>NC_138039.1:36421325-37009606 GCF_964106645.2 Podarcis pityusensis | reverse complement strand
GCAATAGCTGCACTTAGTGCCCTCTTTGCCACTTTCAACGCCATTTTAGCAGTTGCCACGTTCCCCATTCATGGTGAAACACCCCCCCCCCCATCATTTTATTTTATTTTCCATTTTGACCCTACTTTTTCTCCCAAGAGTTCAAGGTGGTGTGCATCATTCTCCACCTCTCCATTCAGTGGCATGCGGTGAAATCTTTCATAGGGGAACAGTTAGGTCCAGAGGCGACAGTTTTCTAGCGCGATTGTGTGTGTTTGTGTGTTGGGGGATGCTGCGCATGTGATGTCACACCGTCCCAAAGTTGCATCCGTGAGCATCACACTTCGCTCCCTAAACTGGGCAGAAGCTTCCCGGGCTTTGGGAAGCAGGTACCAGGGGAACATTTAGGGGACTATCCTAGTCCCCCAATACACTGTCCGCACACCATTGTCTCTGTTCTCTCCTCAGCACAACCTTATAAGGCAGGTTAGGCAGCAACTGGCTCAAGTTCACTCACTTAACTCCGTGGCTGAGGGAGGATTTGAACTCTGGGCTCCCAGGTGCTAGTTCCACACTCTAACCAATTTTTCCAAAATCCAATGCCCCAGTATAGAGACCTATAAAATCACCCCTGCCATCTTTGCCTCCTCAACTAGCGTTTTCTGATGAAGGCAGTGCCCCAGGCTTTTACGGACCATGTAGATCAACCTTTTTGGGTGCAGGATATACCAAGCGTGTGGGACTCACCCTTTCCCCTGCAGAAATATAGGGTTGCGGCGCTCATCTCACTTTCAGGCCAAGGTAGCCAGCATTTGTCCACAGACAGCTTTCCGGGTCACGTGGCCAGCATGACCAAACCACTTCTGGCACAATGGAGCACTGTGACAGAAACCAGAGCACACGGAAACACCGTTTACCTTCCTGCCACAGCAGTACCTATTTATCTACTTGCACTGGTGTGCCTTCAAACTGCTAGGTTGGCAGGAGCTGGGACAGAGCAACGGGAGCTCACTCCGTAGTGGGGATTCAGACTGCTGACCTTCTGATTGACAGGCCCAAGAGGCTCAGTGGTTTAGACCACAGTGCCACCAATGCCTGCAGAAATACACACAGCCTACACAGAAATATGTGATAGTGTTGGCGGATCTAAATGGAGAACTATATGCCCAACAAGAGCAGACACAGGACGCATCAAAACGACGAGGGGAGTGCTGTCAATTTGGCAAAGCGACCCCTTTGGCCTTAGCCCAAGTCGAAACGATCCATTCTGCAGGTTTATTTTTATTGCTTGCTTTGAGAGCTGACATGCTTCCCAAATGAATATATATATATATGGATGGATTTGTAGGCAGGGCAGGTTTTCAAATTAGATCCTGGAACTAATAAACTGCTATTGTCTCATAATTATATCTGACGTGATGCACTCCTCCCTTTTCCAGGAGGGGGAGAACTGGTGCTGCATCAAAAGCCAAAAGCAATGGGAAAGCACAGAATTAGCTCTTATCCTCCTGCCAGCAGATGCCAATCAGCCTTCCGTGTGCCACACGCCACTGCGGTTGCTGTCTTCGTCTCTTGCGCAAATAGCGGAGGTTGGAGATAAAGAGCTTTGTATGAGATGTGGACTGTGGATATCTCCCTCTCTTGATGAGAGCTAGTCACTTTCATTTCCTGCCACACTGGCAAGGGCACAGGCTCAGGGCTGTTCATGCCAGGGGAGGGGCAGGGATTTGATTCAGTTGGCAGCAAAAGGCGAACCTTCCTAATTCTCAGCTCCCGAAATAATATGTGGACCGAAACAGAGCCGTCCGTTGAAATCTGTGCATCTCGGAATTTTGCAACACACTTCTCCAAGTTCTGTGTGCATAAATATGTATACGGCATATGAAAACTGTGTTATATTAAAGTAGGGAAGGTTGCTTTTCAAAAATATGTATATTTATGATTTATATGTATATGGTTGTATTCAACTAAGCCCTATTGAACCTGTTAGTGGTGTCAATTAACTTCAATGGGTCTACTCTGAGTAGGACTGGTATTGAATACTACCCCTATCCAGCTCTTCCTCTCAAAGGTTTTTAATGTTTGATGTTTTATTGTATTTATAATATTTTGTTGGAAGCCGCCCAGAGTCGCTGGGGAAACGCAGCCAGATGGGTGGGATATAAATAATAAATTGTTATTGTTATTAGGTTCTCAGGATGGCAGATACAAAAATGTTAAAGCAATACAACTAAAAACACACATTTGAAATGTATGGGTAGATAGGAATGTTTGTTTAAATTTTTGTGAGCGGGAGGAAAGGCGGAATGTAAGTCAGTAAACAAACTAACAAAAAAATACAATTTTAAATTCTCCCTGAATGTTAATAACAAGAGGGGCAGCTGCACCTCACTAGGGAAGGCATTCCAGAAATTGTGAAGTTGCATGCAAAAAACATGTCATTTGGAAGGGAACACGAAGGTCGTTTTGCCACCGGATGTGCCCGACATGAATTTGCAAAATCTACCTTGGGCAAGGTGTGCTCTGAACTTCATGCCTTTGGAATTATCATTCAAAACTGATGTTTTCAAAAGGTGGCAAATTAATTGAATTCCAAATCTTTGTCTCCTCTTTCTCTCTCATTCTTATTGTTTCAGCACTAATTTAGATAAACGAAGCTGAGCTTTGCTTTCCAATCATGCAGGAAATTGAAGCTTAACATTCACGCAAGGGCACCTGAACGATACCAGGATGGAATGGGATGTAGACTAACCCCCTTTTCTCCAGTAACTTTGAGTAGCGGACCTGCCTGACCTCTCACAGTGTGCCATCGAAAGGTTCTAAAGGGAGCTACATCTGAAATGAGCCGTGGCTCTTAAAGAAACACAGATCTCAAATGCTTCCTGTGAAAGTTGGACTTCTGGCTGCTAATGACCTCCATAGCCAATGCCTGGTCAACTACTTTAGCCAAAACATGGAAAATTGGGCACTGACATATAATTACCAAGATCTAAGTGAACAAGGAAGCCATACCCTCCCCCAAAAGACATTGCCATTATGTCCTTCAGGAGCAGATGGAACTGTATCAGCTCTCAATGAGATGTGGATTATGTTTTTTTTTTTAATGCCCTCAATTTCTCCTATCTTACTGGAAGCAGCCATGAAAAGCTGGGTGCTAGCATGCATATGAAAAGAATCAAGTACATTGTCCATATTCTCAGATGTCAATAATTTCAGCCCATCCAATAAAGGTTTCCCAGGAAACCTCTGTCGTTGACTTGGATAGAGGAATAGACTCAATATTAGTATGCATGTGAGAAATAATATATCCCCTTGATTACTTTGGTCGCCCTTTCCCGAACCTCTAAGCTAGCCCTCTGCCCTCAAGATTGTTGTTCCACCACCATTGTTTGAAGTCAGTGATTTTTTTCTGGGGGGACACAGGGGTACGCATACCCCTAAACATTTCGTGAATCTAAGTTTGGCCTCATTGAGGGGCAGTATTTCAATATGAGCAGGAAAATGAGAGTACTCCTAAACATATTTTTTAGAATAAAAGCACTGTTGGAAATAAAATTCAGCTGCCAGTTCTGTCAGATTCTGTACACAGAAATGCAGTCGTACCTTGGTTCTTGAGCGGAATCCATTCTGGAAGTTCATTCGACTTCCGAAAACATTCAAAAACCAAGGCGCCACTTCTGATTTGCTACAGGAGCTTCCCACACTCAATCAGAAGCTGCAGAAGTCACGTCGGACATTTGGCTTCCAAAAAACGTTTGCAAACCGGAACACTCACTTCTAGTTTGCAGTGTTTGGGATCCTAAACGTTTAAGTTGCAAGGCATTCCAGAACCAAGGTATGACTGTAGAATGAAGCATTTCCCCTTCACTTTAGGTGGCAAAATGTCTTGGAGTCTCTTGATCCATAACAAAATGGCCATGGTAGAATGAGATTGTCTACCCAGGTGGACGTGGGTGGCGCTGTGGGTTAAACCACAGAGCCTAGGACTTGCCGATCAGAAGGTCGGCGGTTCAAATCCCTGCGACGGGGTGAGCTCCTGTTGCTCGGTCCCTGCTCCTGCCAACCTAGCAGTTTGAAAGCACATCAAAAGTGCAAGTAGATAAATAGGTATCGCTCCGGTGGGAAGGTAAACGGCGTTTCCATGCGCTGCTCTGGTTCACCAGAAGCGGCTTAGTCATGCTGGCCACATGACCCGGAAGCTGAACACCAGCTCCCTTGGCCAATAAAGCGAGATGAGCGCCGCAACCCCAGAGTCGGTCACGACTGGACCTAATGGTCAGGGGCCCCTTTAATTTACACTTGGAGGGGGGAAGACTCGCACCCACTCACCCTGCTCCATCATTGCAACAGCCCACTAGATAAATAGGTACCGCTCCGGCGGGAAGGTAAACGCCGTTTCCGTGAGCCGCTCTGGTTCGCCAGAAGCGGCTTAGTCATGCTGGCCACATGACCCGGAAGCTGTATGCTGGCTCCCTCGGCCAATAAAGTGAGTTGAGCGCCACAACCCCAGATTCGGCCACGACTGGACATAATGGTCAGGAGTCCCTTTACCTTTACCTTTAGACAACTAGAGCAATCTGCTTATTTGAAGGGCTGCTTGCACCTTTGTGGATTTGCCCCTGACTTAGACTGCAGGCCACACTTGGTTAATGGGAACTAAGCATTCTTTGTGGTGTATTTCCCTCCTTGGGGATGTATTGTTGACCCATCAGTCATGGCCTTCAAAAGGGCTTTGAAGGATTATCTGCTTCATGTCTTCAAACTAACATGATTTCATTGGCTATGTTTTGTTGTATTGATCCAAGTTCGCCTTGAGATCCTTCAGGTGGAAGGTGATTAATACATAAATGAATATCAACCACAGTTTTCCTTCTCATCTTTCCTTCAGCTGTTCTGAAGAACAGCTACATATTTCCTACATTTCCTACAAATGAATGCAGGGCTGCCGCCTTGCCCCTGCGATTGAGGGGGCTCGGGGCCACACGACATCAGCATGCCATGCGTGCATGCCCCACGGTGTGCTGACATCACTTGCACATGCTGCAGAACGTGCTGTCATGTCATGTGGATGTCCCATGGCTTGAGCATATGACGTGAGCACACCCTGTGGTGTTGTCAGGATGCTGTCAGCAGCTCCTGGTTGGTTGCCCAGGAAAGTATAAAGACAAGGAAAAGTTTCTTACAGTCATTTCTTATTTCAAACATTACAGAGAGAGGCTCTAGAAGCCAGCCTCTTGGGTAATGGCATTGTCCCGAGTGAATCTCCATCCCCCTGTCTCTTCCACTTCCTTGTTCATCATCATCATCATCATCATCATCTCCTCTATGGGTGCTGCTAAGTGGCCTCTGTCTTCGAGTTCTTTGCTCTCCTTCTTTTAAGGCTCTCTGGGTTCTGGGAGATGGTGGGTCTGATATGCTTTCTAATGACAAGGTGTCAGGAAGAGTCAGCCTCAGAAATTGAGCTGAGCGAGCAAGGGGCTGACTCTGCAGATGAGAACTGTCTGTCAGAGTTGAGAGAGGACAGCCCGGCCCTCCTCCTTCCCAGGGAAGACACGATCAACTCCCAAGGAGAGGAAGAGTTGGAAGTTGGCCAAAGCGTTGCCAGGCAACCAGCAGATAAGCCAGAGTCAGAGGCTGTATCTTCTGGGGAAGAGACAGGCCAGCTGTTCAGGAGACTGGAGAACCTTAGAGAACAACGGAAGGGAAGGAGAAGAAAGGTGGAATTTTGCCGTTCTTCCTGTTGGGGGAGGGACAATGAATCAGACTGAGCAACTACTGTTAATGAGACCATGCGGAATGCCATGCTCTGGATGTGTTTTTCTTGTAAATAAACTTACATAAAACTGATGGAGAGTCCTTGCTGCTTATCAGGCTGCTTGCCTGCCAGAGATCGTTATACAACGTGTTAGCCAGCTGCTCTTCCGGCTTTGCCTGCTCCTCCTCTCCCATTATCTCCCAACTTTCCCCACTCATCTTCCTCTGAGCTGTGACCTCCTGCAACACACTGTTGTAAATCTATTTTTTTTTTTTATAAATATTTTATTGAAATTTTTAAGTTACAATATAATAATCAAACAAAATTATAACAAAACATAACATACTTTCTTATCTTCTTGTGACCTCCTCACATCTCCCGCCCCTGCCTTCCATGTTAAAAAAACTTTAATCCAGCAAATTATCACCTTACTTCCATCCTCACTGTCTAATTATCAATTAAATTTATCCAACTGTTTGTCCAAAATAAAAATTGTTTTTTCTTACATTTTCTTATCTTCCTACTTCTCTTCATCTATTTTGATGGTGCCAAATTGTTTATGATCAAGCATCCTGCTTAGCAGTCATACAATTTGCAATGTTTTTGCAAGTAAATCTTAATTTTTTTCCAATCTTCTTCTACCGTCTCCTCTCCCAGATCTCGGATTCTGCCGGTCATTTCAGCCAATTGCATATAGTCCATCAGTTGCATCTGCCATTCTTCCAGTGTGGGTAGATCTTGAGTTTTCCAGTGCTTCGCGAGAAGTATCCTTGCTGCTGTTGTGGCATACATAAAGAATATTCGATCCTTCTTTACCACCCCTTGGCCCACCATACCCAGAAGAAAGGCCTCTGGTTTCTTAGAGAAGGTATACTTAAATACCTTTTTCAGTTCATTATATATCATTTCCCAGAAAGCCTTCACTTTAGGGCAGGTCCACCAGAGGTGAAAGAATGTTCCTTCCTTTTCTTTACATTTCCAACACTTATTATCAGACAAGTGGTATATTTTTGCAAGTTTGACTGGTGTCATATACCATCTATATATCATTTTCATTACATTTTCTTTCAAAGCATTACAAGCAGTGAAGTTTAGCCCAGTAGTCCACAACCTTTCCCAGTCCTCAAACATGATATTATACCCAATGTCCTGTGCCCACTTTATCATGGCTGATTTTACCGTTTCATCTTGTGTGTTCCATTTTAACAGCAAGTTATACATTCTTGAAAGTACCTTAGTCTTAGGCTCTAACAATTCCGTTTCCAACTTCGATTTCTCCACCTGGAACCCTAACTTTTTGTCAAGTTTAAAAACTTCCTTAATCTGAGCGTAATGTAACCAATCTCACACTTTATCTCTCATTTTCCACACTGTTGTAAATCTATACTGTCTTCCTCTTCCTCCTCCCTGGAAGGGTCAGGGTGGGGTGGCGGTCTCCACCATTCCTCCTTCTGTGCCCAGTCCTTGACATCACCCCCCTCTCCAGTGTCCTCCACCACTGCCCAGTCCCTGACAGGTGTGCAAGTGCGGCCAACACAGATCTTTGGTGGGCCCTTGCCCTTTCATCAGAAATATTGAAGGGTTGTGACCTCCCCGCCCGCCAAACTCAGTGCCTACGAATGAACGTATGGACATACCACCTCTAAACTTGAGGTCCAGCTGTTTACTCACAAGCTTCCTCTTCCCTGCTGCTGCTGAACCAGCACCCTTGTCCCTCAGCTGTCACCAGTGTGGTCTGCTTGACAGTTCTCGGTACCTTTTTGCATGTTGTGGAGACACCACAGATCTGAGATGAATAACAAATCGCCTTTCTGAGGCAAATTAATATCTTGTCATCTCAACAGATGCCTTAGGGAGCATCTCTTTCCCTCACCCCCCACCCCTGAAAGTCTGAATGGCTATATTTCATGACAGGATTCTGAGAAGGCAAGTCAAGAGCTGCTGTTAACACTTCTGTATCTCAGTAGCAAGGGCGGGTGTGGGGGCAAGCAGGGGTTGACCCGTAGCAGCGGCGTAGCGTGGGTAGTCAGCACCCGGGGCAAGGCAAGTAATTTGCGCCCCCTAACCCGGGGCAAGGCAAGTAATTTGCGCCCCCTAACCCCTAACCATGGTCATTAATACTGACGGCTCTACTCTGGGGCAAATTTCGTAGTGACTACTGCCCTCCGTGGTGTTGTTTTTGCAATTAAAGGACCCCTGCCTCAAATAAAGCATGGGGATTGGGCACTGGGATTTGCCAAGGGAGCTGGGAATTGCAGTTCAGTGGCGGGTCAGGGGGAGAGGGTCCCTTCCGCGTCTGGGTGCCGTGGGCCCCTTTGCGCCAAGACGCGCGTCTTTGGGCGTTGCGGCGCAGCCTTCTCGGTCTCCCTCCCCGGCCCGGCTAGCCCTGACGCGGCTTCTTTCTGGCGCGGGGAGGGGGCGCCTCTGGGGCCAGTGGGTTGGCCAGCCTCCGGCGCGGGTGGGCGGGCCCCGTCGGGGCGGGTGGGCGGCGTGGCGCTTGGTGCCGAAGCCTCCGCCCGCAGCACCCCATCGGGAGACCTGGCCGGAAGGAGCCTCGAGCCGGCTGTCGGACGCGGCTGAAGCAGCCAGGGCGGCATGGCAGGCGGCGGCGGCGGCTCCCCGGCAACTCCATGCGGCCAGCCCTGCGCGCTGGCCGAGCCCCGCAGGCGAACGCTGCCCGTCGGTGAGGAGGGGCTGCCTGGCGCGCCTTCCGCAGCGAGCGCTGAGAGCCGCTGCCATGGGGCTCTGGGCGATTCCGGAGGCAGCGAGCGCGCCCCCCCAGAAGTTGCGCCCGGTGCGGCCGGCACCCCTGGCACCCCCCACGCTACGCCACTGACCCGTAGCTAGGCATGGAGGAGAAATTCAACCCAGTTTGCATTGAGAAGGCAAATCATCTGAACTCACACTTCCCAAAATGGCATGGAAACTGAAACACAGCCGCCCTCAAAATCCACACTTCTCTGAGTTTGGTAATGCAGTTCTCGAGTGCTCCGTACAAAAATGCACATGCTGCACGTTGCCCAGAAATGAGCAGTAGACTCTCCCGACGTTCCGCTATATTTCTGGGAAGGGCTTTTACTGCATGTGAAAGCTCAGAGTTGTTCCACCAGGCCTTTGGTCAGGGCCCAGCCTGACTCCCTCCTCTGGCAACCTGCACAGAACTTTGTTTAACGGTTGCCATTAATTTGATTTTAATTAATTTTTATAATGAAATGTTTTAGAATGTTGGATTATTTGATTGTTTGATTATTTGATTGTTGTTAGCCGCCCTGAGCCCGGCTTTGGCTGGGGAGGGCGGGATATAAATAAATTTTATTATTATTATTATTATTATTATTATTATTATTATTATTAGAATGTGGACGCAGGTGGCGCTGTGGGTTAAACCACAGAGCCTAGGACTTGCCGATCAGAAGGTCGGCGGTTTGAATCCCTGTGACGGGGTGAGCTCCCGTCTTTCGGTCCCTGCTCCTGCCAACCTAGCAGTTCGAAAGCATGTCAAAGTGCAAGTAGATAAATAGGTACTGCTGCGGCGGGGAGGTAAATGGCGTTTCCGTGTGCTGCTCTGGTTCGCCAGAAGCGGCTTAGTCATGCTGGCCACATGACCCGGAAGCTGTACACCGACTCCCTCGGCCAATAAAGCGAGATGAGCGCCGCAACCCCAGAGTTGGCCACGACTGGACCTAATGGTCAGGGGTCCCTTTACTTTTTTAAACACAGCCTAACTCTAGTTTTGTCACCGTCCTTGTCGAGTTGAACAAGGGAGACTGAGGAGGAGGAAGCTGAAAAGCAGTGCCATCCCATGGGTTGTTTGCAAGAAGGAAAGTGGGCTGAGGGAGAACTGAGATAGGTGGAGCAGTGTCCCCACTTACCCATATGGGCCAGCCTCCATTGTGTAAGTTGTGAATACATCCAAATCTGTATCTAATGTTTTCTATGTTTGTATACCTGATGTTCTGTATATTTCTCACATTTAGTTTGCCAGCATTTATTCCTAGGGGAAGGGACACCTCCAGTTTCGTTTTATTCCATTCCTTAGGATGTCACTCCAAAGCCCTTGGGCCCTTACCCAATGTCCATTGCAGCTCCTAATGTTGCATCCCTGCCTCACCAAACACAAGCCAAATACTTTCCAGGACGCAGATGCTGCAAATGAAAGACTGACACCTTGATGCACCACTAAACCCGTGTTCCTACTGCTTGCATTTAAATTAGCCCATGCATCCTTTGGGCTAGCTTGTAGAAAGTCTGCATTCGACACATATGGGGAAGGGTGGGTTTACGCTGCAGCCCTGTCTCCCAAATATAGGAGATGGAAATTGACTTTCCGACGGCAGCTCTCCTATGGCTGGGTTCCACAGCCTGAGCAGGCAAGCTTTGGAAGGACGAAGTCAGCAAACATCTGCTGTTCTGGAGGGGCCATTTCAGCTCATGTGCTCTCAGACAGTTATGGCTCTGAGCGGCAAGCTGCTGATGCTCTCAAACGGCATTTATGGGCAGAACATGGAAAGCAGAATAACATCATTTGCCGTCAACAGCAGCAGCACCAGGAGCTCTCATAATACAGAGATGACTGCAATGAAAACATTTGGCTCCTTTCGCCCCACGATTAAAACGTTGTTTTCACTAGCGCATGGGGAGGTAATATGGTCCCTGCTTATAGCTCTACATCTGGGCTTACTCACATGAATTCGCAGGAAAATAAGCTGCCTTATACCATCAGGTCATTGGTCCCTCAAGCTCAGGACTGTCTACTCTGGCTGGCAGCAGCACTGCAGTGTTTCAGAAAGGGAGTCTTTGCGTGGCGAGTTCCCGCTTCCCCCCATTGGAAATAAAGACACGTGACACATCATTTTAGGTTAATGGGCTAAAAATGGCCACAACTTTATTGGTTACAGGTGATGAGCGGTATTGGCTTAGGCATTGGTCCTATCGACTATCCGGCTTCAGCCTAATTGCTTGAAGACTGGGAAGGGTTAACCGCCAGTAGGGGGAGTCCTGCTGATGCACATCAACTAGGAGCTCCCCCGGGGTCACCGCTTGGGGGCGTGCCTTAGACCCACACCTCCATAGGCTTTGGACAGGACGCCCCCCGGAATCCTTTGCTGGACTACCCTTCGCAATCCGGGGGAGGTAATGGCGCTTCCTCCCCCCTCTCATCTACATAACAATACCCTTACCAATGCCTAACCTCCAATGCCGCGGAGTTGTGACAATTTGCTACGAGGTAGGCGAAAAACCAAATGGCTAGAGCCAATTTGCCAAGTGGAAAAAATTCCTACCAGGCCCCTTGACGGCGACCAACCAAAGTCCATAGCAATGTCAGAGAGCCTGACCTAAAGGGTGGGAGGGATGGGAAACCGGATCAGCTGGAGCGATGAAAGAGGAAAATCCTCGGCCACGCCGGCCCTAAATAGCGCGGGCCACGCCTCCCGAGCCAGCCGATTGACTGGCAAGGAAGATGATGCGGCCGAGGATTCCCTCAATCTCGTGGGGGCTGTGAGCCAGCCCCCGCGCACGTGGGGGAGGGCGTGAAGCCCGCAACCCCACCTCCTCTCCAGCTCGGAAGTGGCTTTCCCATGAATTGAATCTGGGACCTTCTGCTCACAAAACAGTTGTTGTACCACTGAGCTTACAACCCTCTCTAGAGCTTAGTGGCAGAGCACAGTTTCCAAATATGGGATTGCTAATTCCCACCACATGCTGCTTTTTCATGCAAGGAAGCCTCCCTCATCACACATGACGGGAAATGTTCAGACATGCACACACACACCCATTCTGCCCACACGCAGTCTCAAATGGTAGTGCCCAGGTGGGCCTGGCCAATGTGCCTTTTCTGAATCAATAATGGCAAGAAGAAAAGGCGGGGCAGGCAGAGAACATAAGCATACAAGAACAAAGGAAGGACCCAGGTGCGCAGCCTGGGAGTCATTTTTGACTCACAGCTGTCCATGGAGGCGCAGGTTAATTCTGTGTCCAGGGCGGCTCTCTACCAGCTCCACCTGGTATGCAAGCTAAGACTCTACCTGCCCGCGGACTGTCTCGCCAGAGTGGTGCATGCTCTAGTTATCTCCCGCTTGGACTACTGCAATGCGCTCTATGTGGGGCTACCTTTGAAGGTGACCTGGAAACTGCAATTAATCCAGAATGCAGCTGCTAGATTGGTGACTGGGACTGGCCGCTGGGACCACATAACACAGGTCCTGAGAGACCTGCATTGGCTCCCAGTATGTTTCCGAGCACAATTCAAAGTGTTGGTGCTGACCTTTAAAGCCCTAAACAGCCTCAGTCCTGTATACCTGAAGGAGCATCTCCACCCCCATCGTTCAGCCCGGACACTGAGGTCCAGCTCTGAGGGCCTTCTGGTGGTTCCCTCATTGCGAGAAGTGAGGTTACAGGGAACCGGGCAGGGGGCCTTCTTGGTAGTGGCGCCCACCCTGTGGAACACCCTCCCTTCAGATGTGAAGGAAATAAGCAGCTATTCTATCTTTAAAAGACATCTGAAGGCAGCCCTGTTCAGGGAAGTTTTTAATATTTAATGCTGTACTGTTTTTAACATTTGATTGGGAGCCGCCCAGAGTAGCTGGGGAAACTCAGCCAGATGGGCGGGGTATAAATAATAAATTATTATTATATTATATAGCTCTGATGTATCAGGCCAAGGGCCCATTTAGTCCAGCATCCTGTACTCACAGTGGCCAACCAGATGCCCACGGGAAGCCTGCAAGGAGGCAGTGGTGGACTTGGGGCTTAAAAATTCCAGTGGCGCCTTGTGCAATGCCAACTGTGGCAATCACACAGGGTCCCCGGAAGTTTCACCATCTATTGATCCCTGTGCCACCACTTGAATTTTCGCTGCCACCACCCAGGCCCTACCTGGGACAATACTGAGTCCAGTCAGGGTTAAATTGGAACATAAACTTTTGTTTATTTATTGCAGTTTAAAACGCGTGTGGTTTCATAAACAGTACAGTGGTACCTCAGGTTAAGTACTTAATTCGTTCCGGAGGTCCGTTCTTAACCTGAAACTGTTCTTAGCCTGAAACACCACTTTAGCTAATGGGGCCTCCCACTGCTGCCGCGCTGCTGCTGCGCAATTTCTGTTCTCATCCTGAAGCAAAGTTCTTAACCCGAGGTACTCTTTCTGGGTTAACAGAGTCTGTAACCTGAAGCGTATGTAACCCGAGGTACCACTGTATCAGTCAATTACATTCATGGGGTGCCTATCCAGACCTATAACTTCTGCTACCTGCTCTCACTCACTAAACCACCTCTCAGATATTTACTTGTCTTCCTAGCCCCTAACTGTTCCTGACTCAGCCTATTTCGCTACACTAACTCATCCTACCCACAACTCTAGCCCAATTCACTCCCACTCCAACCAACCACCCAACGAACTCCTCAACGAACTCTCCCCTTTGCCCCTCTCAGAGCTGGTTTTATAGTCCCACTGACTCCACCCTCCTGGGTCCTGACTGGGCAACCTGTTTAACTATTTCACCCCCAGAACTCTCTCATATGTTAACGACACACCAACATCCGGCACCCCCTCCATTCTCACCTTCCATTTTTCGTTGTTTTTCCAGCACCCCCTACAGCATCCTCTCGACTTGGTGCCCAGTGAGCAAGTGCACAAGCTTGCCTCTGTGATTGGGAGGGCTGGGGCCACACCATGCGTGCACGCCGTGTGGGGCATGCCGTGTCATGCACATGTCGTGTGGTGCACATGAGCGATGTGAGCACGCTGACCGTGCATAGCTGCTGCAGAATTTTGAGGGGGCTTGGTCCCCTCCTTGAATATTTTGGAATTCCCGTGACCCCCAGCTCCCTAGTTGGCAGCACCCGTGCCAATAATAATAATAATAATAATAATAATAATAATAATAATATTTTATTTATATCCCGCCCTCCCCAGCCAAAGCCAGGCTCAGAGCGGCTAACAATAAAAGCAACACAATTTACATAAAATCACAATCAATTGATTGAAATGCATTCTAAAACCAATTCAAAATCAAATGAATGGCAACCACTGGGCTAGAGTTCTGTGAGGATTACCAAAGGAGGGGATCAGACTGTGCCTTGGCCAAAGGCCTGGTGGAACAGGCTCTGTCTTGCAGGCCCTGCAATGAGGGTGAATCGCTCACACTCCCCTGTATCTGCCTCTGTAGCAGGACCCGAGCACAAGAGCACTTTTCCCGCTTGTGATTCGCAGCACCTGGCATTCAGAGACGCCCTGCCTCTAGCAGCAGAGGCAGTGGAAGAGCAATGATGAACATAAGAGCATGACGAGAGCCTACTGGACCAGGCCAATGGCCCATCTAGTCCAGCATGCTGTTCTCACAGTGGGCACCCAGGCGCCTGTCAGAAACCTGCAAGCAGGAACCTGAGCTCACAAGACCTCTCCCCTGCTGTGGTTTGCAGGAACTGGGTTCCTGAAGCGTTGCTAAAGGATGAGCGCCAAAGGATGGGCAATTAAGGATGGGCTGTGCCTGCAACTCTGGATCTTTGTTTTTGTCTCCACTTGCTCAAGAAGCCTGCGTGCTTGTAGCAAGGCAGAGGGTGAAATCAGGTGACGGATTATTCAGGCACCTCCTCATGTGCTCACACTTGGCTAGGCCTTGTGAATTTCACCTTGGCCCTCTCGTCTGTTGCTCACACATTATGGATGATCAGCAGATTGCCAGAGCACCAGGGGAATGGCGTGTGTTTATGCTGTGCTCTGTGGGCTTCCTTTGATCCACAGTACAGCTTTTATAATTACCTGGCCTCTTAGATGCAATCTTTTATATTATTCATTTTCTCACTTAAGAAAGGGGGGGGGGGGGAGAGAAGAAGGTCACTGGCCAGAGACATGGGATGAGGGACAACGTTTATTCAGTTCACATTTAAAGGCAAATTCACCTAATTTGCAATTTCCATAACAATAGGCGGACCAAAACATAGCTCTCTTTCAAAATGTACATTTATCTGAATTTTGCAGTGTAGTTCTTGAGCCAAGTAATGTGTACAAAAATGCATCTGCTAAGCTAAAGTGTATATTTAAATGCACACATTTGTGAAAATAATATACAAGGGTGCATTATATTAGCGGAAAATGGTTTGCAACAATGTGCATTTTTGCAAAATTGCATATGAACATGTATGCAGTAGTGGAAATTTGCACAAAAACGCTGACAAATTTCCACGAGAACTTTTTAAAGTTGCAAACTGATGTGGAAATGTGGAGGGTAGAACTTAAGAATGGAAGAAAAGCGACAAACAGAGAGAAACTTAAATTAACAGATTTGCCCATCCCCATATAATGCAACTGAATATTATGAGATGAAGCAGTTTATATTATGATGAGCTAGGTAATTATGAACCTTGACAGCCTCACCCCCGAAGTATTTACTTACTAACTGCTAGGATCTAAGTCTTTATAGGCAAAATCTTCTATTCTTATTATGGCTTTGTTGATTTGTCATAATCAAAACACAAAGCAGATCACCCTCTCCCTTCCTAAAAAAAGAAGAAGGAAATAATTGCAATTACCCTCCCTGTTTGCTCACTTTAATTTTGGTTCATTTAGCATAAAAGCAAGCAAGCAAGCAAAGGAACAAACAAACAACAAGCAATTTCTTCTGAGGCATGGAGTTCAAGCATATAATTTTTCATGGGGCCATTGCAGTAGGATGGAGTCAGCCACCCAACGGCAGCATTGCTGCAGCATACCTGGATCGGGAAGGGGAAAGGTGGCAGCAAGGTTGGGCTGCGTGGATGCACTGGTGGAAGCAATTCAGTGCTTCCACAACTGCATTCACACACAGGGCCGTCTTAAGCATATCTGGTGCTGTGGCAGCCTCCCCACCCATTTCCCAAAGTTGCCAAACTTTTTTAGGGAGGAAGGCACTGCCAGTGACGCGCCCAACTTTGTGGGGCTGGAGGAGGTGGGCAGTGGATGGAGGGCAGCTCCTCCGGTGGGGCAGAGGTGAAGGACACGGCGGCTCCCGGCTCAGCTGGCTGCTTTGTGCTGCAGGGGCCACAACAGGTGGAGGCTCTGGGTGCTGCGCTGCTTTGGCGCGGCATGGCGGAGGCGGGCGAGAATGGCAAGCTGATGCCGGGAGGCGCCGCGTCCAGCCCCCGCCTCTTCCCTGGCACCCTCCAGAACTTGGTGCCCTGGCGCCCTGCGCCACTAGCCTCTATGGGTAAGATGCCCCTGTGCACACAGCCCTGAAGTTGCTACAACCCTGCTCAACCCCAGCCCAGTTCATATAAGCTTGAGTTAGAAGGGCAGCTTCTTTTCTTTTTTTAATAACTTTTTTATTCAAAATTAAAACAAAATATATTATCCAGAAACATATCATCCTTATTCCCCCCATTTTTCCTCCCCCCCCAACTTCCCTCAGTTCCAGTCTTTGATTTCTCTAAAAATGCTGTTTTCTGCATGTTACACAGTTGTATAGATGCTCAAACTATTTAGCTGATTATTATCAATAAAAAGTTTGTGAATGTTTATTCAAAACCAGCCAAGGAGTCCAGTTCACTTTGTTGCGTCTTCAAATACTTTGTAAAGGGTTCCCATTCATCTTTAAAGGGCGGTTTCAATCCACTCAAACCTCGGTTGTCGAACGTAATCCGTTCTGGAAGACCGTTCGACTTCTGAAATGTTTGACAACTGAAAACTGAAAGCGGAAGCCTCAATACAATAGGGAAACTCAAAACGGAAGCAGCGTAGCATGCTCAGCTTCCAAAAATCGTTTGAAAACTGGAGCAGTTACTTCCGGGTTTTCAGCATTCAGGAGCCGAAACATTCCAAAACGGAGGCGTTTGGGAACCGAGGTTTGACTGTACCAGCCACTACTGAAGTTTTGCAGTGATTTGGCTTTGCCTAATTAACAGGTTCAGTTTCCAAATTACTGGCCACCAAGCTTCCATAAAATTCCATAGGTGTTTTGATAGATTTTCATATTTGTGCTACCACTAATCAGGCAGCTGCGAAGATATTTTGAATTAACCAAAGCATTTCATACGCACATCATTAGCATAACCAGTGCACTTTAAAAAAAAAGGGGGGGGGAGTGCCACTATTCACCATGAAGTTGTTACACACTTTTAACATTTGGGGTGGAAAGGTGCTGGTACTGCGTACACTTGAGTATCCCCCCAGGGGGGGAAGCACTGATATAACCCAAGAGCATTGTTAAAGGGTCAGTATTTGATTCATATGATGCAGGATTCTTGATTCAATTCTGCCAACAATGGTTTGTTCAGTTTCAGTTCCCTAAGAGCTAGCATGGAAGTGATATTTTGCGAAATTCAGATGGTACTAAAGTTTGCTTGGAATTTGAAACCTGGATTTCTGAGATGTGAAAAGACCAAGGTTTGAAATTTGACTGCTTTTATTGGTTAGGCTAAATGGACCCATGGAGTTTGTATAAAATATATGAAATTACAAAAGGCACAGCTTCAACCAAACAGTATAAAATACTAACTGCTATTGCATGTCAGCTGCTGAACGCTGCCAAATTTCGACAATTGCATTTTGTGGCCAACCAAATGCCTATGGGAAGCCCGTGAGAGGAAAATGAGTGGAAGAGCACTGGGCCCACCTGCTATTCCAAACAATGGTATTCAGAGGCATAGTGCTTCTGACAGTGGAGGAAGCTTCTTCTTCTGTGGCGATCACTTGTAGCTGAGTGAGATTGTCTTCCATGAACACTGTTTTAACAGTGAGTCCCTAAGTGACTGAGGAGGCCAATTCTGGATCCACACATCCTTCCACAGTGGGGACATAGCTTTCTGGGCGGGAGTTGATCATGGTGAGGGTTTGCCAAGCATTCCTCCCTCTTAGCACATTTCTCCCTTCCGTCCTGAGTTTGAGTGTCTTCAAAGTCCGTAACTCCTTCGGAAAAGGCTGTTCTCCAATTGGAACGCCTGCAGGTCAGTGTTTCCCAATTGTCGGTGTTTATATTACTTTTTTTAAAGATTTGATTTGAGCGAATATTTAAACCGCTTTTGTTGACCACCAGCATTACGCTTTCCATTTTTAAGTTCAAAATAGAGTAGTTGCTTTGAAAGATGGTAATCAGGCATCCGCACAACATGACCAATCCAACGAAGTTGATGTTGAAGAATCATCACTTTGACACTGGTGATCTTTGCTTCTTACAGTACACTGGAATTAGTTTGCCTGTCTTCCCAAGTGATGTGTAGAATTTTTCAGAGACACCGTTGATGGAATCTTTCAAGGAGTTGGAGATGGCGTTTATAAGTGGTCCATGTTTCACAAGCATACAGTAAGGTTGGTAGTACAATGGCTTTGTAAACCAGCAGAGGCATCATGACTAGCAGTCAATGATTGCCTTCTCCTCCATCAATTTACCCAATCCTCTTTTAATGCCACCCAATTTGGTGGCTATCACTGCCTCCTGTGGGAATGACTTCCATTCTGGTTTTGCCTCCATGGTCCTCCCTGTTGAATACACAAGGCCAAGGCCAAGGCCAAGACTCAGAAGTAAGAAAAAATGATGGGCAATCCTACCCCCTGAATTGGTTGCAATTACAAAGCCAGGCAGGTGAATGGGTTGACTGAGAGCTGACTAAGGTTGGTAAGGCAGTGCCCCATTTACCTTAACTGGACTAGTCTCCCCTGAGCAATATAGTGGTACCTTGGGTTACAGACACTTCAGGTTACAGACTCCACTAACCCAGAAATAGTACCTCGGGTTAAGAACTTTGCTTCAGGATGAGAACAGAATTTGTGCTCCGGCGGTGCAGCAGCAGCAGGAGGCCCCATTAGCTAAAGTGGTGCTTCAGGTTAAGAACAGTTTCAGGTTAAGAACGGACCTCCGGAACGAATTAAGTACTTAACCCGAGGTACCACTGTATTGCAAAGGCAATCTAAAAGAAAGAGTCTAGCACCCTTCATAACTTGCCCTACCTAGCTACACGTTGAATAACCTTGTTGCAATGTGTGTGTGTGTGTGAGAGAGAGATACAAGTTAGTGGTAAAGCTAGCAAAAATCATCGTTCCTTCCTGCAGATGCAACAAGGGAAACAGCTCAGTCTTTGAATTCCTCACTGTAATAATGCCACAGCAGAGAGAATATAATTTTTCCCTTAAATGCTCTGCTTGAGACACAATCTTGCATTGTGACATATTCTAACAGGCTCCAGCGATCGCATTACATAACGGGATGCAAGCTAATGATCCAAGATAATAAGAGGGAAAAGCTGAATATATTTGAAGAGGAAAATGGAAAGGCACGGCTCGCATAAACATGAAGTAAGAAATAAATTTCCTATAGTATGAAATGAAAGAGCTTGCATAAACCAACAAGCTCGTGGAAATGGTGCCCAGTGTACACTCTCTGAGTGCCTGTGCTTATGTAGCCAGAATTGCACCATCCATTCACAAAAGGAAAAAGACTTGGGGAATGGGTATTCCAAAGTTTTCAGGAATACAGAAAAAACTTTAGAAAAAACTCTTATGGGGCTTGGTTGGAGGACATCCAAACAGTCTAATTGTGGGATAACCAGTCCCATATAACCAACATGCTTCAGTCCAATTAATGCATGAAAGGGTTAATACCATAGAGTAAGCTGTCCTGCCAGGCTTAGCTATGTCACTCCCCTTACCATCGTTGGAAATAGGTAAACAAGCCTGTTTCCCCCCCACAAATCTACCTGAGAAGCTCAGTGTGTGGAGAGGTTTGAGCTGGCTGCTCCAGCTCAACCGTATGGCTCTCACCAGCCTCTTTTGAGTTCCTATGCCAATAATCTAGGAATTTTTACCACTAAGTTTTACTGCTTGTGCAACTTGTCTGACTGAGATATGTAAAAGCACATGAACCAGACCTTTGAAGAGTTTGTTAGTAATCTAATTCTTAACTTACCAAACATGTGGTCTTTTCCTATGTTGGGAGAAAAGGGTAATTTTGGAACTCACTCAAAAGGGCATATTTTAAAGGTCTAACAGCCTATATTTCCACATTTTGCTGTATATTTTGAACTTTAAATCTCTGCTGGTGCTCTTTCAGCAAAGAGTACTTGCCCCAAACTTGGATTTTACACCCACCCCAGTACCAATGCAGACTGAGCACCCTCAGTGGGCACAGAATGACAACCAAAGAAAAGACAGCAGGGATTGAAAAGCAGAGAGGGCAAATTAAATGGAGTCACTTGGGAAAGGGGGCCAGAGGGAGATATGCATAGGTATAAAAAAGTTAGAGAGAACCATCTCATTGTTTGGATAGGTCATTTTGTGATTCACTCTGAAAAGCTATTTTTAAATGTCCCCAGGGATGGAAGTGAGAGTTCTACAGAGAAATCCAATGGAGAAATGCAGATTTTTTTTTTTAATGTAAGTGAAATATGAGCACTGACACTCCCTCAAAAAGATATAAGGGGGAGGGAACCTAAAATGGAGTTATGCCCCTCCTAAATAGCCCAATGAGGACTTAGAGTGTCCAGTGGGCACTAGAAAAAAAATGACTCAGAATTGAAATAAAAAATATTCCATCTTCACTTGTACCTCTAGCACAGTCATGTTTAGGAGCAGGAAACCTAGGTCATTGCTGTAAATTACAGGAGGGGAGAGTGCTCTTGTGCTTGGGCCCTGATTGCAAGTTTCTCATAGGTTGGCCACCATCAGAACAGGATTCTGTACTGGACGGACCATTGGCCTGATCCAGTAGGCTCTTTTTACTGTCTTACGTCCACTTCAAAATCCACAGTCTGGCAGATTCCAGGTGGTCTGAAGGTTGCATGCTGCCTCCGTTCTCCCCTCCAGATACCTGTCCTTGAAAACTCATAGCAATCAGGATAACGACAATAACAAGGTGTACTTTGCCTGGTGTGTTTGACCAATGACCATTTGAGATAGCCCCATGGTTGTCCTGGAGGCCACAAAGTCCCTGTCAGGAGTGCGTGCAGGAGCCAGGCCCTGTGACCGGTTGGGCTTCGCAGGACTGGGGCCTTCCTAAGTTTGTTCTGAAGAGGCAAGGCACAGCTGCACAGGTGAGGCCGATTGGTAACTCACAGCACGTGGTGGCAAGAGCTGGGAAGGGATATACAGTCAGCATTTCCCTTTGGCTCTTCGCCATAGCAGGGACGCGGGTGGCGCTGTGGGCTAAACCACAGAGCCTAGGACTTGCCGATCAGAAGGTCGGCAGTTCGAATCCCCGCGACGGGGTGAGCTCCCGTTGCTCAGACCCTGCTCCTGCCAACCTAGCAGTTCGAAAGCATGTCAAAGTGCAAGTAGATAAATAGGTACCGCTCCGGCGGGAAGGTAAACGGCGTTTCCGTGCACTGCTCTGGTTCACCAGAAGCGGTTTAGTCCTGCTGGCCACATGACCCGGAAGCTGTACGCCGGCTCCCTCGGCCAATAAAGCGAGATGAGCGCCACAACCCCAGAGTCGGTCACGACTGGACCTAATGGTCAGGGGTCCCTTTACCTTTACCTTTACCTTTACCTTTACCATAGCAACACGCTTCCTGCCTTGCTGCGTTTGGCTTCTTGACTCCTAGTTTCCTGATCCTTGGACCCTTGGCTTCCTGACTCCTGGTTTCCAGACTCTCATTCCTGCTCCCACCCCTCCGTCTTGCCCCTGGTCCTGACGTCTTCCGCCAGGACTTTGACTGGACCGTGACAGTCCCATTCTCCCTCCTTCCTGCTACCCCCATTCTGTCTTCCTGCCGGGGTCGTTTATTGTTTTCAGCAGAGCGTGTCCTGGAAACGGCAAGGCATTAATTGCAGGCCTGCCAAACTGTCAGCCTTTGGTCCTCATCCTATCTCAGCTAAAACACTTGCAGGGGGAAATGTGCAAATAGAGCAAGTTGCCTGATAGCCAATCAATATGAAAGGCTTTGCTACCTAGCTCACATGGGAGTCCAGTGTTACACTCAGTGACATGGCGCATAACTTTGCGGCACGGCTGAGTCTGATGCTGTTGACATCTTTTTTCAGGCCAGTCTGACAGCTGGAATTTGTCAGTCCTGCAAACTCTGATCTAAAGATCTTTTTGCTGGTTGTCGCAGGTGGGCAAAGTGCTGCTGCACTCATGCGCAGCTTGTTGGTTTTCCATAGGCATCCAGTTGGCCACTGTGAGAACAGAATGCTGGACTAAATGAGCTATGGGCCTGACCCACAGAGATCCAGCAGACTCATTTTATGTCTCTCTCTCTGTGTGAGTGTTGGCCATGAACTGCTTAAAAAAAGATTAACACCACAAACCCTAACTGTGTCTACTCAGAAGTAATCCTGTTGAATTCACCAGGGCTTACTCTCACGTAAGTGGAATTGCCCTGATCAAATAACTCCCCAAATGCTGCCTGAACAGGGAGAACATGACTACAGCAGTCTACAGCAGTCTACAGCAGTCGAGGCATTGCTAACGTCAAAACCAAATTGTTGCAATGCTGTTTACACGGGGCTCCCCTTGTGGTTGGGAGTGAACTGGGGAGTGTCCCAAAGACCAGAAAGAGAAGTATGGATGGCCACATTTGGCCCCTAGTTCTGCAGTACAGCTAAGTACAGATGAACATCTCTCCAAAATCATAGCTCACTCACCCACATTCCTTATTGATTCACCCTTCTCCATTTAAAGGACATGAAGGTGGTCTATTTAGGACTTGGATGTTCAACAGGCAAGCTCCAGTTATCTGGATCTCTCATATCTCCCTGCATTGCTACATGCTGAGTGCACTTTCTGTCCCTTATTCCAATATCCTTTATGACCTTCTGCATCCTCGAGACCTTTATCACCCGCAAATTTCCTGTCTCAGAAATGGAGAGGGAACAAGATTTCTGATCCGAGACTTGCTTCCATTGCCAGTCATAAGCAATAGCTGTTAGTTAGAAGGGCAGAACTTGGAACGGGGCTTCTCCATCTGTTTCACCCTTTTCAGCAGGGATGTCACTGAAGTTTCTCACACCCACCTTTGTGAGGGTTTGCCCTGAAAGTTGGGCAGGACACATTGCTGCCTGTGGCAAAGGACTAGATAGCACCCTAAACCCACACATGTACAGAAGTCCAGTTGTATTGGACTTCGGTTCTCATTGCAGGGTTGCATCCTGCAGCACACCAGAGAGCATCCGACTGTCATAAACCCTGCGATGGCATCAAGGTTGGGGTTGGATTGGCAAGCGCCGGTGTAGAAGGAGGAAGAAACAGAGGAGGCCACTGAATGGTGGGTACATGGGTTGGAGGAAGGGCTGTGTCTCCCTTGTGTGTTCTGATATCCACTGCTATGGAAGGGGGAATAGGGATGCTGACTCTTCCATCCCCTGAACTTGCTGCGGAGTGGAGAACCACAGGGGAGGTTGGAGAAGGTGCAATCAACCGAGTGGGGAAGCAGGAGGGCATCAGCAATAGAGGAGCCAGAACAGGAGGCTGCAGCCTGGTCATTTAGAACCAGATGCCACCTTCACCCACCCTTACACAGCACATCCTTGCAAGTTTGACATTCCCACAAGACAAGAGAGTCTCGTGAGTGAACACGTCATGCCTTAAAAGCTTGGCAGGAGGAGCAGGGAAACTTGTTGGAACATCCTCGTTGCTTTCCTCTATTTCTTAACTTCTCCTGAGCTCCTGAATTGTGATTTCTGAGCCCAGTGTCTGTTGCTGAGCCTTTCCTCCCTAAGAAAAACCTCCTGAAAACACATCAATATTCTAGTGCAAATTTCACATCCTTGTATACAATTTTGTCTAGCAAAGCAATTTCCCCTAATATAATGCATTTTTGTATTTTATTGTCATGATGAAAATATTTTATTTTATTCAAGAGTCTGTATGCTCCAAACTGAAGCAATGGAAATAGAGGGAATTGTTTTGCCAGGGCTCTCCAATCCCAGTGCTTTTGGTGGGGGAAAATGCTGAAGGAAATAAATACCGGTAGCTTTGATTTCACATGCTTCTTGCTTTTCTCCAAGTTCTGCCTCTGAGGGGCATTATATATATATGGAACTGTGGTGGAGCCATTGAAGACTTTTCATTTGCTTCCCTTCCAAATTGAAACCAGTCCCTTTCCTTCCAAACCCTTCCGGATCTTTTTCATTTATTCCCTTTGATTTAATATTGCTGCTGTTTGTATTTTGCTCCCTCCACACTCTTCTACCCCATCCACACCCTTTCTTCCAAATCACAGTAATTTCTCATTTATTCTTTTTGATTTCAACTTGCTGCTGTTTGCATTTTTGAGTTGGAGCGTCTTAAGTGTTGCTTGCATATTCTTAGCAGAGGCAGTGGTCCCCTCCCCATTGAACAGTTCTAGTCTCAGGAGCTTGTTTTATGGTCAATGTGTGTAGTCTGTTTTATACAGCCTCTCTCCAAAATGATTTTATTCCACCATTGTCTGTCTTACACTATTAAATTTTTAGTACTTTTCTTACTTCTTCTTCTTCTTCTTCTTCTTCTTCTTCTTCTTCTTCTTCTTCTTCTTCTTCTTCTTCTTCTTCTTCTTCCCTTCCTCCTCCTCCTCTCTTGGTTCTCCCCCCTGCAATACAATAACCAAGCGACAGAGTTCTGCACTAGCTGCAGCTTCCAGACCATATTCAAGGATAGCCCTATGTAGAGTTCATTGCAGTAATCTATTTCTCCCCCCCCCCCCATAATTTTATTAATTTTCTGTTTCACATTTTAGAATATTCATTGAAACAACCTTAAAATATCACATGGCGCCAGCCCACTCAAGTGTGGGGGCAAGCCGCCATGCCTGAGTTCTCGGCTGGATCTAGACACATTAAAAAAAATTAAAATATCAGGAAAATGCGTTGGAAAGCTCCTAATGGGAATCACGTTGCCGAAGGATCGAACTCTACAGTGCTATCTGGATTCACAGCGTTATAACTCATGTAAAACACTTTTTAAAAAAACTAATGTAGCTGAGTCCCTAGTATTATGAGAGAAGGAGGAAACCTTTTCTCGGTCCACTTTCTCTCAGCCGTGCCTAATCTTATAAACTTCTATCATGTCCCCTCTTACTTGCCCTTTCTCCAAACTAAAACACTCCAAATGTTGTAACTTTTCCACATCGGGGATTGGCTTCTTCCCCTAGATCATTTTGGTTGTCTTTTCCTGAACGCTTTCCAACTTTACAGTTTCCTTTTTGAGGTTGTGTGTGTGTGTGTGTGTGTGTGTGTGTGTGTGCATCTCCATTATCCCTATCCTGAATGGAGATTAGCTCAATGCAAGGAGAGTATTTTAGAAGCAGCACTTGAGTGACAGTTTGCTGGCTGGTCAAAGGCCCTACCTTTGCCAAAACCCAGGTACCCTCTGAAGCTTGTCACAGTGACCTACATATTCACTTACATCTTGCAAATGCTGAAATGCTTGCAGTACAATGCTGCTTGCAAACAGTGGGCCATATGGAAACAGTACCATTGAACAATCTATCAGGAAAAGATGGAAATTAGGGTAGACTTGAGGACAGTCGGATGCGGGTGGCGCTGTGGGTTAAACCACTGAGCCTAGGACTTGCCGATCAGAAGGTTGGAGGTTTGAATCCCTTCGACGGGGTGAGCTCCCATTGTTCGGTCCCTGCTCCTGCCAACCTAGCAGTTCAAAAGCACGTTGAAGTGCAAGTAGATAAATAGGTACCGCTCCGGCGGGAAGGTAAACGGCATTTCCATGCACTGCTCTGGTTCACCAGAAGCGGCTTAGTCATGCTGGCCACATGACCCGGAAGCTGTACGCCAGCTCCCTCGGCCAATAAAGTGAGATGAGCACCGCAACCCCAGAGTCAGCCACGACTGGACCTAATGGTCAGGGGTCCCTTTACCTTTACCTGAGGACAGTTATTTACTTTGGTGGATGAAAGGAAGAAAACAAAACTGATGGCTGGCAGCTATATATACCCATTACAGACATAAGAAGAGTCCTGATGGCTCCCACCAAAGAATGTGAAATGTGTGTCAAGGATAAAGGGAACCTGTGGAACCTCCCACTGTTGTTGGACTACAACTCCCATCATCCAACAACCGTTTGGCCATGGGAATTGAAGTTCTTGAGGGCTTTAGCTCCCCTGCCGCTGCCGTAGACCATACAGCTTGGGTAGGCAAACTAAGGCCCGGGGGCTGGATCCAGCCCAATCGCCTTCTCAATCCAGCCTGCAGACGGTCCGGGAATCAGTGTGTTTTTACGTGAGTAGAATGTGTCCTTTTATTTAAAATGCATCTCTGGGTTATTTGTGGGGCATAGGAATTCGTTCATATTTCTTTCCAAAATATAGCCCGGCCCCCCACAAGGTCTGAGGGACAATGGACCGGCCCCTTCTGAAAAAGTTTGCTGACCCCTGCCATACAGAGCTGGACAGGTCAATGGTGTAACCAGGTACAAGACTGATTCCTCTGACATGGTTTTCCCTATGCTGCTATTGGCTAATTGTAAGGGGGAGAGAAGTTTCCTTCTCAGCCATAGGAGGAGACGAAACAACTGAAAAAAAGTGAAACTCTATACTACTGGAATTTGGTCTACTAGGGCAAATGGGGCATGGCACCACCAACCCCAGCTAGCCTTCAACTACCCCCCATGTACCTGCCTTCCTGTTAATGAATCCAATGAGTAGCTCTGCCTGCAAGCTTCCTCCTCCTTAGGCCACGTTCACAGTAGTGCTATGAAACCACTTGAAACAATCATGGCTTCCCCCAAAGAATTCTGGGAGCTGTTGTCTGTTAAGGATGCCAAGAGTTGTAATTCCCCTCACAGAACTACAATTCCCCATGAAGGGGCTAAACAGCATCTTAAAAAGCAGAGACATCACCTTGCCAACAAAGGTCCGTATAGTTAAAGCTATGGTTTTTCCAGTAGTGATGTATGGAAGTGAGAGCTGGACCATAAAGAAGGCTGATCGCCGAAGAATTGATGCTTTTGAATTATGGTGTTGGAGGAGACTCTTGAGAGTCCCATGGACTGCAAGAAGATCAAACGTATCCATTCTTAAGGAAATCAGCCCTGAGTGCTCCCTGGAAGGACAGATCCTGAAGCTGAGGCTTCAATACTTTGGCCACCTCATGAGAAGAGAAGACTCCCTGGAAAAGACCCTGATGTTGGGAAAGATGGAGGGCACAAGGAGAAGGGGACGACAGAAGACGAGATGGTTGGGCAGTGTTCTTGAAGCTACCAGCATGAGTTTGACCAAACTGCGGGAGGCCGTGGAAGATAGGAGGGCCTGGCGTGCTCTGGTCCATGGGGCCACAAAGAGTCAGACACGACTAAATGACTAAGCAACAACAACAACATGAACAGCCAATCACGTGAGGTCCATTGTGTAAATAATGTATATAAAGCAGACATTCTGGGGGAACTTCCATTCCTCCTCACCACTATGAGCTGAAATCCACTCACGACTCTGAGTATATTTCAGTTGTTTAAATGAATATTCTAAATTGTAAAACAGAAAATGTATCTATCTATCTATCATCTATCTATCTATCATCTATCTATCTATCTATCTATCTATCTATCTATCTATCTATCTAAGAATGAGAACACCATACCTCCAGGTTTGCCAAAAGGACCTCACACCTGCCAGTCACCAAATTTCCAGTGTGTTGATGCTCCATCTGATGGGCAGACCTCTTGCCTGGTTTCTGAAGTGCTCAGAGCTATAGGCTTTGCTCATAATGAGCCATGGCACTGATATAGAGCTGTTGGCACAACTTTGCTCAAGCTCTCTCTCCCTCTCGCTCTTGGCAACCTATCCCTGGCTGCCACAGCCCTCCCAGATGCTATCAGCAGCCTGTTGTCCATCTCTTGCTCCAACAAACTGTCACCGTCTGAATGCCAAGGCAGGTGCGGAGCTGTGGTTACGGCAGGTGGTGGCACCTGTGCCCATTCAAGGCACGAAACCAAGACAACCTGCCTTCCCAGCGCGAGTGAGGCCATTCACCTGGCAGGTAGCGACGCCTCCAAAATCACCCACATATCAATTCCTCCTTCAGTTTTGCAGTTCTTGGTTACCTGGCCTTGCTTCTGAAATAGAACTGATGTTTTGGGGGATTTTGTGTTGTTCTGGGTCTGTCATGCTTCTGCGGTTAGTACAGAGCATCACTCAGGCTCAGTTTAGCTCCTTGCCTTTCCCCCTGCTCTGCACCACTGATGCATGTACACAGGTTGATCAAAACACTTCAATGGCACAGTTTAAATCCAACACTGTGCTGAGTGGGGCTGATCACAGTTGGAGTTACTGGGGTGGCCAACTCCCAAGAGACTGCGATCTACTCACAGAGTTAAAAACTGGCAGTGATCTACCCCCTTTTTTGGGGGGGGGGGGTTTCAGGTCAAAGTTGCTGAGCTGTTTTTAGGAAGGAGTAAGGCCCATTTTTAGGGGTTCAGGTCAAATTTGTTGAGTTGTTTTTAGGCAGGAGTAAGGCCCGTTTTGGGGGGTTCAGGTCAAAGTTGTTGAGCTGTTTTTAGGAAGGAGTAAGACCCATTTTTAGGGGTTCAGGTCAAAGTTGATGGAGGAGCAAAAGCTGTTAAGCTTCTTTTGGGGGGAGCCACTGATCTACCACTGATCTACCACAGACGTCCAGTGATCTACCAGTAGATCACGATCTACCAGTACAGCAACATCTAGAGAACCACTGCTTCTCCATCCCTGCTTTAACCACGACACCCAGGACTGGCTCAAGGGACTTCGCTGCCTAAGGCAGCGTGTGCCCCACCTGCAAAACAAGATGCACAGTCCCCCAAACTGGCCAAGTTATTTTCCATAGAATCATAGAATTGCAGAGTTGGAAGGGACCCCGAGGATCATCTAGTCCAACCCACTGCAATGCAGGAATATGCAGTCATCCCATTCGGGGATCGAACCTGCAGCCTTGGCATTATCAGCACCATGTGCTAACCAACTGAGCTATCCAGGCCCCCAAAGCAGGAAATCCCACAAGTGCCTTTCCATGGGAGTAAAAATGCAATACTAATAAATTTAATAACCAATAATTTGCTGCCCTTTCGTGACATCTAAAATCAGCTGCTTGAGGCAGCCTCCTCACTCTGCCTTACAGCGGGGCCGGCCCTGGCTACACCAGGATTCAACAGGGCTTACTTCCAAGCAAGTGGGGTTAGGATTGCAGCTTTATCTTCCAGCTTTTACACATCCGGGATACTTTTATTGCAGTTCTCAGCTCAAGAAATAAATCACAATGAGGAAAATGAACCCAAAGATATGCATTTAAATGCAATTTTTTATGCAGATTCTTTTTTTTAAAGATGAGAGGAGGTACATTCAAAAATGCTTATTTAAATGCAAATTTCCATGCAGTTTTTTTTTAAAAATATATATAAAAAATGTAAATCAATGGAGGAATGGAATGAAATGTACTTATGAATGACTGTAGACTGGAAATAGATTGATTTGTCCAAATTAAATTAAGACTGAAGGAACAATTTCTTGAGTTTCTGTTTGGAGGCTGTAGGAATGGCCGAGTGATTTTTGCGACATAAATGTATGAGTTTAATATCTTCTGTGGGTTTTCCAGGTCGGCATTCAGCAAAGCAAGCTCCCCTGGATGGTGCAAAGATCATCTGAGGGCAGGAAAAAATGTTAGCTGGGTGACCCTGAAAAAGAGGAGCCGAGAGGCAGAGAGAGCCTTGCACTTTCTGAGGCACAATGGGAAATGGGATTATTTGTTCTGCTGTTGCTGTTGATTGCAGCGAAAGGGAGAAACCAAGATTAATTTCATCGGCTGACATTTTGCAGCCCTGCCAGGAAAGTATATTACCCAGAGATGTTGCCTAACAAAGCTAGCGCGGTGTGGCCAACTGTGAGTGAAAGCTTTATGAAAACAACTTGAAGGATCGGTAGAGGAATCTGAAATTAGATGCGTTTGTCACAGCTCCCGACAAAGAGCCTGGTGTTGCGACTTTCCCTGCCTGTCACAACTGAGGTGACAAAAGCACATTCCGGCGGTGGCTGCAACTGATCTCTGGCTGGCAGAGTTGTGCTCTTTGACGTTGCACATGCACAACATCTTTAGAAGCAACATGCATGGGCTCTAGCAGAGGAAATATCCATTGCCTGCAGGAGCCAATGCACTCCAACTCTCATCAGCCCCATTGAGAATGACCGATAGGAGAAATTTATCAACATTCCTGCTTACCCAGACATTTGACATCTGAAAGTCCTGTCCCCAGCAAACAAGTGATTGCTTCTACAGGTATTTAACTGTTTTCAGGGGACACAGGTGGCACTGTGGGGACATGGGTAGCGCTGTGGTCTAAACCACTGAGCCTAGGGCTTGCCGATAAGAAGGTTGGCAGTTCAAATCCCCGCAATGGGGTGAGCTCCCGTTGCTCAGTCCCTGCTCCTGCCAACCTAGCAGTTTGAAAGCACACCAGTGCAAGTAGATAAATAGGTACCGCTCTGGTGGGAAGGTAAACGGCGTTTCCGTGAACTGCTCTGGTTTTGCCAGAAGCGGCTTAGTCATGCTGGCCACATGACCCAGAAAAACTGTCTGCGGACAAACGTCGGCTCCCTTGGCCAGTAAAGTGAGATGAGTACTGCAACCCCAGAGTCGTTCGTGACTGGACTTAACAGTCAGGAGTCCTTTATCTTTTTAACCATTTTCAGAAGATTATTTTAAACTTTTTAAGAAGTTTTAATTGCATTGCTTAAGTATTAACAAGTTTGCCGCTCTGAGCTCTTTTGATGGAAGGGTGGGATAGAAATGTAAATGATATTTATAACATAGATTATAGTGAGGGACATAGGCACTGAGTCAGGAGAGGTGCGAGATCCCTTTGTCCCCCCAATAAAATATTTGTGCCCCCTCCCCAAATTACTGGGTGTTAAGTTGTGGGTGAACATATCAGACGACACAGGGATTCTTCAGACAGCTCTTTTTTCTTCACAGGCCAGAACAGAACTGAACTGAAGGGTTCAGCCAACCTGCTTATATAGAGCTCAACTACAAAGCAACAGTAACAACTTTCTGTAACTATCCAATCACTGAAGGTCACTTTCAATTCCTTGTTTGCATATGAGGACCTGAGTGAAAACTATCTACAGTATCCCCCTGCTGGCCCAGGGTGAGACTTTAGTACCTAACACTGGGCATTGCCGTTCAAGTGGTATTCATGTTACACATCTTGTGATCTATTATTTGGGACTGGGCTTACCAGGCCCCCTTCTTGGGGGGGGGGTAGTACCCATCATTCCTCCTCAGTCCAGCCCCTGACAGTAGATTACTTGTAGGGATGGGCTGCAGTTTGTTTGAAGAGCTTCTGCTGTGCATGCAGAAGGTCCCAGATTCAATCCCTGCCGTTTCAAGGTAGAGCTGGGAGAGATCCCTCTCTGAAATCCTGGAGAGACACCACTAGTCAGTGTAAACAATCCTGAGCTAGATAGGCCAATGTCATAATTCAATATAAAGCAGCTCCTTGCATTTTCAGTCCTACTTCGCTTTTTTCCTGGTCGAGTTTTATCTATTTTTGATACTCCCCCATATATTATCGCTGATTGCTTTGCCTGCAAGTAAAAACAGGCAAACAAACAAAATCTCACCTCTCTCCAGTGGCAATAAGTTTGTTTTAAACATATTTAAATGCTATTGTATGCCGCTGCAAATCACTTGTCATAGCCGCTCAGGAAAGCTAACAAGTTGCTGTTTTGCTGAGAAGGGGTTTCTCAGCTGTGTAAATCAGATTAATAAAGCGAGTGTTGTGCAATTCCAACTCTTCCTGGGGCGGCTGGAGGCTTGCCTGAAATATGTGCGTTGTGTTTTTCCAGCTCTGCTAGCTCTTCGGGGCCATTCAGTAGGATGGATGGATCAGACTGTCAGTTCTGCATGTATTCATTCATAAATCCATTTCATCTGCCCCACTGATCACTGGCATGTTGTTTCTTTTCTCATTCACTGATGGCATATGATCAGGGAGGAAAACATGGAAGTAAAAATGCGGGAAAGAGAAGAAAATGAAGTTCACCTTAATCAAGAAAAGTTCAAGCTGGAGAGCAGCCCCGTGACAGAAAGCTGTGAAGTGAGGAGTTCCCTGGACTGTGGAGAGAGCAACAACAACAACATAAGCCTCTGCTATTTTTGTGTTTAAACGGCTTGTGCTATTCCGCACCGGTGCTTGCAAAGGAAAAGAGTGTGCAATATGGCATTAGGGCTGCAAGGCAAGGTTTGCTGGATTAATCTCCTAAATGAGTCCAGAAAGAGTAGGGTAATCTTTTCCTGGCTCCTTTTCATCATCTAAGCTCTCCTCTCTGCTGTTGTCAACACCGTGCTTCTCCTCCCCCCCCCCAACATACTGCACAACACAACACAGTAGAGGCAAACGATTGCCTTGTCGCTGCAGCATTTTCTGCTGTGCTTTGAGAATTCTTGGTGCATGTTGTTAATGCTTAATGGAAGGACTGGTAGATCTACCATTCATGGCCTGTTTCCTGTCCTATATGAAAACCCAGAAGATCAAAAAATTGGGACCTAAGAAACCCAGTTTTTTGGTGTGCTTTAAATAGGGTGTATGCAATTTACACTTAAGGGACATAGGTGGCACTGTGGGTTAAACAACAGAGCCTAGGGCTTGCCGATCAGAAGGTCGGCGGTTCGAATCCCCGCGACGGGGTGAGCTCCTGTTGCTCGGTCCCTGCTCCTGCCAACCTAGCAGTTCAAAAGCACGTCAAAAGTGCAAGTAGATAAATAGGTATCGCTCCGGCGGGAAGGTAAACGGCGTTTCCGTGCGCTGCTCTGGTTCACCAGAAGCGGCTTAGTCATGCTGGCCACATGACCCGGAAGCTGTACACCAGCTCCCTTGGCCAATAAAGCGAGATGAGCGCCGCAACCCCAGAGTCGGTCACGACTGGACCTAATGGTCAGGGGTCCCTTTAATTTACACTTGGAGGGGGGAAGACTCGCACCCACTCACTCTGCTCCATCATTGCAACAGCCCACTAGATTTGCCCCAACATGGGTGTAGTCAGCATGTCTGAAAAGGCACGGCAAAGGCAGATGCTAGAGATGGCCTCATTTGTCGGTTACAATGTCCATCAATTTCAGTTCTCCACATTATCACAGCAGCTTGCGATTTTCTTTAGACGTCCCTTGTGAAAATGTACCGGCATTTTAGTGTGAATGGACACATTTTTGCAGGCAATTTTAAATAAAAACACTTTTTTTTTGCAAGCCATCCCCCCTAATGTATGGTATTTTCATCAATATGCACACTTTTATGAGCACTTCTGCCTAGCATTTTCAGACACACTGTTTGGTTGGATAACTGCATTGCAAAATTTTGGACAAGTGTGAATTTCGAGGAGAACGGTGCTGTGTATTTGCTTCAAGAAGTAGGACTGGTAGCCTCTCATCAGAATGCAAACAGAATTGAACCTCTGTCATCTTGACACACAGCTGCATGTATACAGAGATGCTTCATGTGGTCAGGAAATTCAGAGTGTGCAGAGTTCCCAACCTCATGGAACATCCGTGCAAGTCTGGCAGAGGTGAGCTGAAATTGTTGCCTCAGCCATAGGGAAGAATTGAGGGTGGCTGTTTTGGTTTATTGAGGGGGTCAGGGATCACACTGCTCTACACACTGAGAAGAAAGAACAGCAGACAGGCAGATCTGTTGCTGATGTGGCAGGTTTAGGGAACCCTCCTATACACATAAAGTCAGCATTAAGCAGACCAGTGTGTGTTAAGCAGGTGTAAGGGGAGCGGGTGGCGCTGTGGTCTAAACCACTGAGCCTCTTGGGCTTGCTGATTGGAAGGTCGGCAGTTCAAATCTGCACGACGGGGTCAGCTCCCATTGTTTCCCAGCACCTGCCAACTTAGCAGTTCGAAAGCACACCGGTGCAAGTAGATAAACAGGTACCGCTGTGGTGGGAAGGTAAACGGCATTTCCATGCGCTGTGGCTTGTGTCATGGTGATCTGTTGGACCAGAAGCAGTTTTGTCATGCTGGCCACATGACCCAGAAAGCTGTCCGTGGACAAACACCGGCTCCCTTGGCCTGAAAGTGAATGAGTGTCGCAACTTAACCATCTAGGGGTTCTTTACCTTTACCTTTTTTCAGGTTACACCAGAATAAGAATTAGCCTTATAAAGCCAAAAAATACAAATACAAATTAACACATAACACTTCAGAACAATTTAAAACAACCCCTCCCAATAAATAACACCCATTCATTCATAAGAGCTATTTGAAAAGATAAAGCAATCTGGGTAAAAGAGATTTGGGAAATAGTTCATAATGAATTGAAAAAAAATGTTTAAAAGTACTTCCCCCCCCCCAAAAAAAACACACCAGAGTTCCTTTAGTTGGGGATAATTCAAACAGAAATTCCCAGGTGTCGAAAAAGGTTATTTATGTATGCCACTACTGTGGCCCTTGTTTTCTTAGCCCCAAAATGGAAAATGAGTGAGGTCCCAACTAAAGAAGAATGGCAACTTAAGCTGATGGAATATGCGCAGCTTGTGGACTTAACATATAGAATAAGAGAACAAGAAGAACATACGTTTAAAGAGGATTAGAAAATGTTTATTAAATATATGGGGGGGGGGAATTGTGTACACTTGAAAATGTGGGTAGTATTAAGATAAACTCAACAGCGTAGACAAGTTTTGATTGATGTAATAATGGAATACTGAATGGTTTAGTTTATGTAAAATATGCAGGGATTTATGGTATGCAAAATGAACCATGGAAAGAGAATGAAAGTCATTGATATTGTAAGGATGTTTAAATAAGTATTTAGAACTGTAAAACAGAAACTATAATAAAAGTTATGTATAAAAAAGTAAAGAAAAGATAAAGCAATCAGAGCAGTTGTACATCTTACGAAACCGTAGCCCAGTTCACTCATGAAGGCTCTTCTCCATACATCAAATACAGATGTGGATGCCAGAAGACAGTGGCTTCCACGTCCAGCACTGTGCATCAACATCTGGAATGGGTGTGGAAGGACCCTCTCCTATACAGAAGGCCTATCCAGCTCTTAGGAAACACACAAAGCTTCCTTACACTGAAGTCAGACCGATAGCCCAGCATTGTCTGCACCGACTGGCAGCTGGTTTCTGGGGTTTCAGAGAAGAGTCTACCTGGAGATGCCAGGGATTGAACCAGACATCTTCTGGATGAAAAGCAGATGTTCCATCAGTGAGCTACACTAGGCTACAGCCCTTCCTTCCCTTTCAAGAACCATTCCTGTCCAAGAACTTACCATGAACCTTGTTCTCTTAGAATGGCAATGGTGCCCACCTGAGAGGTGCCGGAACTGAGTTCTGGTGAGTTCCAGCTAAAAAAAAAGTGGTTCTTCTCATGAGTCAGTGGGATGTCAGTTAAGCTTCTTAAATCCTAGTGACTTCAGGCAGAGCACCCTTTAGCATATGGGTAGGCAAACTAAGGCCCAGGGACTGGATCAGACCCAATTGCCTTCTAAATCCGGCCCGCAGACGGTCCAGGAATCAGCGTGTTTTTACACGAGTAGAATGTGTGCTTTTATTTAAAATGCATCTCTGGGTTATTTGTGAGGCATAGGAATTTGTTCATTCCCCCTCCCCTCCAAAATATAGTCCGGCCCCCCACAATGTCTGAGGGACAGTGGACCGGCCCCCTGCTGAAAAAGTCTGCTGACCCCAGCTTAGCTGAAATAGATTATTATGAACTGATTTACCCCATCAACTTCCAAATGTCTAGCTAAATTTAAGCATGTTGACTTTATGTATTCCAGATTATTGCTGTTTATCTATTAACTATGAGTACAGTCTCAGCTTCCACTCTTTTGACATCTTCTGCACATGGCTATTTGACATCTTTTGGAACAATAATATTAAAATTCCAGTACCATAGCAACTGGAAATGCTGGTCATGAATTATTCCATTATGATGAACAAAAGATCGTCGGGATCACTTCCAGAGCTATCTTTCTCCGCTGTTAACCTGTTTTATGGTTCTGTAGCACCAAGAGCAAAGACTCTTCCCTGCTTGTCATTTAGGAGATGAACTTGGCAGACTCTCTGCAACAGCCGTGAGGTAATGGATAATGTGCCACTCTGTGCGATTTTATTCTGTATGGTTGGGTAAAAGTGAATGCTTTTTCGGCAGATGATGTAATCAAATCAGGATATCTCTCTTATGAACATCAGTCAATAGTGCCAGAAGAGCTTAGCTAATGTAGGTCTACAGGGACATCTCTTGTCCCAGAGGAGGTAAGAATACTCTTGCTCAATTTGATATCTCCAGAAATTTATCCTCTGTACGATCAAAGAACTACATTTTTCATACATGGAGGCATGGGCGTAGCCAGGATTTATGTTAGGGGGCGGGCAGGACACCCACCTGTCATCATCCTGTGTCTAGCAAATTTGGAATGAAATGTCTCAACAACAGTTGCTTTAAATTGCTTTCTCTTGACCCCAAGTGCTCAGAAGAATCTGTCGAAATCTTCAGCCATTTGAAAACTAGCAAGTTAAATTAAAAAATAACACCAGGGAGTACCTTTTAAGCAGTTAATGAGTAAATTTTGCAAAATTTCATCTTATTTTCTTTTTAAAATTAACTAAACTAAAACGAGTTTTAGTTTAAAATAAACTAAACTAAAACGAGTTTTAGTTTAAAATAAACTAAACTAAAACGAGTTTTCTTGGATTTGCTGAAAACCATCCAACCTCTGCTTAAAAGCCCCCAAGGAAGGAGAGTCCACCACTGTCCCAGAGAGTCTTACCATCAGAAAGTTCTTCCTAATGTTTAGTCCGAATCTCCTCTCCTGCCCTCCCCTCTGGAGCAGCAGAAAACAAGCTTGCTCCCTCTTGCAGCCTTCAGCTATTGGAAGATGGCTCTCCTCTCAGTCTCCTCTTCTCCAAGCTAAACATACCCACCTGTTCCTCATAAGGCTTGGTTTCCAACTACCTCAACCATTCCTCATCAGGCTTGGTTTCCAGACCCTTCATCATCCTGGTTGCCCTCCTCTGCTCACCTTCCAGCTGCTCAATATCCTTCTTCAACTAGCCTGCACTGACTGGCAGCAGCTCTCCAGGGTTTCGGATGGGGGGGGACATTCCCAGCCCCTCCCCCCCGGAGATACTGACCAGGACAGAAGACCTGTATGCAAAGCAGATGGTCCAATCCTGCGCTATGGAGACCCCCTAGCCTGCCTTGAAGGATGTGGGGGTGGTCTCACTTTGGAAACGGGACCACAGGAAGAAGGATGTGAAATGCTGACGTGAATCTGACCAGAAAAGATGCGGCCCAGCTGCAGGCGTATCACCAGATGCCTCCAAGTTCTGACTGTGGAGCATCACCTCTCAGGAGGGACCAGGGCCAGATGAGGGGGTTGCCACGGTGACAAGGACCTGCCCTCCTGTGTGACATCTCTTGCTTCTCCCTTAAAAGCCAGAGACTTGCAGGAGGCCATTGTGGGTTAGTAGTGAGGCGAGTTGAGTAGTAGAGAGAGGTAGTGGAGATGATAAGGAGAGGTGTTCTTTGATGGTTATTTTGATTTTGATTTGATTTACAGTGGTAGAATCATAGAATCATAGAATCATAGAGTTGGAAGAGACCACAAGGGCCATCGAGTCCAACCCCCTGCCAAGCAGGAAACACCATCAGAGCACTCCTGACATATGGTTGTCAAGCCTCTGCTTAAAGACCTCCAAAGAAGGAGACTCCACCACACTCCTTGGCAGCAAATTCCACTGTCGAACAGCTCTTACTGTCAGGAAGTTCTTCCTAATGTTTAGGTGGAATCTTCTTTCTTGTAATTTGGATCCATTGCTCCGTGTCCGCTTCTCTGGAGCAGCAGAAAACAACCTTTCTCCCTCCTCTATGTGACATCCTTTTATATATTTGAACATGGCTATCATATCACCCCTTAACCTCCTCTTCTCCAGGCTAAACATGCCCAGCTCTCTTAGCCGTTCCTCATAAGGCATCGTTTCCAGGCCTTTGACCATTTTGGTTGCCCTCCTCTGGACACGTTCCAGTTTGTCAATGTCCTTCTTGAACTGTGGTGCCCAGAACTGGACACAGTACTCCAGGTGAGGTCTGACCAGAGCAGAATACAGTGGCACTATTACTTCCCACGATCTAGATGCTATACTCCTATTGATGCAGCCCAGAATTGCATTGGCTTTTTTAGCTGCCGCATCACACTGTTGGCTCATGTCAAGTTTGTGGTCAACCAAGACTCCTAGATCCTTTTCACATGTACTGCTCTCAAGCCAGGTGTCCCCCATTTTGTATTTTTGCCTCTCATTTTTTTTGCCCAAGTGCAATACTTTACATTTCTCCCTGTTAAAATTCATCTTGTTTGTTTTGGCCCAGTTCTCTAATCTGTCAAGGTCGTTTTGAAGTGTGATCCTGTCCTCTGGCTGTTAGCCACCCCTCCCAATTTGGTGTCATCTGCAAATTTGATCAGGATGCCCTTGAGTCCTCGGGTTAAGAACTTAATTCGTTCTGGAGGTCCATTCTTAACCTGAAACTGTTCTTAATTTGAGGTACCACTTAGCTAATGGGGCCTCCCGCTGCCGCTGTGCTGCTGCTGTGCGATTTTTGTTCTCATCCTGAAGCAAAGTTCTTAACCCGAGGTACTATTTCTGGATTAGCAGAGTCTGTAACCTGAAGCGTCTGTAACCCGAGGTACCACTGTATTACTTTTATTTGATTTATTTGATTTTATTAATTTTTATTTTTTTATTTTACTTTTTTATTTTAACACTTTTATTTTCCTTTTTTATTTTACTTTTTGTTCTCTATTTACATATTTTTTATTTTACATTTTGTGGACATTTGTGCACATTTGTGTATATATTTTGTATATATTTATTTTGTGCATAGAGGAGTAGTTAAGGGTAGGGTTAGGCTTAGGCTTAGGGCTGGGGCTGGGGTTGGGGTCAGAGTTAGGCTTGGGTGGGCATTTTAGATCGTTAGTTTAGAGAGGAGGGTGGGAATTTTTCGTGAACAAAATGTGCAGACTGTAAGTAGCATTCCTTTGCTTTTTCTTGGTCTCCTGGGGGGGGGGCGTGAGTCCTGGGATCCTCTGTACAGCCTTAGCTCTCTTGAAATCGACCCGGCCAGTCTTCTCCAGAGAGCTCAGCTCCTCCACACTCTTCCCCTGCCTTCCCCTTTTCTATCCCCTCTCATCATTTACATTTACTAGGACATTCCTAGCTCACTTTCTTCCCAGGAGCTCAAGGTGGCCTTCATGGTTCTCTCTGCCACCAACTGTTATCTTCACAGCAGCCCTGCAAAGTAGGCTAGGCTGGCCCAAGGTCCACTAGGGAGCTTCATGGCTGAGTAGGGATTCGAACCTTGCTCTCCCAGGTCCTCCTAGTCCAGCCCTCTAACCATTACACCTCTGTCTGGCTCCATTTTGCATCTCTCCAGCTGCCCTATGACATCGGCCTTCTCCCCCTTCCTGGGGGTCTCTCTGGCTTCAAGGAAGACTCCACCACCTTCTTCATGTTCTGCTCCTCTTCTGGGACACCTTGATGCTTGGAGAACCCTCCTAGGGGTCTCCCTCTGTTAAATGTTCGGGAAATGTCAGAAGCCCAAGGCAGTATAAGTTCCTCAACTACGTTTATTCAACATTTGTCAGTGACAACAGCTCACTCATAGGAAAACAAGAACCGAACTGACTGGACAACACAATAATAATGCCGAGCATGAACTGACCGTTGACAGTTGACAGTTGGAAGTGCATGCGCTTACTTGCCATTAGGACGTTTGTCTACCAACGCTTATACAATTGGTTAGAACGCACCTTGTAACATAAAATGTGTTAAACCCAATACATAACACCCTCCTTCTCCTGGAAGGGTAGGTCTGTCCTAAGAAGACGAGGCAGAGCAGCCCTTTAACAGCTGGCAATGCTTCTCTTTTCTTTGGGCTGGAGCTCTTGAACCCATAGCACTTGGGGCCTCCTTTCTCTCTCTGCCAGCCCTTCATGCTCTGGGTTGCCTCTTTCCTCTTTCAGGTCTCTTTCAGGTCACTGAACTACAGAGAGATGGAAGGAATTGGCCCATCCGCCCCTCCTCAAACACAAACACCCCCCAAGAATGGGGGCTGCCAGCTTCTGAGTCGCTCTCTCTGCTCGTCTCTTCTAGGTTCAGGTGCTTAAGATGCCTGATCGGCCGCAGCAACAGAGTGGCCCCCCCGCAAGGCCCGGAGCAGCCGGTGGCATCAGGTGAGCAAGTGGCCCTTCTTTTTGGGACAGAGGAGGGCAGGAATGGGCTAGGGGAGCAGCTAGTCAAAAGATGCACAGAGCCAGATAACTGGATCCGACCCAAGGTCCATCTGGGCCAGCGTCTGGAAACCCAACCACCCTGTTTTGTGGGGTCCGATGGAGGAAGCAGGGGGCTGGGCTGCGGGGCAAGGTGGGGGGTAGTTGTCAGCAGGAGGGGCACCTTCCCTGGGGAGCCATGTTTTGGGGGCAAGAGGCGAGGATTGGCTCCCAAGGCCTGGGGTGTCCCTCCCCTGTAGTAGGACTTGGAATCCAGGAGAAAACTCTTGGAATAGCATTGCCAGGGGCTCGGGGATGAACACATCGCACAGCTCGTATTCTCCCCTGCCTGCTCCTTCAGCCAGAAGCGGGGGCAATGGCACATGGGCAGGGAGCACATCAAATGTCACCCCCCTCAGGATGTCACCTGGGTCGGGCTGCCCCCACTTCACCCCCCTTCCGATGCCTCTGGCTAAGCTAGAAAAAAGACCAGTCTTCTGCCCCCTTCCAGGAGCCTGGATTCCGCATAGGAATACATACCTACAAGTGTGAGATGGAAGCCAAAATCTGGGTCAGGCCAGAAGGGATCTCTTCTATCGTAAGTACAGTAATTGCGAGCCAAAGGAATTTCTGTTGTCAGAAGCTGAGCTGCGATCAGCATCTAGGAAAGCCAGTAAACTCCCTGATGGGAAGAAAGAAACAAAGTTGGGCAGAAAGGATGCAAGGATTTCCATCCTTCCTAGTTTTTGGGACAGGCAGATGCAGTTCCAAATGTTTCCAGACTTTCTGGTGGGTTCCGAGTACATTCAGAAAAACACGACAAGTGGGATAGGCAAACCTGTCCATTCTGGTGGTATCCTCCACCCCCAAACTTAATTCCTCCCCCATAAAGTTTTATTTGGTTTTACAAGTTCGTTGACACAACTAACATTCTTGCAAATATTAAAATTAAAACAAGATTCTGCTGAATCTTAGGACTTCCCCTCCGTGGGTTCTTTAAATACCTCTGTCAACTGCATATTATAAATTCTTCCAAATTTCAGTCTTCCATAATATCCAAAGTCTTTGTCACATTGCAAGAGTTATTTAAAGCATGCCAAAGAGTTCAAGTGTTTACATAGTTCGTTTAGATATAGTCTATATTTATCCCATTCTCTATTGAAGTTTTGATCCTCCTGATTTCTAATTTTCCCGGTCAATCTTGCCATCTCTGCATAGTCCAGTAGTTTCATCTGCCAATCCGCTTTTGTAGGTATCTTATCATCTTTCCAACTCTGGGCAAGCAGCATCCTTGCAGCAGTAGTAGCGTACATGAACAGTCTTTTCAATTCCTTTGGTTACAATTCCTAACAAAAAGACTTCTGGTTTTTCAAAAAAAAACACATTATTTTAAACTTTTTTTAAAAGTTCATTATATGTCATTTCCCAGAATTCCTTTATCATTTTACAATTCCACCACATATGATAGAAGGTCACCTATCAATTTATGATCTTTATTTTTTAAAAAAATCGTGAAAGTTTGTCTGCAATTTAACGTGAACTTCCCCTAAAAGAAACATTCCAAATGTGCACCAGCAACAAGTTGGTGAGCCCTGCATGCTTGGTTTGACTTCACACCCAACCAGGGGTGCCATCTCCTTGGGGCCAAGCCCTTTGGGGGGCCCTATATTTTGGGGGTAGGGGCTGCCCCTCCCCCATGTCCAAGAAATCAACATTTGATGATCTCCTTCTACCAGTCCACAATAGAAAGTGTCCTTTCATACTGCATCACAGCGTGGTACACTGGTTTGACATCAACTGATAGGAAATGCCTACAGAGGGTGGTGAATACAGCACAAGATATTATGGGCTGTCCCGTGAATCTGCTGGATGAAATAGCGGAAGAAAGTTGCCTCAGGAGAGTGAGGAAAATTCTCAGGGATGATTCACACCCTGGCCGGCACGTTCTTGATCTCCTGCCCTCAGGCAGAAGATATAGAAGCATGATTAGTCGCACCAACAGGGTAAAGAACAGCTTCTATCCATGGGCTGTTAGGCTGCTGAAGGAAAAGATAACAACAGGGCAACTGGCTTTCAGGTTTGGTGGGTGTGCGTCAGTAAACGAGGGGAATTAAGACTAAGAGAGCTGAGTGGGGGGGGGGTGCTCGTGTAATCTCACTGTATACAAGTTGTACAAGTGACAATAAAGTATTTCAATTTCAGTAAAAGAAGCATGGAGCGAAGTGGCCAGCTCCTTCTCCTCCTTCTCCTGCCGTGGAGGAGAAGGAGGGTTGAAGCAGCCTTCCGCCAGTGGAAGAGGAAGCCGCCAGTTATCGAAGCCACAAGGCCGCCATGTTCAACTCCGCCCCCAGCTCCTCCCAATGCCCTGACATCACGGGCATGACATTGGCCTCCCCGATTGCCCTTGCAAGCTGGCACCTCTACATCCTACACAGTTTTGAGCAATTAGGCATTCAGAGTTGGCGCATGATGCCTATGTAAGACAGGCTTCTCTATATAGTGGTACTTCGGATTAAGTACTTAATTCGTTCCGGAGGTCTGTTCTTAACCTGAAACTGTTCTTAACCTGAAGCACCACTTTAGCTAATGGGGCCTCCTGCTGCCACTGCGCCACTGGAGCACAATTTCTGTTCTCATCCTGAAGCAAAGTTCTTAACCCGAGGTAATATTTCTGGGTTAGCGGAGTCTGTAACCTGAAGCATATGTAACCCGAGGTACCACTGTACAAGTGCAGCGTGGGTGCCACAATTGATGGATTGCATTTATATCCCAAGCTTTTCCCAGCATACCATACCTTCCAACATTTTGCAAGAAAAAAATGGGGCACCCCCCATCTCCATCGCTTGCCCCCTCCCTGCTACTGACCGCTTTGTCGCTCATCCACTCGGCCCCTCCATTTTCCTTCTCTCTCACCTTTGCTGTTTTGGCTTCCTGCTCAGAGGCCTAGAGCGGCCTCAGGAAGGTCGCACTAAGCCCTGCCACGTCCAGAGATGCTGCTCAGACTAGAGCGGCCTCCAGGAAAATTGTAACATCCCAAATTGGGTGGGTTCTGTAAATTTGGGTTGTCACAATTATTATTATTATTAGAATTTATATACCACCCTATATATACGCTTCAGGTTAAGTACTTAACCCGAGGTACCACTGTATAAAACCACAAAATACATAACAAAAATAAAAGCGACAACCCAATAACCCCCCCCCCCAAAAAACCCCACATTTTAAAAGGGCATAGGATGTCAGTCAAATGAACCAAAGGCCTGGTTAAAAAGGAACATTTTTGCCCGGTGCCTAAAGGTGTCTAATGAAGGTGCCAGGCAAACTTCCCTGGGGAGAGTATTGCACAGATGGGGAGCCACTGCAGAGAAGGCCCCGTTCTCGTGTTGCCACCCTCCACACCTCTCGAGGAGGAGTCACGTGAAGGAGGGCCTCAGAAGATGATCTCAGGGTAGGTTTATATGGAAAGAGGTGGTCCTTGCGGTATTGCGGTCCTGAGCAGTTTGAGGTTTTATAGGTCAAAACCAGCACTTTGAATGGGGCCCAGAAACTAATTGGTAGCCAGTGCAGTCGGACCAGGATCGGTGTAAAATGCTCAAACCGTCTTGCTCCGGTGAGCAACCCGGCCGCTGAATTCTGCATTAAATTGGGACACTTGAGGGGTTTGGCATACCTGGTTTTCCTTTTCCTTATTTAATCCCCACAACAACCCACTGAGGTAGGGTAGGCTGAGAAATAGTGACTGTGGCCCAAGGTCACCCAGTGAGCTTCATGGCAGAGTGGTGATTTGGACCCAGGTCTCCTAGGTCCTGGTCTGACAATCTAATTACTACACCACACTGGCACACTGCATAGAGCGAGAAGGGTGAAGTATCTTGCTTTACAAAAGACAGGTGAAATGGATGCCCCGCAGTCTGAAATGTAAACTGAGTTGTGAATTTTGGGGGAATAATTTTGGCACACCCCTGTAGCAGGTGCACCTCAGGTTCCCGCACCCTTCCCATCTCAGTAACACAAAACAGCATCAAGTTCTGTGGTGCAGCTCTGTCTTTTACGGATTTTTGATCCTCAACTGGATTGATGGGTTTTATCAGGTAATGGACACAGTCAGGGCTGAGGTTTTCTATTACCTCGCAAAATTGAAGAAACTGATGTGTTGTTCCAATATATCAGAAAAGCTACGTGCCTTCTCTTGCTTCCTTGCAAAAATGACAGACGAGGAGGGTGGAAAATAGTTTAGTTTTTCAAAAGTGCCATGTGGTGTTTTTTTGCTGAACCAAGAGGAAAGATTCCCCAGCAAACTGAAACTCTTTAAATAGTATTTGCACAGAAAGCACACACAGATGGATAGCTTCATATAAAGCGCCTTTATTATCTGGGGACTATTGCCCTAGTAACAGCCATCTCATTCTCATTCTATATTTACCTTCTAATGACTATTCTGTTACTACTCAATTCCTACATTTCGTAATGCTTCCATGCTTTCTTTATCTCCATGCTTTATCGGTGTGTACTTACATGCATTTGGGACGCAGGTGGCACTGTGGGTTAAACCACAGAGCCTAGGACTTGCTGATCAGAAGGTTGGTGGTTCGAATCCCCGCAACGGGGTGAGCTCCTGTTGCTCGGTCCCTGCTCCTGCCAACCTAGCAGTTTGAAAGCACGTCAAAATGTAAGTAGATAAATAGGTACCGCTCTGGCGGAAAGGTAAACGGCATTTCCGTGCGCTGCTCTGGTTTGCCAGAAGCGGCTTAGTCATGCTGGCCACATGACCCAGCCAATAAAGCGAGATGAGCAACGCAACCCCAGAGTCGGTCACGACTGGACCAAATGGTCAGGGGTCCCTTTACCTTACTTTAACACAGTGGGGCCAGTTCAGATGTGACAACCATCTTGTAAAACACCAGGAGCCTTGTGTTTGCATGCTCTGTCCCTTCCTTGTTGAATCCTAGGCAGCTTGGGTACTTCTGTGGTGGTTTGTTTAAACCATTGTTTCCCATTGCACCAGAACCAGGAAACTCTGGTTTAACCGCTCTGCTTACAAACAAGGCTTTGGGTATATACATTGCAAAGGGCAGTCCCTAACATTTCTTTAAAAGAAATGGATGAACGAATCTTCTGCTGGAGGTCACTAAATGAATTATCGACAAAGCACACGCCATTTTGCAGCCCAAGTCAAAGGACCAGATGGCAACACTCACCCACGAACAAAGGCCAAGTGGACTAGCAGTTGAATCTTCCTTGAACAACAGTGTCAAGATAGCATCTCTCCTTGCACTTGAGGCTGAGATGGGGCAGGGCAGCTCATGCAGTACACACAGTTCTGTCCTCCAGCACAGAAGGAAAGCCAGGGCATTGAGAAGGGCTGGTGGGAAGGCTGTCAGTGTTTCCCTCTAGCATCCACCACTTGAGGCAGTTGTCTCACTTTGCCTAATGGTAGGGCTTGCCCTGATCATCACCTTGGGCTTTGTGGTAGCAAGTGAATGGTCAGCCATAACCATCAATTTTATTATTCTGGGCTTTTTTTCTGATTAAAAAAACACCAAGAGAGGCACAGGAGTCTCAGGAACTGGCCAGTGGTTCTTTTGTCAGCTTCACTGATTCAAAAAATAGAAAACACACACACACACAAGCCCCTTCTTCACTATACATTTAAAGCAGTATCATATCACTTTAAAAAGTAATGGCTTCCCACAAAGAACCCTGGAGTCTGTTAAAGGTGTAAAGGTAAAGGTAAAGGGACCCCTGACCATTAAGTCCAGTCATGACAGACTCTGGGGTTGCGGTGCTCATCTCGCTTTATTGGCCGAGGGAGCCGGTGTTCAGCTTCCGGGTCATGTGGCCAGCATGACAAAGCCGCTTCTGGCGAACCAGAGCAGCGCACAGAAACACCGTTTACCTTCCCGCCAGAGTGGTACCTATTTATCTACTTGCACTTTGACGTGCTTTCAAACTGCTAGGTTGGCAGGATGTTAAGGGTGTGGAGAGCTACACTTCCCAGAGTTCCCTAGGAAGGGAGAATTCATGTTCAGCCACTCAGGGAACTGTTACTCAAGGAGGGGCTACAGGTTTCCTAACAACTCTCAGAACCCTTAACAAACTACACATCCCAGGATTCTTTGGGGGAAGCAATTACCGTTTACAAAAACGCAAAGAAGCGTTTACGGTACCCATGTGGAGAACTGTCTTTGGCAGGTGCATAAAAACCTCCCTCTTTGACTCCACTCACTTTTGCCTCTGGCCATGCCCACCTTTATTTATTTGATTTGTTTGTTTAATAAAATTTATACACTGCTTGTTTATTTTTTTTTAAAAAAAACCTCAATGTCTCTGGCCTTGCATACCGCTGGCGCTCGGCCCTCAGTACGTCATCCAAGAGGAAATCCGACCTTCAAGCTGAAAAAGGTTCCCCACAACTGGAGATTTTCTGTTGGTATTAAACACCTTCCCTCTTTCTGTATGTTTTTAACCTTCCTGTCTAAGCTTCGGGGAATGAAAACAAGGTTTCTTTTTGTTGTTGCTACTGCTGCTGCTAGCAAAACTGTTCTTTTTTAAGAAGGAGGGGGGAAACGGGGAGATTCTAATAATGGAACCAGTTGGAAGAGGAAGATTATAATAGCCCATCCAATCAAGGAAGTGACAATAGCCAATCAGGAGAGCTGAGAAACAAGAGTGTCATGATTATGCAAATCCCTTTGTGGTGATTGCTCTACAGCTCTCCTCAACCAATCGGCATTCACAAGTCCAAATCAGAGAATTAAAGAAAGGAGAAATGTGGAGCAGGAGCTTACAGTAGCAGTTCTAAAACTGAGTTTTGGGCCCTCAACCCTGAGCTAATGAGTTGATGCAGGTCTGATGAGACCAAACAGTGTATTTTCTTAACTGGTTTTTAAAGTAGTTTGGTTTAAGTAAACATTTTTTGATTTATGCACCCAGATAATCCAAATTCCACCTCAAGGAAAGGGTCCTTCTGTCGAGAAATTATGCAGGAGATCTCAGGGCCAGCTTCAATCCCCAGCATCACCAGGTAAGACTCAGAAAGATCCTGGTCTGAAAGCCTGCCTGGAGAGCTGCTGCCAGTCAGTGCAGACTCTACCGAGTTAGTTGGACGAATTGTCTGACTCTGTGTAAGACAGATTCCTGCATTCCTAACCTGAATGCACTTTGCAAATTGAGAAATACAAGTGATATCTCTTGTTTTCCATCAATCCTTCTGCAAGTTTTGTTGTTGTTTAGTCGTTTAGTCGTGTCCGACTCTTCGTGACCCCATGGACCAGAGCACGCCAGGCACTCCTGTCTTCCACTGCCTCCCGCAGTTTGGTCAAACTCATGCTGGTAGCTTCGAGAACACTGTCTACCCATCTCGTCCTCTGTCGTTCCCTTCTCCTTGGGCCCTCCATCTTTCCCAACAGCAGGGTCTTTTCCAGGGAGTCTTCTCTTCTCATGAGGTAGCCAAAGTATTGGAGTCTCAGCTTCGGGATCTGTCCTTCCAGTAAGCACTCAGGGCGGATTTCCTTCAGAATGGGTAGGTTTGATCTTCTTGCAGTCCATGGGACTCTCAAGAGTCTCCTCCAGCACCATAATTCAGAAGCATCAATTCTTCAGCGATCAGCCTTCTTTATGGTCCAGCTCTCACTTCCATACATCACTACGGGGAAAACCATAGCTTTAACTATACAACCTTTGTTGGCAAGGTGATGTCTCTGCTTTTTAAGATGCTGTCTAGGTTTGTCAATGCTTTTCTCCCAAGAAGCAGGCGTTTTAATTTCGTGGCTGCTGTCACCATCTGCGGTGATCATGGAGCCCAAGAAAGTAAAATCTCTCACTGCCTCCATTTCTTCCCCTTCTATTTGCCAGGAGGTGATGGGACCAGTGGTCTGCAAGTTTTACTATTTCATAATTTAGAACAGATTGCTAGATAAATCATTGGACCCCCCCCCCCCAGGATCATTCACTGGTAACTGTATACCTGTTTGGCTCCCAAGATTCCAGCAGGTAACAACCATTTATTTTCAGGTGTCATAAGGAGTAGCATCTTAGGTTTTTTGTTTTATCGGAATCTGCAGTTCTCAAGGACCTGAATTCTACCTTTTTTTGCTGGTCCCATGGAATTGAGGCTAACTACCCAGAGTCCTGGATGATACATTTCCATAATGATCTTAGTTATGTACGCTGTCGCCAGATCTGGCCAGATGTCCCCAGTGCAAAGCATACTTCCCCATGGAGCCATTGCCGTTCTCCTGAAGGTCAGCCCACAACTAAAAACTCTGAAATTTAACTCTGAGTCAACACTGTTTGTTTAATTAGAGCAACTTATTTCGGAGCAGCCATTTAATCATTTCTCAAGTCGCTAGCACGACCCAGAATCGCCCATGTGTTTTCCAAGGTGTAATTATTCAACATGACTGAGTAGTCTTTTCTGGTGGCTGAGAATGAGAATCAAGGCAGCAACATCCCCGTACCAGAAGTTCACACACTTTACTTTGATTCTAGATGAAGGGAAGTTGCAGCCTTTGCAGATATCCACTCACCCACAGAATGGGGAATGGAGGCCTGGAATGATGAATGGAAACATGCAAAAATGGGAAGCTGCCTTATAACAAGACAGACCATTGGTCCATCTAGCTCAGCATGGATTACACGGATTGGCAGAAGCTCTCAGGGGTGTTCAGACAGTGTCCTCTTCCAGCCCTACTTGGAGATGCCTGGAAAAGCAATGCAGTGGTACCCTGGTTCTCAAACTTAATCTGTTCCGGAAGTCCGTTCTAAAACCAAGGCGCACTTTCCCATAGAAAGTATTGCAAAATGGATTAATCCATTCCAGACATTTAAAAACAACCCCTAAACATGAATTTTGCTATCTAAGGAGACCATTGGTCCATAAAATGAAAGCAATAATCAATGTACAGTACTATAAAATAAAGAAGACAGTATTGTAGATGATAAAAAATAAAATTCTTATTATTTTCTTACCTGCACTGATGACAGTCATTGTTTGGATGGGGGTCTTTTATCCATTTCCGCAGTCACACAATCAGTCAGTAGCTGAACTGGGTTCCACACAGTCACAAAAACAAATTAACCAAAAAAGCCTCAAAAACAAAAATGCAAAATAAATAGCTAAAACAAAAGCGCCTAACTTAATCCATTCCGGAAGTCCGTTTGACTTTTGAAATGTTCAAAAACCAAGGCGCAGCTTCTTATTGGTGCAGGTGCCCCGGAAACAATAGCCGACAGCTGCATCAGATGTTTGACTTCCAAAAAACGTTCGAAAACTGGAACACTTACTTTCGGCATTTGGGAACCAAGGTGTTTGAGTACCAACGCTTTTGAGAACCAAGGTACCACTGTACAGAATACATAAGAATTTAAAGCACATGTGAAGTTTCAATACAGCCCAGAGAAGCTTGGATCCAGACCAAGCTAGATGCCCCTGGTTCCCATTGAAATCAATGGGACTAAGTCACGGATAACTTGCCCCGGTGAATTCAACTAGACCTAAATGCTGCCAAGTTAATCTGGATCCAAGCCAGAATGAACTGATGGTTCCTGTAGGTCTGGGACAGGACACCTGTGGCCCTGCAGATGTTGTTGGACTCCCCAGTCACCTGTCCAAGGGTCAGGGATGATGGGAGTTACAGCCCAACATCACCCAGAAGGTCACAGGTTCCCCTTCCTTGCTGAAGAATGAAATGGAGATTCCAGAGCTAGTGAAGCAAGGCAGAGCTGGATCAGAGTCAAAACTGTTCAAGCAAAGCACCTTGCCAGCTAATGATAATCCTTGGCTGGCCTGAAACCAATCTATTATATCTTATTGCAGTGCATTTGATATATTTCAGGGTAGACTCATTTCTCCTGCTTATCCAACACCTAGAGCTGTCAGTGACTGGCATACTGTGCCTGTTGTGCCAGGCGGCGCCACCAGCCAGGTTTGCAGCCTGCAGGTAGCATGCAGAGAACAGAGGATGCTAAGCTAAGTCTCTCCTAGCACATTCCTTGCCCTGCTGCTGCACAACAGCCCTGCAGTGCTGCCTGCTGGGCCTTGCTACCCAGTAGCAGCCACCGCCACCCTCTCAACTCTCACAGCCCAGATGGGAAAGGACTGGGCTGCACTGAAGCAATTACTTAAAATAAAAAAAGCTCTATGCCAGGCATAGGCAAACTCGGCCCTCCAGATGTTTGGGGACTACAGTTCCCATCATCCCTGACCGCTGGTCATGTTCGCTAGGGATCATGGGAGTTGTAGTCCCAAAACAGCTGGTGGGCCGAGTTTGCCTATGCCTGCTCTATGCTAATGCAACCTCCGCTCCTTGGCCCAACCTGCTCACAACTTGCTGGGGGAATCGGGGCTGTCTTCCAGCTGCCTTATCCCATCCAAGAGATCAAAGCAGCTTGCAGACCCCAACCAACTTCAATAATAATAATAATAATAATAATAATAATAATAATAATAATTTATCATTTATACCCTGCCCATCTGGCTGGCTTTCCCCAGCCACTCTGGGCGGCTTCCAACACAATATTAAAATACAGTAATGCATCCAACATTAAAAGCTTCCCTAAACAGGGCTGCCTTCAGATGTCATCTAAAAGTCTGGTAGGTGTTGTTCTCTTTGACATCTGGTGGGAGGGCGTTCCACAGGATGGGTGCCACTACTGAGAAGGCCCTCTGCCTGGTTCCCTGTAACTTGGCTTCTCACAGTGAGGGAACCGCCAGAAGGCCCTCGGCGCTGGACCTCAGTGTCCGGGTAGAACGATGGGGGTGGAGACGCTCCTTCAGATATACTAAAGCCCAGGAACTCTGAGACCAATGCCCCCTGAGTTTCCCAGAGAACTCCCTCCCAGTTTGCTCAGCGTGTAAAGGCAGCCCATGCTCCCCGAGCCTCTCCCAGAGTTCAGAAGAACATGCTGGTTTATTACGACTCTGCTCTTAAACATTTCGTAGAATGGATTCCAAGCGTCAAGACAAGTGGGGATGATCAGCTTCCTGGTGGCACGGGAAATCTGGCCCAGATCTGGTGCAAAGGACAAAGCTGTAAGGGTGGCTCCACTTTTAAAGGCTCTTTTCCCTCTCCGTGGAGGGAGTGGCCTCTGGCTTTTTCTGACCACAGTCAATTTACCATGGATGCCATTTCTACCAGGCAGGCATCCTAAGTACCCTTGTTCATTTGAACAGAACTGGTGGGAGATACATGATTGCGTGGCTTAGATAAATGGTGGGGGCAGGAGACCATGCCAGATGCACATGGCTGGGAAACAAGGTCACATACCACTACTCCCACTTCAGAATCCTGGAAACAAAGTCAAATTAGGTTCCTGTAAGCAGAGGGTAGTTCCATATACCGTATTTTTGCTGTATAAGACGCACCAGACCATAAGACGCACCTAGTTTTTGTAGGAGGAAAACAAGAAAAAAATATTCTGAATCCCAGAAACCAGAACAGCAAGAGGGTAGCGGAATGAAGGCTCTCCCTGCCCTCAAGATGCTTCATGTGGCTAAGCCAGAAGCCAGGACAGCAAGAGGGGTCACTGCGTAGTGATTCCTCTAGCTGTCCTGGCTTATGGGATAGCCGCGCGCAGCCTCTCCCAGGCAGCGGGATGAAGGCTCCCCCAAGAGCCGTGCTCCCTTTAAAGAGTGCATGGAGCGTGTGTGCAGCTCTTGGGGGCTTTTCCCCAAGGAAGGAGAAGGGCAGCCCTTCCTCCTCCTCGGGGAAAAGCCCCCAAGAGCCGCACACATGCTCCATGCAGCTCTTTAAAGGGAGCGCTGAGCAGAGCCTCCCACCTGCATTCGCTCCATAAGACGCACACACATTTCCCCTTACTTTTTAGGAAGGGGAAAGTGTGTCTTATAGAGCGAAAAATACGGTAAGTGAGGTCAAGCAAAGCCGTGCTCAGGATCCAAAAGGCAAGAGAGCAAGGCAGGTAGCACCCTGGACAGCTCCGAAGAGGGCCTAGCCAACGAAACAAGGCCAGTTTGAGTATGACTCCAGCAGGCGACCAAACCAAGCCTTGGCTGTAAGTAGGACTGCAGATCTTGATGACTGAAACTTCTACCCCTATCAAGGGACCCAGCCTATTTTAGTACCATTGACTCCAGTGGCGAGGAGGAGGCTGTGGTTCTGCTATTTCTTCTGAAGTCCACAGTAAACAATGCAACCACCGACACCATGTGGTGTTAGAACTCCTGAAGAAGCAGGGGCATTGAAGACTAGTTCTGAAGGTCCAATTTGCCTCCTGGTCTGAAGCACTGGAGAGCTTCTGCCAGTCACTGTAGGTGGACCATGGCAGCTGTGTAAGGCAGCTTCCTATGGTCCTAAACACTCTATGAAGACAGGCTGTAGCTCAGTGGTGGAGCATCTGTTTTGCATGCAAGAGGTCCCAGGTTCGGTCCCCAGCGTCTCCAGGAAGGGCTAGGCAAGACTCCCCATCTGAAATCCTAGAGAGCTGCTGCCAGTCAGTTTAGACAACACTGAGCTAGAAGGACCAGTCGTCTGACTTGTATAAGGCACTCTGCAATGTAAGTTGGTCAAAGATGTCCTCTGTTTGCATGGCCTCTTCTCCTGAGGATAGGGAATCAGAGCCCCGGCTCATGACTGACTTGGCATCACTCAAATTGCAAAACAACCTATAAAATAATCCATTGAGAATTCAAGAGGTGATCCCTCCTGCAGACCTGCAAATCCCTTGGCAAGAACCTATAATTTTAAAAATCCATTTCCCCCATAAGCAACAGCAATCTCCTCATTTCCCTGATGCAGGTCCCATGAAAAACCCTGCCGATGCGAAACAGAACGTGTTGTTAAGCCAACCCTTCGCCAATCAGGCTTATGGCATTGTCTTGGATGTCCCTGGGAAGAGGAAACATGACCGAGGGATGAATTAATATTTCTGTTTAATTAAGCGGACTTCGAAGGATGTGCACCATTTTTAAAAGTTTATTGGATGTCACATTTTAATGAACTGAAAGGCCACATTGTACAGTAACTTTGTAAAAGAAAGGCATCATTACATCTGACAGTTACCAAATGCCCCACTTAAATTAAAACAGATGCAATCTAAACCTGGGAAGGATGGAGACATCCTTCTTGCCTTACTCTTTTAAGTAAACTGGATGATTTCCATATGGTGGTCCTGACCCAGCAAGAATTTGGTGTGAACCACATCCCATGGCAAGCCATGGGACCAAAGTTATTTACAATTCTAATTTCTTGAATTAGTTGCGATGGAACATTTATTGTGACCAGCTGAGTCAAGTGCAACCCTTAAAACACACTAAGAGAAGTAGGATCGGTTCTAAACAGTCTGTTGACTTTATTAATTTTCACAGTACCCTTTCGTTGTGTATATAACCGTTTTATTTATAAGGCATAAATACAAAAAGAAATAACGCTCATCATTATTATTTTAAGTAATACCATCTAGTACATTTTTTTTCTCAGTCACACTAAGGATTATAATGTACCTATAGCTGCATTATTATTAGTAGTAATAGTAGTAGTAGTAGTATCTCCATATAAAAGTCTATAATGTAGAATACAGTTTATAGCATTTTTGTTAAAATAACTGTTACACAAGATTGAACACAGTATAGTTTGCCAGCTACTGCTGCCAGATTATTTCTACTATACAAAAAATAATAAGGATCCACCTTCCCTGAATTTCAACGCTCGCAGTGAGCTTGAATCACACTACAACTCTTTAAATATCACCACCCTGATCCAGCAAAGGAAATCTGCACAAGTGTGCAGATGCCTGCATATTTAGTCACCATGAGTGCAACCCCCCTCACCTGTATCATGATGTTCATATATTCCCTTCTGAAGTGATTGGAGGAATTTGAAAGGGGAGGGGTATCCCCATCTGGGGCCATAATTTGTTATGCTAATTGCCCACAGGTGTAGCTGGATCAGAAGCGGCAACCTTTTTTTTTAAGGGAATTGGGGAGGGGGAATCAAAATATTGCTTGATAGACCCAGAGAAATGCCCTTGAAGTCGATGCATATATGTTCTGGAAGCTTGTTAATAGGGCATAGAGACAAGATGGGAAGCTGGCCACTGATGGGACATTGACGGACATGGCTTCTACAATGGACTAGATGAAGCAGCTGGATGAGTGCTGCTGCAATATTCTGATATTTAAAACACCGTCCATGCAACCCCTTTTGCCACAAGCCAACTGCAACGTGGAGCAAGAAAACCTCCCTGATCAACCCCTATGTTCGGGGCTGGGTCCAAGATGCAGTGCACCGACATTCAAGGGGAGGCCTATGTCTTGTGCTACAGTGATTATGCACAATGACTGCAATTGTGGTTGCAGTCACTGGTCACTTCCAGACAACCTGTTGATTGAGCCTTCATCCCGATTTGTTTGCAGAACCTTAGCAGGGAGGTTATATGGGGGTGTTATAGGGTTGTTCTTGTTTTTTATTTCGATCATGTATTTTGTGTTTTTATATTGTGATTTTATTCTGTGAACTACCCTGAGACCTGCAGGTATAGGGTGGCATACAAATTTTAATAATAATAATAATAATAATAATAATAATAATAATAATAGCCAGCAGATGTCAAGGCAATAAACAACTATTTTACTTTTAAAAGACAACTGAGGGAGGGCCTGTTTAGGGAAGTTTTTAATGTCTGATGCTGTATTGTTTTTAATATTCGGTTGGAAGCCGCCCAGAGTGGCTGGGAAAACCCAGCCAGATGGGCGGGGAATAAATAATAAATTATTATTGTTATATTATATTATATTAAATAATAAAAATAAAAATATGATGCCAGTGGCTTCTTGATCACTCTTTCCCATTTGTTTGTGGCGAGGCTATATAAGGCAAACAATCGTTACCCCACACTTCCGAGCACATTTCACCATCGTGGACCTTCCTACAAAAAGTTTGTGTGTGTGTGTTTTAAATGGAAATGGGTTTGTTGAGGAAGAGCACCAAATTCACTTCAACCGCTGAACCTGAATTGGTCCAGAAGTGGCCAGTGTCTCTGGCAAAACTTCTTGCTGAGTCGGTTACAATGCTCTGGCACATACAACTTGCAAGGCCATCTCATGGAGGACGAGCTGCGCTACACTCCCTGCCCACGACCCATGTGTGAGCCAGGGGATCTATGACAGTGCCCCATTCCCTTGCCTCCTTTTTAGTGCGTGTATGTCAGAAATTGTGCAAGCAGCACCCTCCACAAAACCAGCCGTCCCCATGGAACACCCTGTTTATGTATCATCTGAGCAGCAGAGGGGATTTAGGGAACAATCCACACCCACTATACAAAGGTCTGCAAATTTGCAGGAACCTGGCAGCATTTTCACTTAAATTACAGAATAGCATCTTCTGAAGTATATATTGCATGTATATCAATGTTTCCCATTTGTGCTTAAGACCTGGGTCCTTAATATAAGCACCCAGTAGCTGACTATTTGGAGAACTAAAAAAATAAAATAAAAATCCCTTGGCAGAATTTGCAGTTTTCGGCTACTTAACGCTGGAATAAAGCAATTGATTTCGATGGGAGCAAACTTACAGGGTCTCTCCAAGCCAATTGGCCTAGCCTTTGCTGGTGTCTTTTCATCTGTGGTAGCTACTGCCACGTCACAACTCTGGCCATGTACGAAATCCACCGGAAAGTAAGTGGCCAGAATTTGTATACCAGTGATCAGGTCAGGAGGCTGTCTGTTCCACTGGCAATTGACCCTATTCAAGGCCACTGTTTGCCTCTGCTCTGTGCCATTGTGGCAAGGGCCAATTTAAGTGGCACAGCCACTCTGTGGGTCTTGCTGGAAATGTGCCACACGGCATGTTACGTTACAAACCCGAATACACCAACGGCCACTAGGGAGGCACCATCCTGGCATAGAGGTGTTGCACGAGTCTGGGCTGATGCCCAAGTATTTCAACATGGCAGGCGCCATGGGCATTATGCCCAGGAAGATGCACTTTTGAACAACCTCCGCATGACAGCCAGCTAACATTTACAATGAATTTTCCAAAACAGCAAAACGCCAAAATGAAATAGAAATAGAACACGTGACATGAAATATCCTGGAATCAAGGACAACTCCCCCCACCCAAAAAAGCAAGCTTGAGACAACAACCTTCTACAAGTGGGCATTGCACATAACCTATTGCGAAGTGAAGAATTCAATTCACTTAAGAAGTGTTGCAAAGCGAGATGCTAAAAGAGAGGAAGGTAAAAACAATGAAAAAACCTGATGGATTCTCAACACGGGGGGCGGGGGGGAGTCAGTTTGAGATTTTGTTGATCTGCTCTTTTGGTTCCTTATCCAGCACGTCTTCTTCTGCATGCTGCCAGTTAAGAGAGAGGCGTCAGACCTTTCGGCAAGATGACGTACAAGCAGCAGAAGAGGCAGTGCATGAAGGATGGCCATGTGTCCTACTTTATAGAGGGCGATCCTCTAACTCAGGGATTTCCAACAGGTCGATCGCGATCTACTGGTAGATCCCCGGGAGGTTTTGGTCGATCGCGGTCGATCGCTGAGTCCCTTTCCGCCCCTGCCCCCTCGCCCTGCCCTCCATTGTTGCACGATCTGCAGAACGGAAGACGGAGTTTCCTCAGTGAGATTGCTTCCCCAGCGATCTGTTGGTGAGTGGCTGTTTCTCTTGGTCACCCCCCCCAACAGGACCTTCCTTCAGGTCAACAACTTTGACCTGAACCCTCCAAAAATGGGACTTCCCTTCCCCAAAAAGGTCAACAACTCTGACCTGTACACCCCACTGCCAGTTTTTAATTATGTGAGTAGATCGCAGTCTCCTGGGGGTGGGCCACCCCTGCTCTTACTGAAGGAGTCTTCTATTTGAAAGGTTACCGGGGCAAGGTCTACATTTCAAGATGGAAGAACCATGAAAAAGGGAAAGAGGGTGCTTGAAGTTGCCCACCGAGAGTTAACATCTGGACAGCAGACTGAGCAAGCAGATGGGTCTCCTGATCACAGTCTCCCTCATTATGCTGAGATGCATGGTATTTCTACTTAAATTATAGCAATTCTCTCCAAACTGGCATCTCTGCGTATAAATTATCAAGTGGTGGGGGGGGGGAAACCTGATGCAGATCAGTGTCCTCTTTTGTGCTTCGTATGGCGATGCGTTCTCTATTTTATTTTTGGCAATGCGTAGGTGGCCTTCCTAAGCCATGTGTCAGAGTCAGGTCAGGACTGTGTGTGGCTGCACCCAGATTCAGTACCTTATACCTTATAGGTAAGGAAAGTGTGGACTACTTGGCTCCTAGTACTTATCCCAGTTTTAATCAATCCAGGGTTTCTTACTGCCTGCCAATTGCAGGAGCCTCTGCTGAACATTCCTATTCCCTCCTACACTTGAAGAAGCTTCGGAGGCCTAAGCACCTAAAGATGGGGGAGAAATCTGATTCGCTTTGCATTTGCAGGTGAATACACCTAATCTGTGCTTTCTGAAACTGTATGCAAACCTGTCAGGGAACTGCCATCGGAAGGAAGGGAAGTGAAAGGGCTCACACAGGTTGGGAGAGACTCAGCAGCTGAAGAGGGAACCAGTAGGGGGAGAGGAGCTGAGCTGAGGGAAAGGGAGCTGGAGGGATGGCTCAGAGACACTTCCAGCGAAAACAGTGGGGAGGTTTCAGGACCTCCTGTAGGGACACCCACTCCTCGCCGGAAACTGTCACGCAGAGAGTCCAGAAGACGTGTTTCCGTTAAGGAGCTTTTATGTTGGAAGCGATTCCGAAAGCAACCACTGTCGGAATCTGCCAGCGACTGACGGAGCCATGTTTAAGGGGCTCCGTTACAGACAGAGGTTTGCAAACTTGACCAAACTCTGAGGGACTAGGATTTTACACACAAGCAGCTCATCGTCCCATCACAGCATTCCGACAGTCTTCGTGAGCAGCTTGTGCAGGAGAAGGCATCATGAGCAACCCAGCCGGAACCGCAGAAGCAGGAGCTGGAGCGGGTCCAAGCCTGGAAGAAAGGTACCGGGTGTTGGAGGTCCAGCTAGCGCTGCAGACGGCGAGGCTTGAGGAGAGGAGGGCTCAGGATGCAGACAAAAAGGGGAAAGACACCCAGCTCGTCAGAAAGGTACCAGGATTGGTGCAGAAGTTTGGGGGGGAGCCCAAAGACTATCATGGCTTTCGGACAGAGATGCAATATGCCCTCAATCTGCAGTTTGATGAATTCCCTGACGAGGAATCACGAGTGGCTTTCGTGATTGGGCATCTTGAAAAGGGGGCGAGAGACTGGGTTAGACCCCTGATGGCAGCGAATAGTGACGTCCTAAAGGACACGATGAAGTTCTTTCGCGCCATGGATCTGATGTTTTCCAGCGATATTGAACAGGGAGTGGTCCGCAGACAGTTAATGGCTTGCAAACAGGGGAGCCGATCTGTCCGTGAGTACTGGACTGAGTTCACCATGTTGATCCATAAATTGGGGTGGGATCTATCGGCGGAACCCATTCAAATGCTCTTTGAAGAAGGGCTTTCTTCGGCTGTGAAAGACGAACTTTCCCGGGCGCCCAGGGCGGAGTCTATGGACCAGCTGACCAAATCAGCGCTGACCATAGGAGCGCGCCAGGAGGCGAGAGCATTGGAGAGGCGGGAAGGGAAGGGGGAACGTTGGAAGGAGTTCCGCATTCCAGACATTCCAGAGCCAACTTTCCCGCCGGCAGAGCCGATGGAAATCGGAACAGCGCGCGCGCGCGCAGTTTCAAAGCCCAGTGAGGGGGGAAAGAAGGAGGGAAAAGGCGCCCGGAAATGCTATCTCTGCCAACAGCCAGGTCACTTTGCCAGAGTCTGCCCCCAGAGGAAGGAATGGCAAGGGATGGTAGGAGCTGTGGAGGGAAGAGAGGAAGAAATACCGAAGCAAGTAAAAGCCAACGCCTGGCTGCCACCGTCGGGGCACAGCAGCCAGGCCAAAGAGCAGTGAAAGTGCCCACGCCAGAACCTCCTAAACCCGCCCTAGTGATAGAAGTGGCGCTAGAGCTGCCAAACGGACACCCTCTAAAGATAAAGGCGCTGTTGGACTCAGGCAGCTCCTGCAATTTCATGAGCAAAGAGTTTGCAGCTGAACACCAGATACAGACGATCCCTTTAAGCAACCCCCTGCAGGTGACCACGATCGATGGCAGGGAGCTGTTGGGAGGAGAAGTCAGCTTGCAGACCGTCCCAATGATAATGAAGGTGGCAAGGCACACCGAACTGATAGCGTTTAATGTGGCCACCTTGGGAGGAGCTCCCATTATATTGGGGATGAGCTGGCTAGCGTTACATGATCCGCTGGTGGGCTGGCATCAGAGAGTGGTTTCTTTTGGTTCAGCACATTGCTTAGAACACTGCAAAGAGGGAAAGGGTTTGGCAGGGGCCCAAGCCACCCTAGCAGGGACTGAAGTAACGGAGAACGTGAAGGTACCACGACAATACGCAGATCTCTGCGACGTCTTCAGCGAAAGGGAAGCTGACCAACTACCCCCGCATAGACCCTTTGACTGTCAAATCAATTTACTCCCTGGGGCACAGCTCCCTGTAGGCAAGCTGTACGCCATGTCAGACAGAGAGATGCAGGAGCTAAGAGAGTTCATTGACAAGAACCTGAAGAGAGGGTTCATCAGAGAGTCCAGGGCGGTGGGGGGCAGCCCAGTGTTTTTTGTGGATAAAAAAAACACGAACAAGCCGAGGCTTGTGTGTGACTTCAGGGCCTTAAATGCAGTGTCAGAACCAGTGGCTTTCCCTATGCCCAGGATTGACGACATTTTGACAAGGGTCAGGAAGGGAAAGATTTTTACTAAACTGGACCTAAGGGGGGCGTACAACCTGATACGAATAAGGAAGGGGGATGAATGGAAAACCACCATGTTCACCCCTTTGGGGGCATTTGAATATTTAGTTATGCCCTTCGGCCTACAAGGAGGCTCCGCGTGCTTTCAATCGTTTATGAACCATGTCCTGGGGCCTTTGCTTTACAAGAATTGTGTGGCCTTCTTAGACGACGTGTTGGTGTATTCTGAGAATGAGGAGCAGCATGTGAGAGACGTCAGAGAAGTGTTGAGCAGGCTGCAAGCCAACCAGCTGTGGGTGAAACTGGAGAAGTGTCAGTTTCATACCAAGGAGGTGGAATTCCTGGGGTATCGCCTGTCAGACAAGGGATTGGCCATGGATCCCGGCAAGGTCCAGGCGGTGCTGGAATGGAAAACACCCAAAACAAGGAAGGATGTGCAGAGGTTCCTAGGATTTGGGAACTTCTATCGTAAGTTCATCCGAAACTTTGCCCACCTGACGGCGCCCATTACGGACTGTCTCAGCAGTAAGAAGAAGTTCGTTTGGACTGAGGAGGCGGAGCGAGCATTTGAGGAACTAAAAAGGGCCTTCGCCTCGGAACAACAACTCCTGCATGTGGATTTACAAAAACCGATGAGAGTGGAAACTGACGCATCAGACAGAGCTATTGGGGCGGTGCTTCTGCAGCCAGGGAAGGAGGAGTCAGAGTGGAGACCGTGTGCCTTTTTTTCGCGAAAGCTGAACAAATCCGAGAGGAACTACACGGTGTATGACCGAGAACTACTAGCCATTCATGAGGCGTTCCGGAGATGGAGGCACCTGCTAATTGGCGCACAACATAAGGTGCAAGTGTGCACTGACCACAAGAACCTAGAGTATTGGAGGACGGCACGAGTGCTCAACCAACGGCAAGTGAGATGGGCCCAGGAGTTCTCCAAATTTAACTTTGAGATTTGTTACGTGCCAGGCCCAGAGAACATTAGGGCGGACGCTCTCTCACGCAAACCTGAATATTTGGAGGGGGAGGGAGCACCCGAAGAGAGACATGTCATTCCAGAGGACCGCTGGGTGTGTGGGGCGGCATTGGTGGGACAAAGAGAACTGGTAGAGGAAACAGAGAATGATGAATACGCCCAGAATAAGCTCAGAGGTCTTAGGGGTGAGGGAGAGGAACCAGGGGGTTTCGAGGAAAGAAATGGAGCTTTGTATTACAAAGGGGCACTGTATATCCCTGAAGGAGACTTAAGGGGGAGGGTACTCAAGCAGTTGCACGACAGCCCCACGGCGGGGCATTTTGGACAACACAAAACCATGTGGTTGGTCACCAGGGAATTTTGGTGGCCTAAGGTGAGGGAAGATGTACGGGAGTATGTAAGAGGGTGTGAGCAATGCCAGCGAGCCAAAGGGGAGAGGCGGGCACCGGCGGGGCTATTAGAACCCTTACCAACCCCAGAACGACCTTGGGAGGCAGTGTCGATAGATTTTATGACTGATCTGCCGAAGTCCAAGGGGAAAACAGCCATCATGGTGGTGGTAGACCTACTAACAAAGATGTGCCACTTTGTAGCCTGCTCGCATGCAGTCACGGCGGAAGAGACAGCGAAGTTATTTGTAGAACACATTTTTAGGTTGCACGGGGTGCCATTGAGGGTGGTCTCAGACCGAGGAAAACAATTTACTTCCAGGTTCTGGAGGAAGCTCATGAGCTTACTGCAGGTGGAGGTCAACTTTTCGACTGCCCGGCACCCTGAAACCAACGGGCAGGCGGAAAGAGCAAACGGGGTCCTCCAGCAATACCTGAGGTGTTATGTCAATGACAGAGAGAATGACTGGGTAGAAAAGTTGGCGCTGGCGGAATTTGCCTACAACAATGCCGAGAATGTGTCCACAGGGATGAGCCCCTTCTTGGCTAATTATGGGTGTCATCCCAGGGCTTTCCCAGGGGGAGAAGGGGAGAGATGGGGTGTCCCGGCAGCCGAGCATTTTGTAGAAGAAATGGAAGCAATCCATCGTCAGCTCCAACTCAACTTAGAAAGGGCGAAGGAAGAATACAAGAGGCAGGCAGACAAGAACCGAAGGGAAGGTGAAACCATAAGGGTGGGAGATAGGGTGTGGCTGTCAACCCAAGGGTTGCCGTTCAAAGGAGGTTGTAAGAAATTAAGACCCAGGAGATTGGGTCCCTTTGAGGTCATTCAACAGGTCAACCCAGTGGCTTTCAGGCTCCGGTTACCCAACCACATGAAACTGCACCCAGTATTTCACAGGTCGTTACTGTCACCGTATGAGGGGGGACGAGAAGGGATGGCCACTCGGGGACCGGTCATAGAAGAAAGGGAATGCAGCAGCCATGTGGCAGAAATCCTCGACGCCAGATGGAAGGGGGATCAGGTGGAGTATTTGGTAGCGTGGGAAGGAGAACCGGAGTCAGAAAACACTTGGGTAATGGCAGAAGATATCAATGACGAGGTATTGATAGAAACGTTCCATCAAAGGTTCCCAAGGAAACCTCAGCCTGTGGAGAGGTTCCGGAGGGAATACTTTGGGACCACCGATGAGGAGGAGGAGTTGGAAGGATTCTCGGAATCGGAAGGGGAAGGGGAGATGGACTCTGAGGAGGAGGAGTACTTCGAGACCAGGAACCGCAACAGGTGGAGAGAAGTGTTCGGGACATCGGAAGATGAAGGAAGTTCATTCCGGGGTTTTGCCTCCTCACCGCCCGTAGAGGAGGGGGCGAGAGGGGATGAAGGGGGCCCTGGAGGGGAGGTGGATGTCAGGGAACTGCCATCGGAAGGAAGGGAAGTGAAAGGGCTCACACAGGTTGGGAGAGACTCAGCAGCTGAAGAGGGAACCAGTAGGGGGAGAGGAGCTGAGCTGAGGGAAAGGGAGCTGGAGGGATGGCTCAGAGACACTTCCAGCGAAAACAGTGGGGAGGTTTCAGGACCTCCTGTAGGGACACCCACTCCTCGCCGGAAACTGTCACGCAGAGAGTCCAGAAGACGTGTTTCCGTTAAGGAGCTTTTATGTTGGAAGCGATTCCGAAAGCAACCACTGTCGGAATCTGCCAGCGACTGACGGAGCCATGTTTAAGGGGCTCCGTTACAGACAGAGGTTTGCAAACTTGACCAAACTCTGAGGGACTAGGATTTTACACACAAGCAGCTCATCGTCCCATCACAAAACCAAAACGCAACCATCCTTCAAAATTCCCACTCCTCTGAATTTTGTAGTGAAGTTCTCCTACCAAATGATCTAAGCCAAAATGCATCTACCAGGGGGAAGTGGGAGATCAATCTTAGTGAAAGTAATATGCACAAATGCATTGCGTTAGTGGGAACTGCTTGCAAAAAAGGAGAAAATGACACACAATTGTATCAAAAATGTGTGCATTAAGGGGGGGACACTGAACTATTGATGAATTTTTGCAAATAAACAGATGCAGCAATGTGGAGAAGTGAATTTAAAGGTAAAGGGACCCCTGACCATTAGGTCCAGTCGTGACCGACTCTGGGGTTGCGGTGCTCATTTTGTTTTATTGGCCAAGGGAGCCGGCGTTTATCCGTAGACAGCTTCTGGGTCATGTGGCCAGCATGACTAAGCTGCTCCTGACAAACCAGAGCAGCGCACAGAAATGCTGTTTACCTTCCCGCCGGAGCGGTACCTATTTATCTACTTGCACTTTGACGTGCTTTCAAACTGCTAGGTTGGCAGGAGCAGGGACCGAGCAATGGGAGCTCACCCCGTCACTGGGATTTGAACCGCCGACCTTCTGATCGGCAAGTCCTAAGCTCTGTGGTTTAACCCACAGCGCCACCCGCATCCCTGAAGTGAATTTAGGATGGGAAAAATGAGAAAGCGAGAGAAATTGAAATTGACAGGATTTGCCCATCCCTACAAACACCATACCCTGATTCTGTGGTTTCCCCAATGCACAGCCTCTTGTCACAATGTCTGAAGCAACCTTTAGGTTTTACTCATTCCATATCCTGGAAAGCGAGACCACCTGAAGAAGTGCATGAAAAGACACTGGCCAGCACTAAAAGAAACAAGCAGAGCAAACGTCATACGCTGAAATTTGCACACTTGGATCCAGACACTGGTTGGTTCACAGTCGTCATAGAGGAGTCATCGCTTCAAAAGGAGACATTTTGTTTCCGGGCTGATCTGAGCACTGTCAAAACATTACAGCGCATGGGTGCATGATATGCAGCTGTAGTTGGGGCTAAATAGCACCCACTATTTCAAAATATGAGGAACACTTACCACAGACAGCTGAAAGCAATATCCAACCCTAAAAACAATGGTCCCATCTGCACTGTTCACTGCACTGCCCTTCAATCGTGGCTTCCCAACCCCAAAGAATCCTGGGAACTGTTGAGAGTAGTTAGGAGACCACTGTTCTTCTCCCAGATCTACAATTCCCAGAATGGTTTAACAGCTCATGCTCTTTCCCAGGGAACTCTGGGAAACGTAGCTTTCTGAGAGGAATAGGAATCCACAGGAGAACCACAAAAAACAATGAACCTAAGTTAGGCCACATTCACACCATACATTTGAAGTACTGTGATACCACTTTAAAACCGTCATGGTTTCTCCCAAAGAATTCTGGGAGCTGTAGTTCATTAAGGATGCTGAGAGTTGTTAGTAGAACCCTGTTCTCCACAGGGTGGTTTAACAACCAATTCCTTTCCACAGAGAATTGTAGAGGCGAATGGGGATCCCATAAGGCCTCTCAGCATCTTTCTACAATACTTCTCCCAAAACACTTGGGAGTTGTAGCCAGTGCTATTTCTACTCAAGAGTATATTCGCCGAAGTTAATGAACATGACTAATGCAGGACTATTAATTTCAGTGGGTCTACTCTGAGCAGGACCTAGTTGGAGACAACTCTTGGTTTGTGCGTTTAAGCATGCACTGAAAATACTGTATTAGTTCTAGATCTGAAAAACATAATGCAGGATTTGCACTGCCCGCCCGATGCAGGACTTTGTTATGAAATGAAAAGTATTAAAACGACAACGACAACCCAATCACCACAAAACACAAATGACCCATCCTGTTCGTTTACATTCTAAAAAGGCACAAAATGTTTGTTGCGAAAGTAACATTCTGACAAACCTCCTCACAAGTTCAACAGAGAAGAGTGACAGGGGATCCAGCCAATAGCCAGCCTCCCACTGCCTATGCACTGAACCGGCTAGATCCAGCCACCCATACGTACATTGGGCATATCTGCCACATCAATGCACATGCACAGAGCTTTTCCACACAATGGAGGATCCTGATGGGTCCAAGACTAGCCCTCATGTGTCAGAGCTCCATGCGCAAACATCTGACACATGCACATGGCCTTTCTCATGTGTACCGATTGCACAAGTGATAGGACTGCATAGACAACATGCATGTCACCAGGAATTATGTTGCCTGTGCATGGATCCTTTCCTCTCCACACCAAGAAACCAACAGCAACTGTGCAAACTTCTCTAAAGTTACAACCATTCTGGTTATAAGCATTCCAACCATCGCAGAAGAACAATGGACACCTCCTGAATTTGTTGGATTTCGCCATGCCTGGAACGGAACAAAAGAGCAACATTTGTACGCCATTGGTGGAGGTAAAACAACAACAATGCAACCTTTTTTTGGCTGGAAGCACATGCCGGCTTTTTTTTTTGGAAATGTGATTATTAATGCAAGCAATAAAAAACCCTTTTGGATCTTTTTGGTCTACAGCAGATGATGCTTCACCAAAGTACTCAGTGATAACAAAGGAGGGTCTGAGGGGAAGACCTTGTTACAAAGAGCCCTTATCGATTCCAAATGTAGGAACGCACCCGTCCCATGGCAACCAATCTGCTTTCAAAACTGGACAAACAAGGAATACGTAACAGAACCAGCACAAAAATACATTCAGGTTGTTCATACTTTGGAGTGCAGTATCACTGCTCTTATCTGTCTGACGAGATGCATATTTGTACAGGATGGTTAGCAGTCAATCTAGATAACTTTAGTATAAAATCTCTCTCGGTACAGAGGAGGGAGAGGGACCTCTTTCTTCATCCACAGCCAGTCTTGCAAAATATTTTATCTTCTCTTCAAAGGGTGGGGGGAAAAGAGAGGAAAAGAATTCCACTTGTAATAACGTGTAAAAATTTAAACCTAGTTAGCGTTAAGTCTGCCAGGTGCTTTGCTATTTTAAAAAGACTCTTCTTTTTAAAAAAAACAAAAAAACAAAACAGAAACAGAAACAAACAAACCCCAAATGTCTTTACATGCTCCCTCGCTGGGATCGCTCAGCGCATCCTTCCCAGTTCACGGTTACAATTTTTGCCATAAGGTGATTATTTAAAAGACTGAATGGAATATCTGGAGCAAATGTTACAGGATGGATTTATTCATCCATCGTCAAATTCACGATTTCATAGTACATATGGGAACGACAATGACAAGGATAACAGTACAGGCTGCGGCTGCAATCAGGGCAGCTATTTTGCAAACTTTCGCTCTTCTGAATTCAGCTTCTTTGCGCTTTAGTAACGAGTCATAGCCTGGGGTGTAGATGTCTTCCATCCAGTACTCTAAATTGTTGGGGTTTAAAGATTCTTGAGTCTGGAAAGTAAAAAGAAGAAGAAAGCCATTAAGAGTCTCTTTCTTTGAATTCCAGCTCTAAATAAGGATACGCACATCCACTCAATACATTTAAAGCACTGCTGTATCCCTTGAACAGTCACGACTTCCCCCAAAGAATTCTGGGAAAGCGTAGTTTGTTAAGGGTCCTGAAGTTTGCTAGGAAACCACTATTCTGCTCACAGAACCACAATTCCCACCCAGAGTTCCCTGGAAGAAGGCTTGATTGTTAAACCATTCTGGGAATTATAGTTCTGTGAGGAGACTCTTCCTGCTTGATTCCCAGCAAACAGTATTCTGACACTGGAGGCAAAACATAGACATCGTGGCTAGTGATAGTGAAGCAGACACAGGCAAGAAGTGATTCTTCTTTGAAGCCTTCTACAGTCAAATCTCGGTTGTCAAACTTAATCCGTTCTGGAAGCCCGTTCGGCTTCTGAAATGTTCGACAACCGGAACACTTACTTTTGGGTTTTCGGCATTCGGGAGCTGAAACGTACATAAAGGGAGGCGTTTGGGAGCTGAGGTATGACTGTACAGTCATACCTAGGGTTACAGACGCTTCAGGTTGCATGTTTTCAGGTTGCGCACCACGCCGAACCCGGAAGTACTGGAACGGGTTATTTCCGGGTTTCAGCAATCGCACATGCACAGAAGCACTAAATCGTGCTTTGCACATGTGCAGAAGCGCCGAATCATGATCCATGCTTGTGCAGATGCGGCTCTGTGGGTTGCAAACACTGCGGGTTGCAAACGTGCTTCCCGCACGGATCACGTTTGCAACCTGAGCATCCACTGAATATAAAAAGAGAGTGTATTGGTTATGCTTAAAAATTCAGGCTGACAGGCAGCTTTCCAAAGATGGCTTCCTCTGTTGCCACGCTCTCAAATTTGCAACAAACAACAAAGCTTATTATAAAGTGGCTGCCTCACGCTCCCCTGTTGCAACGCTTCCTGCTCTCAATTCAGCAGCCTCTCTAAAAACAGACTGCAAGATGTCCTTAAGTCAAGTCCTAGCAACACCTTGTGACTGAAATCTTCTAACCCCTCCAGTCTCTTGGGTCTCAGAACGGCTGATTTATTCCTGAATCTTGCCACCTGTGTGTGACAGAAACTGCGAAAAGCATCTAGTGGTGGTGGGGAAATTACTATTTAAAATACAACTCATGTGTAAAATTCTGAGGGAGGGCAGGCCTGCACAACAAGCGACCCACAGAACCGAAGGGAGCCTACCAGCCACGTAGGCCGACTAGACCTGACACCTGCATTCGTAATCCTCGGTCAGTTGCCAGGGACCAACCATAATATTATTTGCCAGCTCTGAGGCACCTGGGCCAGGTGGTGTGGAACAGTCAATTTAGCTTCCCACACAACATCTCAGAGCAGAGCTATTTCAACACCAGGCATCGTGGGAAATTAAAATGGCATCTGGTGCTGATTTGGAGTGCAACTACTGACCGCCATATGCAAAGTCCATTTGGGTGTTTTGCCCTGGGTCTTCTCAAACCTAGAAGGGAGTATCTTATTAAAAACAATTAATATATTAATTGAAATCAGATTGGTTGTTGGGTTCCTACTGAGGGTATCCAGCGAGCCAAAATGACAGTGATGAGGGATTGAGGAATTCTGTGATGTTACAGCAGGGGACAAAGCTGCATTGTAACTTTTGAATAAATGAGTTTTAACAAACAAAAACAAAGCAATCAACATTTTTAAGCAGCAGCAACCCTGCTAGCTGATTTGTACCTCTCCAGTTGGTCAGTTTCTAAAACAGATAATTGACTGAACGCTACAACCCTAGTTATAATATGCATGACGTGCTCTGAGGATTTAGAATAGGCAAAGTGAGAGATGGGGAACTTGTTGCACTGCGGTTTGCTGCTAGACTGCAAAATCCTATCTAGCATGGACTTGTTCCATTGCTCTCCTGCTGCTGAGGCTGTCATGGAGTAAGAGACTGGTCCTGATCTCTGTGGGCAGCTTGCTACATTTCCATACTGCATGCTGAGAAAGGAAGCCCCCTCTATGCACTGTAGCATAGAAGCCAAGCAGCTGGTGTGAATGTGTTGAGAATGGGTTGTGAGTGAACGTAGTGTGGGTGGATTTAGAGATCTAGTCAGCTGTGCGCCTTAGTATGCAAATGGTCCAAAGTAGTCAGGATGTACATACTAGCAGTGGGCAGACCAAATAAATACCAAAACTAGAAGGGATCAACATTATTATTATTATTATTATTATTATTATTATTATTATTATTATATCTCACCCATCTGGCTGTGCTTCCCCAGCTGCTCTGAGTGGCTTCCAGCACATATAAAACATTAAAGAACTTTCCTATACAGGGCTGCCTTTAGATGTCTTCTGAAAGTTGTGTAGTTCTTTATCTCCTTGACATCTGATGGGAGGGCATCTCACAGGGAGGGCGCCCCTACCAAGAAGGCCCTCTGCCTGGTTCCCTGTAACTTCACTTCCTGCAGTGATGGAACCACCAGAAGGCCCTCGGAGTTGGACCTCAGGGACCAGGCTGAATGATGGGACACCCTATCACTGCACACACCCAATTCACACACAAGTATGGCATGTTCAGGTGCACACACAAGGCCCACCCCAATGTCCTTGTGTACATTTATTCTCCGTGCTTGGTCCCTGATCTTGCCTGTGTTGTTCAAGGAACCTCTCTGTGTGGCTTCTTCTTGTGTTCCTTTGAATGCTAGTAGAACTCTCTGAATGATCAAGGACCAGGGCACGCGGAAGACTGTGGACTGAGTGGGGGCAGGCAATGCACACAAGGACATTGGGCATGCAGCCAGGATGTGCCCCAATCCACACTTGAGATCATTCAGGCGTTCATGCGGACACCTGCGCACATCTTACATGTGTGTGAATTTGTGTGAACATGAGATGAACCTGCTGGATCAGGCCAATGACCCATCTAGTCATCCTGTTCTCACAGCCCCCCCCCCCGATGCCTGCAGGAGGAAATCCTCAAGTAGGAGCCAAGCACAACAGCGCTCTCCCCTCCAGTGGGTTCCTGCAGTTGATATCACTGCATTATTGCCTCTGCCCCTAGAGGGAGGGAATGTGATTTAAACGGCTCAGGACCACAATGCCTCAAGGACCACCTCTTTCCATATGAACCTACTCAGACCCTGAGATCATCTTCTGAGGCCCTTCTTTGTGTCCCCCCTCTTGAGAGGTCAGGAGGGTGGCAACACAAAAACGGGGCCTTCTCTGCAGTGGCTCCCCATCTGTGGAATGTTCTCTCCAAGAAAGTTCGCCTGGCACCTTCATTATACACCTTTAGATGCCAGGCAAAAACATTCCTCTTTAACCAGGCCTTTGACTGATCTGATTTACATCCTACACACTTTTTAAAATGCTGGCTCTTTTTAGGGCGGTTCCATTGGGTTGTCGTTTGTATTTGGATTATATGTATGTGATCCTTTATGTCAGGCTTCCTCAACCTCGGCCCTCCAGATGTCTTTTGGCCTACAACTCCCATGATCCCTAGCTAGCAGGACCAGCGGTCAGGGATGCTGGGAATTGTAGTCTCAAAACATCTGGAGGGCCGAGGTTGGGGATGCCTGCTTTATGTGAACCACCCTGAGACCTTCAGGTATAGGGAGGTATAGAGATTAATTAATTAATTAATTAATATGGGAATGGGCCCCGCCCACTCCTGGTATGTAGACCCTGACCACTTTCTCCCGAGGAAATGCAGCTCATAGGAAGAAAAATCTCCCGCACCTCTCAGATACAGGTTTGCAATCCAAACCTACCACACCCTCCAACATTTCTTCGTTGAAAATAGGGATGTCCTATTCAATAATAATAATAATAATAATAATAATAATAATAATAATAATATTTATACCCCATCCATCTGACTGGGCGGCTACCGATATATATATAAAACACAATTAAACATTAAACATTTTAAAACTTCCCTCTACAGGGCTGCCTTCAGATGTTTTCTAAATGTTGTATCTCCTTGGTTCGGGGGTCACATAACTCCACACCCTCCAACATTTCTCCGATGAAAATAGGGACGTCTTAAGAAAAAGCGGGACATTCCGGGATCACATCAGAAACCAGGACAGCTTCTGTAAATCCGGGACTGTCCTTGGAAAACAGGGACACTTAGAGGGTCTGACATACTTACTGACAATATGAATCTCTATACCCTTCAACATTCAGGTTTCCCCTTCTTTTGGGTAGGTTCCACTTTGGCACAGGCCACCCACGGTGGAAACCAACGTGACTCACTTGTAGATCCAGAGCGGCCAATTTTCCTTTCTCGCCCGAGTTTCTCGTGTATTCCTCAATGGTCCACGACGGCTGAGCCCGCTTCACTTCCGCCAGTTCCATCAGCCGCATGTCCGTGTAGAGGGGGTTGGTCTTCATGTGCGACTTGAGCGACGCTGGGTAAGGGTGGGGGCTGAAGACTTGCTCAATCAAGAAGCCATCTTTGGGTTGCTTGGAGTGCCTTGGGGCGTGTGGGGTTTCATATTGCCTATCTGCCTGCAGGGAGTCGCACAAGGAGTTCAGAGAAGGAAAGAAAGGAGTTTTGTGCTCAACAACTCAGTCGCCTTGGCTGCATCCAGATGGCTGTTTATTCGATTCATTTTTAATTTCATTCAATGTGTTTCTATGCCACTTTCCATTCAAACAAATCTGAAAGCGGCTTGCAAACAACAAATGGCAATTACATAATAGAACATCACAGGTACAGCACAAGTCGTATTATATATCATCCATAAAATGGTTACTATATGTATTACACCTAGAGCTGGGTGATATATCAATATATCATTCAAGACTGGTTTGAAGTCCATATTGTGATATTGGTTTCATAATTTTTTATTGTGAATCACGATGTGTGTGTGTTCTGTGCTGTGCAAAAATCACGATGCAGGAAAAACCCTTCAGACATTCTGCTATATCACTATATCATGATGTTTAGCTGCTGTTGAAAACCAGGTATCGCTCAGCCCTAAATACTACTACTAAAAAATAAGCTAAATACTATTTTTTCTCACACACACACACACACACACACACACTTGCCCGCCAATTCAGTTAATCAAAATATACATACACACCCATCATTCAGGACCTTCATCTAACAGAAGTACAACAAAGCTATACTTTAATTTATTGGTTTATTCCATTTCCCCAATGTTTCCCTTGCTGTTTATTTCTGCATTATACACAACGCAGAAGCCACTTATGGGAAAACTACTGAAATTCAGTACCTGTTTAGTGCTCATTTCTATGTTATTTGATGGGGGGGGGATGGGACCATTTGCAGCCCTTAACCTGGAAAAATTGTGGGAGTAAAGTGGCAAAATTTGGGGCAGTACACCAGCATATAGTTCTTTCCTGCTGTTATTATGGAGGAACAGAAGCACACATGTAGCTTCTGTAGAAACGTTGTCCAGTGATGTTGGTTGTGTCATACCATGTCTAGTGGTGTGAATGAAAGTCAATGCAACATGCTGGTTTATGGGTCAATAAGCTACAGTTCCATAACACAACAGGTACTGCAGTGTGAAAGGAACATTAGAGAACAGGGCAGTAGCACTACTGTTATAATCAGGAAAACTAATGCACTAAGGGACGCGGGTGGCGCTGTGGGTTAAACCACAGAGCCTAGGACTTGCCGATCAGAAGGTCGGCGGTTCGAATCCCCACGATGGGGTGAGCTCCCATTGCTCGGTCCCTGCTCCTGCCAACCTAGCAGTTCAAAAGCACATCAAAGTGCAAGTAGATAAATAGGTACCGCTCCAGCGGGAAGGTAAACGGCATTTCCGTGCGCTGCTCTGGTTCACCAGAAGTGGCTTAGTCATGCTGGCCACATGACTCAGAAGCTGTATACAGGCTTCCTCGGCCAATAAAGCGAGATGAGCGCCGCAACCCCAGAGTCGGTCAAGACTGGACCTAATGTTCTGGGGTCCCTTTACCTTTAATGCACTAAAGGTAAAAAGGCAAAGGCCCCCTGGATGGTTAAGTCCAGTCATAGGCGACTATGGGGTTGCGGCACTCATCTCGCTTTTCAGGCTGAGGGAGCCGACATTTGTCCACAGGCAGCCTTCTGGGTCATGTGGCCAGCATGACTATACCGCTTCTGGCACAATGGGATGCTGTGACAGAAGCCAGAGCGCACGGAAATGGTGTTTACCTTCCCACCAGAGTGGTACCTATTTATCTACTTGCACTGGCATGCATTTGAACTGCTAGGTTGGCAGGAGCTGGGACAGAGCAACGGGAGCTCACCCCTTCGTGGGGTCAAACCACCAACCTTGAGATCGGCAAGCCCAAGAGGCTCAGTGGTTTAGATCACAGCGCCACTCACTTCCCATGCACTATTCCCCATTTCTGAATGCACCCCTAGTCAACCAGGAATTTCATGCAGAAGAGCTCATGAAACTCCACACAGGTGAGTCAGTTGGCTGGCTAAGGAGGGTTGATCTCTTCCCTAAAACTCTGCCTGCTATGTGCGGAAGGAAGTGACTGTGAAAGTGACTAGGAACAGGGTAAGAAATTTGGCTCCGTTCACATTTTAATACGAATCTACCAATTTTGCACCTTCTGAAATAATATACAATTTGAAACATTCTTCTTTGGATTTCTCGAAATAAAATAAAAAGATTCTCAAGGCACCTGACATAACTAAACAAACAAAACTTCTACAATTCAAAACAGGATAAATAACTAAAAGAAAACCCATAAGCATAATAGTATACACAGGAGCAAGCAAGGCTTTAATCATTCATAAAAGCCTTGTGAACGAGAAAAACTTTAAAGCCTGTTTAAAAAGAAGAAGAAAGTTATTTGTATAAGTTATTTAATATACTCATAAAGTTCTGTACCGCTCAACCAAGAAGAAGGATCTTCTTTAAAATGCCCACAAACTACAAACATGTTACACAATGTGACAAGCACATGTTACATACTCTCTTAATCTTTAAACCATCCCTAGTTTCCTCAAATCACACACTACAAACAATTTTTTCCCCTGAAAAACCACCCCAGCAAAATCTATGAAAGAATAATGCACAGAACTTGTCAACAAGCTGAAGCCTCTCACCAAATGCTGAATTCATTCAAAATAAGCCATTCCTTATCCTAGCCACCTCAAATTCATCATGGGCTGTCCTCGAAGCTGTCTCTCCTATGCTGCTGAGTTTCATATCATTCCACTGAGATATGCTCAAACTGTAAGTCGTAGAACCTACTACTGCCCTTCCAATTTCTCATCATAAATGGAGGAACACGATTCAGTCAACACACATACCCCTAACCGCTGTGGCTCTATAATTAAAAATAACAATAAACGTTCATTTCCTTCTCACAGTTCTTTTCTGTCCTTCACACATCCGTGTTGGCATGTTCCAACTGACCTGTCTGACAGACATTCTCACTCCATCCAGCTTTCCCCCACCTAACCTTCTCTCACGACAAGTTCGTACTGAGCATGTGCAAGGAACAACCTTATGAAATCCCATTGACCAACATTGGCCACAAAAATGCCTTTTTGATTTATTTATTTTTAACCCAATCTACAAACATATTACACTACTATTAGACAAAAGCACACTCTAGGCATTCCCTTTGACCTAACAGAAAAGATGCAGTACAAATGGAGAAATATTTCTGGAAAAATCACCTGAGCAAAGTCTAAGAAATAAAAATATAAGGTACCCATCAAGAAACTGGTATTTTGTTTAGGTTTTTTAAAAACCTCTTCAGAATAAGCCATTCCTTACCCCTTCTACCCCAAATTTGATTTGAACCATCCTGAAAAATGCCTCTCCTATGCTGCCCAGTTTCAAATCAGTCCGATGAACCATTTTCTAACTATCCCCGGGAAACTTGACTTCTCATTATAATGGTGGGATTTAATTCAGCCAATTTACCCTTAACATAAGGCCATGAGTGCGGCCCTATAATTATAGACTAACATCAGATAACAATAGTAATAATAATAATAATAACAATGTCAGAATACAAAGATATCTAAACAGAGGAAGAGCACATGTGAGTATACACTTCTTAAAGGCATTTCTCACCAACAGGTGAGTCCTATCTGTAAAGAATTAACATGCAAACTGAACTGTTAAATGAACTATACAAGTCTATTTGCTTTCAGGTCAGCTCAGTTGGCCAAGGTGGCGATTTTGATGCCCGTATGGATGCATATTCCTGCATTTCAGGGGATTGGACTGGATGATCCATGGGGTCCCTTTCCAATTCTATGATTCTAAGTATACCATGTAAATTAAAAAAATCTACATTTTGGGGCGGCTAGTGTTGTTTTGGGACAATCTCAAATTATACGATCGGTGTTGTTTTTAGACTGCAGCTCCTTATGTATTCTGGATATTGCCGTGGGGAAGAAAAAAACAAGTGGGTTAAGAAAACAGACGGAAATTCATTAAAACAATTCTAACAGTAGTGTAGTAGTAGGCAGATGTTGTAATCCTCGGAGCCTTTCACGAATTACACCAGATCCTTTTCATGCAGTCAAGTTAAAAATATAATTCACTGAGCAGAAATTGAAAAATTACCTCTTTGGATTTTCTGTGCCAGTCTTTGTTCTCGCCTCCACCCCTGTCTTTCATATCTTCCTCCGTAATGCCTGCTTGGTTCGTATATGTGATAGCTCGCCAGTCTCTAGGGGAGTTAGATATACTAGCTATCTTGGATTCTGTGGCACTGTTTTCCTCTGTCAGTGACCTCGAAGACCTCCTGGTGAACAAGCTTTTTTTTAAGGCTTTGACCCGGAGGCTTTCGCTATTGCTGCCACTGGCATCCGAACAACACCAGTCCGGATTATTCTCCAGTTTGCCTCCGTGCGAAGAATTATGGCACGAAAAGATCCTGGGCGAGGTACTTTCTTCAGACTGAACCTCACTGGTCAAGGAATTGAGATCCAGTTGGACGCTCACTTTCTCTGGCTGCTGAATCTTTTGATCCAACTTGTTTAGCTTCCCCAGAACTTGGGAAATTTCATCCCTGACGCTGGAGAGAGACTCCAGTTTCTTTTCGATTTCCCCAATCCTTAGAACCAGTTTGCAGACGCTGGTTTTCAGCTCGTCGTCTGTGCCGCTGATCTCCAGCCGCGACACTTTTTCCAGCTTGTTGCCGGCATTGCCGTTGGAGATTTTAGCTAAGTGGTGTTCAGGGGAGCTTTCGCAGTCTGATTTGTGTATCTGAGAAAGCGAGCCGGTGCTGTTGTAACACGACGACTGCATCACCCCAGTAGACCCACAGATACTCATGTCATCCAGAAACCTGAAGATATCGCTGATGTCGTCGCTGACAATTTCAGAGTCGTCATCAGACTGCTTAAGAGAATGTCTCTCTCCGTATTTATTCTGACTGGGGTGGACCATCTCTTTGCACTTCTTGTGTTCCAGCCCCTGTTGGTCTGTCTGAGTCCCAACACTGTTCGTTTTGTCAATGCTGAGAAGCTGGATAGAGGTGCAGTTAATACTCTTGTCTTTAAACTTCTTCATGGGCTCGTGTTTCTCCACTTCCAAGATGGAGGGGATGTCTTTGGGTTTATGCCCGTTCGGTTTCATGGCGTAGCCAGACTGCATCATTGACTGCTGATCCTTGGGGTTGAGATAAGGCTGGCGCCTCTCTGTGGCTGGGAAATTGGAAGGCTGGCTGTTTGAACCCTGGTACCGTGGATTCTCTTCAGACTGTTTCCTGTTGAAAAAGGACCTTTCAAAATCAGGTACTTCTTCGGTGTTCAAACTCCAGCTTTTGACCGGCCACGGGGTTTGTTTGCTTGGCTTCCCCAGCCACCGTTTGGTTTCTTGCGGTCCGAGAACGGTCGTCGGGCCGAAGTAAGTAGAAGCCTGGAGATCGTCTAAGCTTTCATGCTTGACCCTTCTTTTATCAGGCACAGGCGAATAAATCGGGTTCAAGTATTGACTGCTGTAGGGCATCTCAAAGCTGTGGTTGAAAAACGCCTGCTTGGAGGTCTCTTTCCTGCCCGGAGGTTCGACGAGCTCATCCTCTGCTTTGCTAGTGGGCGACATTAAGCTGGGCGAAATGGTTATGAGGTTGTGGAAGTCCTCCTTGAAGATGTTCCGCTTCTGCACGCACGACTGCATCACAAATGGCTCGTCATTCGAAATGAACGCCTCCTTGATGCTCGCGCTGATGGGCAAGGAGTCCTGGTCAGATATAGACTCAGTTTCGAGGTTCATGGGGAAATATGTGCTCTGCATTTCGCAGGGGGGAGAGCTGGCAATGGTGTAGGACGCCAAGGCCTGCAGTCGGTCGAGGGAAGCCGCTCGCCCTTTCATCTCCTTATTGACCCCAAGCAGAAAGTTGGGCTCGGAAGCAGGTACGAACTGCGGGCAGTCCTTGCAATCCCCTTTCCTGCATTTGGACGACCTCCTGTTCGAATACCCCCTGTTAAATTCTCCATCCCTCAGCTCGCAGTTGAGCACGCAGTCCACCATATTGCACACTTCTGTGTCCGATCGGCAGGACTCCAGAGACTCTTTCTTCCCCATCTTTCCCCGGGAAACAGGAAGCTTCTCCTTGGCCACCCCGCCGTTCATCTGTATGAGGTTGAATATCGTCACGATGTCTGCCGCAACCATGATCTTCTTCGACTGCTGGTTGTTCACACTGCACCTCATTTTGTCCTTGAACAAGGTGGCAGGGAAATTAGGGTCTAGGCAGGCAGTGTAGAAAAGCACACTCCGCAGCTTGGCCAACTGGGACAGATCAAACCTAGCACATAGCGATTTGCAGAGATCCTGGTAGGAGACAGAGTTTTGTTTGGTATCCAGCTCCTCCAAAATGTTCACAAGGAACAGAGAAGAGTCCTGACTGGTTTCCATGGCTGGTGGAGATCAGGCTTTGCCGCTTATCCCAGTCGTGTTATTCCAGTTCTAAATGAACACACAACAGGAAAGAGAAACAAAGTAAGCTGTGTTTCGTAAGCCACCTAAAATCTCTAAAACAAAACAGCAACTTTTAAAATAATAAAATGATCAACCATAACTCACCCACACACTTTCTTTTATTCATGTCATTAAGTGTTCTATGGGTTGATTTTTTCTTTTAAAATGATGTACACTAAGACCACAAGAAGCTATACCATATCATCTATCTCAGTACAGTGATACCTTGGTTCTCAAACACCTTGGTACTCAAACAACCTGGAACCCAAACACTGCAAACCCGGAAGTAAGTGTTCCGGTTTGCTAACTTTTCCCAGAAGCTGAACATGCTCTGTTTTGAGTGTTACACTTCCAATTTGAGTGCCACATTTCCGTTTTGAGTGTTAAGCTGTTTTTGCTATTTGTTTTGAGTTTTTGTGGCTCTTTTTTGTTTTTGTGACTGTGTGGAACCCAGTTCAGCTACTGATTGATTGTGTGATTGCAGTACACTGTTTACTGCTTTCCTTTTATGGATCAATGGTCTCATTAGATAATAAAATTCATGTTAAATTGCTCTTTTAGGGGTTGTTTTCAAAAGTCTGCAACGGATTAATCCATTCTGCATTACTTTCTACGGGAAAGCGCGCCTTAGTTTTGGAATGCTTTGCTTTTGGAATGGACTTCCAGAACGGATTAAGTTTGAGAACCAAGGTACCACTGCATTTCTCAGTCACACTGTAGCAAACACTGGGAATTCTTTTGTTAATTCATATTTGTGTTTGTATGCGCCCTGAGCGGCTCACAGCATCCAATAAACAACAATATAGCAAATTTAAAAGTATAAATAACCACAATTACATACAATCATAGAGTTAATGCCTCTGATTAGTAGAAGGGAAGGGATATAGCTCAGTGGAAGAGAACCTGCTTTGGTGCAGGTTCAATCCCGAACATTTCCAGGTGGGTCTGGGAGAGGACCCTGGAGAATTGTTGACAGTCAGTGTTCACAATACAGAGACCTCTGCTCCCCTCACAGAGCAACAGTTCCCAGAGCGGTATAACATTCAATCCCTCATCTCTGGAAGAAGAAAAGAGGATGCCCCTCTAATACATCTCCGCACCCTTAACGAAGTTCCCATAATTCCTTGGGGGAAGCCATGACTAGTTAACAGGCTGTGGGGAGAACCTTGAAGCCAGTCAATGTGTGTCTCATTCCCTGCAGCTCCAGCTGACCTCATGCTGGGTGCAGGGAATCACTAGAGCAGGCAATAATCACGATGAGGGGGACACCGCGAAGCCAGCCAATGCCTCTACATAGCTCCATCCTTATTCCAGACATCATGATACATAGGTATATTGTATCACCCAACCCTAAATACCGAGTTCAAATTGGTTCATGTGTGAGGAAACACAGAGGCCCTGAGCTGCAGAAGGCTTTATAGGTCAAAACCAGCACTTTGAATTATAGTCATATCTTGGGTTAAAGATGCTTCGGGTTAAATCTTTTCAGGTTGCGTCCCGCGGCGACCTGGAAGTACCAGAAAGGGTTACTTCTGGGTTTCGCCGCTCGTGCATGCGCAGACACTCAAAATGATGTCACACGCATGCGCAGAAGCTGCGAATCACGACCCGCACAAGCACAGACACGGGTTGCGTTCTGCTCAGGTTGTGAACGGGGCTCCGGAACGGATCCCGGTCGCAACCAGAGGTACCACTGTAGTCCAAAATATAACTGGTGGCCATTGCAGCCATGCCAGGATTGGTGTTATGTCCTCAGAATACCTTACCCCAGTCAGCAATCTGGCAATAGGATTGCATCAATTCCCAAAATTTTGAGAATTACAGTGGTACCTCGGGTTAAGAACTTAATTCCTTCTGGAGGTCCATTCTTAACCTGAAACTGTTCTTAATTTGAGGTACCACTTAGCTAATGGGGCCTCCCACTGCTGCTGCACCGCCACAGTGCGATTTCTGTTCTAAACCTGAAGCAAAGTTCTTAACCCGAGGTACTATTTCTGGGTTAGCAGAGTCTGTAACCTGACGCGTATGTAACCCGAGGTGCCACTGTATGGGGACAGAACTACCTAAACTGTATAGAAATTTATTTGCGTATGCTACTGCAGCAGCAAGAATGCTACTTGCCCCAAAGTGGAAAAAAGCAGAAGTCCCAGCAAAGGAAGAATGGATACAAAAACTTACGCACTATGCAGAAATGGCAAAACTTACTGGAAGAATGAGAAATCAAGACAACAAACTTTTTATAAAAGAATGGAAATGGTTCACTGAATATTTACAGATAAATTGCAAACAGATAAAAAACATTAGCAGGATTATTGTAATAACCTGCAGTTTCATAAGAATATATATTTTAGAGTAGATAATTAAATGAGCAAATTAAATGAATTTGGACAGTGCTTTTTTCTATTTTATTTTTTTTTAAATTTAGGAGTACTCTCATTTTCCTACTCATATTGAAACACTGCCCCTCAATGAGGCCAAACTTAGATTCACAAAATGTTTAGGGGTATGCGTACCCCTGCATTCCCCCAGGAAAAAAAAGCACTGAATTTGGATCTGCAGAAGATGTTAAAAAATAAATTTAAGGAACCGCAGAAAGAGGGGGAAGGAAGTCACACTTTGAAATGTTAATTTGATTGTAATACTAATGAAATGCACAAACTTGAAAAGTATAAATAAAAACTTTTTTTTTTAAAAAAATGATTGCATCAGGATGTTTTTCAAGATATGCTTTACTAACATGCTTGCAGTGTACGTACGTCTCAGTAAAACTGCATCAAAGGAATCTTGACCGTACATCACCTTAGGATGACTTTCCCCAGCGTTTTATCAATGCCCATGGGGAGCGAGGGGGAAATGACGCGAGCAGAAGAAAGGCATCAATACCTGCAGCCTTTTTTCAGGAAGGTCCATGCATCCTACTCTACAGAGGGCAGTCCTGTATTTGAAGGAGTCTTCTATCTGAAGTCCTGTCTGGTTGACAGATTAAAGGACCATAAGAGAGGAGAGGAAGGGCCTTGAAGTTGCCCATCAACAGTTAATACCTGAACAGCAAACTGAGCAGGCATGTCTCTTGCATCTCTATTCGAACTGTAGTGATTATTTTTCATATTTGCATCTATCCGTATAAATTAGCGCATGCACATTTTTATGCAGCCTGTGTCCTGCCTTCATCCATTTCTTTCAGCGATTCGTCCCCTCTGCTTTGTCGATCTCTAAATGGCCCAATTCCAAAATTAATTGTGGGGATTCTAGCTGAAAGTAGAATTCAGGGAAGGTGGATCTCTGAGCAAAGCAGGTAAGCCGGAAAACAAACACACCAAGGAAAGGAACGGTGGTGTCATTCTTACAGGATACTCTATAGCAGGGGTCAGCAACCTTTTTCAGCCGTGGGCCGGTCCACCGTCCCTCAGACCATGTGGTGGGCCGGACTATATTTTGAAGGAAAAAATGAACGAATTCCTATGCCCCACAAATAACCCAGAGATGAGTTTTAAATAAAAGGACACATTCTAAGTGGTTATGTAAGCTTTCAGAATACTTAGAATTAGCCAAATTGACAGACATAATAAGACAAAAACCAAAAAGTAAAGTAAAAAAAGAATGGGAGTGCCTAAATGAATACCTCAAAAGTCAAGGTTCGAGGACAGAAATCTGGCTGAGTCTGGAATAACCTTGTGAAGTGAAAGGATAAGAAAGGGATTTATATCTACATGTTAGGCTAGAGATGATAAGGAAAACAGTAAAAACAGGAAGACACAAAGAGAGATAAAGGAGGTGCTGTGGGATTGGTGGAAGTCAATGTTTTGTTGTTGTTTTTATAGTTTTTATATTATTAACTTGTAAGATATGGATTTGTTTTGTTTTTTTAGTTGTTGCTTTTTTAGTTTTTCGAATGTTGGTTTTAGTGTGTTGTGTATTGTTATTTTTAGATATTTTCCGTGTTGTTGTTGTGTGGAAAATACTAATAATTTTTTTATTATTTTTTTAAAGGACACATTCTACTCATGTAAAAACACACTGACTCCTGGAACGTCCACGGGCCGGATTTAGAAGGCAATTGGGCCGCATCCAGCCCACAGGCCTTAGGTTGCCTACCCCTGCTCTATACAGTGGTAAAGGTAAAGGTACCCCTGACCATTAGGTCCAGTCATGACCGACTCTGGGGTTGCGGCACTCATCTCGCTCTATGGGCCGAGGAAGCCGGCGTTTGCCCGCAGACAGCTTCCGGGTCATGTGGCCAGCATGACTAAGCCGCTTCTGGTGAACCAGAGCAGTGCACGGAAACGCCGTTTACCTTCCCGCCGGAGCGGTACCTATTTATCTACTTGCACTTTGATGTGCTTTCGAACTGCTAGGTTGGCAGGAGCAGGGACCGAGCAACGGGAGCTCACCCCGTCACGGGGATTCAAACCGCCAACCTTCTGATCAAGAAGTCCTAGGCTCTGTGGTTTAACCCACAGCGCCACCCGCGTCCCATTTCTATACAGTGGTACCTCGGGTTAAGAACTTAATTCATTCTGGAGGTCCGTTCTTAACCTGAAACTGTTCTTAACCTGAAGCACCGCTTTAGCTAATGGGGCCTCCCGCTGCTGCCGCCGCACCACCAGAGCACGATTTCTGTTCTGATCCTGAAGCAAAGTTCTTCACCTGAGGTACTATTTCTGGGTTAGCGGAGTCTGTATCCCGAAGTGTCTGTAACCTGGAGCGTCTGTAAGCCAAGGTACCACTGTAGTATGAATCCTTTGACAGGGGCCTGACCTTGAGAAGTATGTGCTCTACTACTCAGGGGCGCCCCAGGTGTCATCCTGAAGGGGGGTGACATTCGGTGTAGGTGCCCCCCCTGCCTGCGACTCCCCCAACCCCGGTGAGCGGCAAAGCTGCGACTCTCCCCCTTCCCCTGGCTCTCTGTAGGGGAGGATCGCGCAGCCACGTCAATCAGCCTGTGGGCAGATCGCCCTGCCCTGTGGCTCCACCTCCAGACGCACGGCATGTGTGCCACTCCGGGTGCCAGAGAACCCAGCTCTGCCCCTGCTACTACCAAGGCATGAATGCTGCCCACCTCCCCTGCCAAATAAATTTACTGGCTTCTGGGGCTTCTCTGTCCTCTGCCTTACATGGGTCTGCCAGGGATTTGAACCTGGAACTTTCTGATTCCAAAGCAGATGTTCTACCACTTCAGCAATGGCCCTTTCCCAAATCTCAAGCAAGTGAGTCAAGCAATAGACTATAGAAAAAAGCATCAGGGGAAGCTCAAGTGCTGATCTGATCCCCAAATTAACTTGGGTGTTTTTGAACAGCTGGGCATTTAAATGCCTTCCTAGTCTACCTGCCGAAGAGTCCTGCGTGAGCTCAAAAGCTTGCAGAATTACACATCAAAAGAGGTTGACTTAGCAAAAGAAATTCTCTTATCTGCTCCATGCCACCTTCAAAACGAAATGCCTTGTGACTGTTCAATTAACAATAAAGGAAAAGCTTTGTCTTTGAAGAGAGATCAGTCTTCCCCAGATTCAATTTTCCCAACTGGAACAAAGCAATCGCACTGCCGTGAAAACGCACACACGAGAACACCACCTGACAACTTGCCAGAGTCTACCGGGGTTGGTCTTTAGGACGAGCTACGGGCTCACTACCGATCAATCCTTTCATGACCTCTACAAAAGCAGGTTGACTACACGTCATACTCCTTGTGTGAAGGTGGAAAAAGCCTGAGCCCAGCATTTCAGCTGTTGGGAGATCAGACCGTGGCATTAATCATTCCATTTTACCTTCCCAAGACTACCTTCTCTGAGGCAATGAGATTATTTTGTCTTCAAAAAAAGAAAAGCAACACAAAATTATCTTTAAAAAACCAAAAACACCCTGCAGGACTAGGCAATATTAAGGAAACCTTATCCAATATGCAGGTTATGCATTACTTTTTCAATGCAAAATTCCAGCGCTTTGCTACAGTGTGTGGACAGCACTAAGGCAATCACCTTCAAACAAGCAGAGCTAATACTGTGATACTAGAGAAGTATCTCCAATTAAAAATTTCACTCTTACTTTGATCTTCAGGATTTTTTTGCTATTGCACAATATTCACCCATCATTCTTTGAGAATTGCTGCAACTCTTCAGAACCTGGCATTTGAGACCGGTGGTCTTAAAACCAAGAAAAGCATACTTGGGTTTCAGATCACTTAGCCCCATTTTTGCCATACTGTTACTAACACTATTATCAATATCGCACCTTGTAGGGGAACTTTTGCCATACAAGGATGCCCAAAGCAGCTCACAACACAGCAATGTGGAATCAAATTGTAGAAATCCTAAGAACTGACTTTCACGTAGCATGTTTTGCAGGTGCAGAGAGGTAGGCTGAACAATACATTTTGCTGCCTGAGTCGTAGAAGAGCCCCATTCCAATCCCACATGCAGGCCGAGGCACAATCTGCACTATACATTTAAAGCAGTATCACACCGATTTAAACACCTGTGTCTTCCCCCAAAGAATTATGGGAACTGTAGTCTGATAAGGGTGTTGACAGTTGTTAGGAGAGCCTCTATTCCCCTCACAGAGCTACACTTTATTCATATACCTAATTCATACCCCACCCTTTTCTCCAAGGAGCTCAAAGTGGCATCAATGATTTCCCCCCTCCTCATTCAAGCCCCCCACAACAAACATTTGAGGTTAAGCTAGGCTCAGGGGCAGAAGATCAAACTTATCCATTCTGAAGGAAATCAGCCCTGAGTGCTCACTGGAAGGACAGATCCTGAAGCTGAGGCTCCAATACTTTGGCCACCTCATGAGAAGAGAAGACTCCCTGGAAAAGACCCTGATGTTGGGAAAGATGGGGGGCACAAGGAGAAGGGGATGACAGAGGACGAGATGGTTGGACAGTGTTCTCGAAGATACCAACATGAGTTTGACCAAACTGCGGGAGGCAGTGGAAGACAGGAGTGCCTGGCGTGCTCTTGTCCATGGGGTCACGAAGAGTCAGGCATGACTAAACAACACAACAACAACAACAACAACAACAAGGCTCAGAGGCAGTGAGTGACTGGCTCAAGGTCGCCCAGTAAGTTTCATGGTTGAGCGGGGATTCAAACCCTGGTCTCCCAGGTCCCAGTCTGGTGCATCAACCACTACACCATGCTGGTTGAATAGTGTTGGACAGTCAACCTTTCTTTCCAGGGAACTTTAGGAGTTGTGAGAAGAATAGGGGGCTCCCTGCAGCTCGCTTAACACTCTATAGTTCCCAGGATTCTTGGGGGAAGCCATAACTGTTTAAAGTTTTATAATACAGTGGTACCTCGGGTTAAGAACTTAATTCATTCCGGAGGTCCGTTCTTAATCTGAAACTGTTCTTAACTTGAAGCACCACTTTAGCTAATGGGGCCTCCTGCTGCAGCCGTGCCGTCGCTGCACGATTTCTGTTCTCATCCTGAAGCAAAGTTCTTAACCCGAGGTACTATTTCTGGGTTAGCGGAGTCTGTAACCTGAAGCGTCTGTAACCTGAAGCATATGTAACCTGAGGTACCACTCTAATGCTTTAAATTTACAGCAGAGATGGGGCCTGGTAACTGAATCTTACTTCAGTGCAAGTGATGGGATAGCATACTGCATGACAAGTGAAGGCAGCAGGTTAGCTTTAAAGAGCAGAGGGTCAACCACAACGGCAATATCTCCAATTTTTCACTGCTTCTCCTTGCTTCCCAGCATCTGCTGCCTGAGGCGGCTGCCCCACTCCGACCAATAGTAGGGCCGTCCTTATTTGCCATCAATCCTTATCTCCAAAATTCAGATTATGTTAGTCTGTGGAACCAAAATGAAATTGGTATTGTAGCACCATAGAGATGGACAGTGCGATCTCAAGCATGTCTCAGCAGAAGTAACTCCCATTGTGCTCAATGGTGCCTCCTCCCCAGTCACTGTGTTTAGGATTGCAGCCAAAAGATGTTATTGCGACATAAGCCTTCGTTGACGACAATCCACTCTGCCAAATACACGGAGCGTTCTCCTCAGTTAGCAATACACACAGCACAGAACCAGTTAGAGTGTCGGACGAGACGAGTTCAAATCCCACACTCGAGCCATGAAGCTGATTGGACGACCTTGAGCCAATCACCACCCACTCTCAGCCTAACCTACCTCACAAGGTTGTTGCAAGGATAATATGAAGGGGGGGGGGAAGAACCATGTAAGCCAACTTGAGCTACCTGGGAGGAAAGGTAGGATATAAATGGAAGAATAAATAAATTAAATAGCCAAAACAACAGGAGTTTAAACAGTGAGTGGGTGGCATTCAACCAAGTTTTACCCAGTGGCATTAATCAACATGACTCTGTTAGGTCCATTAACTCCAACTGGTCTACTCCGAGTGCAGCTTAGTTGTGTTGGGTGGGGTTGCTCCTGTTCCTAGAGACTCCCTTTTATGCCATAGCCTCTTGGCCATACTATTTACAAACACACACACATATACTGTATCCATGAATAAAACAGCCAAAGCATTTCACAAAACAAGCCCTACACAGAAAACGTATGCCGCAATAAACCTGAAGTTTTGCTAGGGGGAAGCTATATAAATTAAGCAGGTAAATAAATATGGGGAAAGCAAAATGTTACTTTGAAATATTTCCCTCGAAGGCTGAATTTATTTTATCCTGGATTGTTTTATTTGATGCTTTAATGTGTTGTAAAACATTCTGAGATCCCCCCTTTAAAATATAAAGCAGTACAGAAATGAAATGAAAGATAATAATAATAAAACTCATTGAGGAAAAAATGGTGCCTAGACATTCTGTTGTGGCAAGTGTAACCTAGGTTTGAGGTACCATTTGGTGATTAGCTTATATATCTGAGCTTCTAACACTGCCTTTAAGATCCCACAAGACTCTTGGCTGTTCTCCCAAACGTGATCGAAACAGCCTGGGTATATTTGCTTAGGAAGAAGCCCCATTAAAATAAGCATTAATACTTAGAGTAAATATACAAAAGACCAGGCTGCAAGCCAGTTCTTAGACCTGACCACTCCGTGGCTTCACATGTTGCCAAACAATGCCCCTGCCCATTTGCTTTCTGAATTGGTGGAGAAGAAGAGAAGAAAGCACTTAGGAGGTAGAGAGCCCCATGCAGGCTCACTCCAATCCAACCTGTCCCATTCTCTTACAAAGCGAGGAGGTGGAGGGCAGGGGGTTGAGTTTTGCTTCTAGCCAGCCTTGTGTGACACACAATGGAACACAATGCCAGGGCCACCAGCTTGTGCTTTCAGCTTCTCTGCAAATCCCCACCCCATGGGGCAGGTATGAGATACTTTGCTGGCAAGGCGCCTCCTTAATGTGATTTTTATTCACTCTCCTCAAGCCAATGGGGAGCTCGGGGTGGTGGTGAGGTGAGGACAATGCCCTGCAGCCTGGAAGCAAAAAGCAATGCAATTTGCTAGAGGCTTATTCATCAGCAAACAGTTTACTGCAAGTCTGCATTCTCCGCAGCAGGAGAAAAGGGGAAGAAAAGCAAGCTTTGCACAGAACAACACTCGGTGGATCTGCTTCCTCATCTCTCTCATCAAGCATCCATCACACAAAGAAGCATAGGTGGATGCCAAGGAAGTTGTGAGGTTTATGTCTCTTCTCTGATATAGGAACGGTGATAAAAACTCTATATAAACCCGGCTTCCTACACAGGGAAAAAAAGAAGGTTGTGCTGGCTCGATTGCCATGTTGTCAAACACACCGCCTCTTACACGACTGAACACACACATTCCAAAGAGGATGCATTGTATATCCACACAGCATTCCCTCCCTGGTTCTTTCTCTCTGCACAAGTTCAAAGAATGCTTAATGCCTTACAGAACACTTTAAATTAATACCTGTTGTTATTGTGTTATGCAACTAACCCCCTGTATTAGGTAAGTGATCTACATGTGTGGGGAGGGTGGGGGAAGCGGGGCAAATTATGATAGTAAAAAAACACCATAATAAAACCTCACAGAATGTTATGATTTGGTTCCTGACTCCCTCACACCCTGAGAACAATCCTTCCACAATCGCTGTCACATGTATACACAGTTTCAGCACAAGAATGACTCTCCTGCCCACACAGATATTAAAACATGGTCACCTTAATTCTGTGTTGTTGTTGTTGTTTTTAATATTGAGGATCTGCAGCATGGAACAAGTGGAAAAGCATACAATCCCACCGTAGATTCCAAAACATTGCACCCCCTCCTCCCTGAAGCCCATTTCCCCGTGTTTCCATTTCACAAAGCAAAACAAAGATGACTTGGCCAGAATTGACTATCCCATCCACAACAGTCTTTTCATTCCTGCAAGCCAGGTTCTTTTGCAATGTTTACCCGCTCATCCCAGACCTCTACAGCCCCCAGATTTTCGCCTTGATTTCTGGTACTGCCATTGCCATTGCCCATCCGGAAAGGCGGTGGCGGCAGGGTTTGGGCTGTTGTTTTTCTCTTGCCATCAACTTATCACCAAGCCTCAGCTGGGCTCCTACGGAACTCAAGCAGTCAGAGAAGTATCACCAACAAAAGCTGAAGTTGTTGCAACAATTTTGTATCCCCCTCCCTCTCTTTGCCCCCCTGGGAGTCTGAAGCACCAAGAAACAGCAGGACCCCACTTCACAGCTCCATGAGGAAGCCAGGATAAAAAGAGAAAGAGGTTGGCAGGAGCCGGCAGAGCCAGCCCAGTGTTCCTACTCCAAATCTATTCCGTGTCAGTTGAAAAGTCTCCCTACTTGATCCAGCCAGACTCTGGCTTGGGTGGCTCAATCAAGAGGGAGGAAATGGACTCCTGTACCTTTAAGAGTGGGGAATTTCAGCAGGTACAGCTTTTCTCCCAGCCCCATACCTGCCAAAATCCTCTTTCCAAAATAAACATCTATAAGAGGCAAAGGATGCCTTCATGAATACCTCTGTCCCCCTCTCCTCGCCAACTGGGGGCCCTGGCCTTCCCACACGGCTTTTCCTTGGCATTGTCCTTTTCCAACCTCTCCCAAATTTCTCTCCCCTACTTTATAAATGCGGTCTGGGGTGGGGTGGGTGGGTGGAAGGAGGGGGGGAGGGAGGGAGCACTCCTCAGGAAAGCAAACCAAGCCTTGTCCAAGCCAACTGTGGCGGTTTGGGCTATTTACGCATTTGGAATTGCAGGATCCCGGATCCTCTCTTTCTTACCTCGAAGTTGTCTTGTGGCGGAGTTGGGGAGGGATGATCGGCGCCTGCTTCTCCCCCCTCCCCTCCCCTCAATGTCCCCTTCACGTCAGGGTCTTCTTCTGCCGCGGCTCTTGCAGCCGGGACCTTGCAAGGAGGAGGAGGAGGAAGAAGGAAGAGAGGAGGGAAAGCGGAGCGAACGGGAAGCAACCCCCCCCCAGCAGAGTCTCCCCCCCCCCCAAGCGTCGGTTTGCAATCCAATAAAAAAAGGCAAAGCAAGAAAAGGCCAGCGCTCCTCCGGCATTGGAGAGGGGGCGCAACTGCAATGGTCAACCCCCGTCGTTGCAAACTAGCGACGCAAAACGCACACTGCGGGCGGCTCGGGACGTTTCTGCTGCCGCTGCTGCTGGGGGTCGCTCCCTCCTGGATGTTTCTTTCTCTGCACCCCCCGCCTCCTGGGTCTGTGGGTGTGCCGCTCCCCAACAGCCTGGAGACGTCAGGACCCTCGTTTGAGCCCGGAAGAAGGAGCAAGACGGAGGCTGCTGTGCACAGTCTCCTTTGCGCGCAAGTCAGCAAGCACGCACATGCACGCTCCTTCATTCATTCATTCATTCATCCTCTCTCTCTTTCTCTCCGGGGCCTTTTCTCCCGTCTCCAAAGCTCCCCCTGCAAGAGTGGCTCGTAAATCATTGGCCAAGAAGCCCCACAGTATATAGGCGGAGTGGGGGGGTGGGCAGGCAAAAGCCCAGGCTCTGGAGCCGCTGCAAACTCCCCAGGGCGCACAAGGCGATGTTCGGCGCGTTTACTCCCATGGTGCTACTCCGGGAAGCGGTACTTTGTGGGGTCAGGGGCCCACGCAGCAGAAGGCTACCCCTAAAAACGTGGTGGTAGGGCTGAGGAAAGACATGCACATTCCCATCCGTAAGAACATCAGAAGAGCGCCGTTGGATCAGGCCCATCTAGTCCAGCGTCCTGTTCCCACAGTGGCCACCCAGATATCTGTGGGAAACCCACGAGCAGTATTAAAACACAAGAGCACTCTGCCCTCTGGTGATTTTCAGCAACTGTGGACTCGGAGGTAGAAAATAGCTGGCCTGGCCCTCAATAGCTGTCTCTTCCATGAATTTGTCTCTTCCTCTTTTAAAGCTATCTAGGTTGATAGCCGTCACTATCACATGTGGAAGTGTTCCATAGTTTAACTAGGCAAAAGTACTTTTGGCTGTTCTGAATCTTCCAACATTCAGCAGACCCCTTTCCCCATTAAACTAGGATGGAATGAAAATTGCCTAACTGCACCACAGTGTTTACTCATTGATAAATCTTGTTTCCTTGGATTTGCTGGTTTTTCGATATTTATTTTGTTGCAAGCATATTCTCTCAGTCTCTGTCTCGCTCTGCCCCATTTGCAATTGGTGCTGCTGGTAGGGAAATCATCCTGGGTTTTAGAATTTAATCAATGCTTGGAGTGTTAAAACTGGATGCCAGGCTCGTGTGTATTAAGCCAGACCCTTGTGTTCTAAGCTGTGTGCTAGACAATGCTAACAGCCTGGAATCAGCAGGTGTTAATAGCTAACTTCCTCATAAGGTGATAGCCTGGGAGAATGTGCCATTAGGAAAACAAAAGATCAAGGTCCAGCTTGCAGGCTCCCCTGAAGAGGCATCTGTTTGGCCACTGTGATGCTGGACTTGGTGGGCCTTTGGCCTGATCTGGTAGGGCATTTCTTACTTTCTTACAGTATTGCAGCTGCCCCATCCTCTCTCTGTCACTGCCTGTCACTTCCTCTGCAGAATTAAATTGCCGATGCACTTGATGTATGATATGGCTTGCTTGGAGGTCGTCCAAAACCTGTATGCTGTGCTCTTATTTGATGCATTTTAAATGACAATGTGCAGCTTTACAGCTGATTCCTACTATCAGGGATGATACAAAAGGAAGGCTTGGGATGCTTTTATTCTAGGGCAGTGGTGAGGCTGAGGAGGTACATGTGATGGACATCAATTAGTGCTGGATAGGAGACCACCGGACGCTGTCTTTAAGTTTATATAGGCTTTTAAAAATGTGTTTTTTTAAAAAGCTTTTAAAACTATCCAGTGCTCATATGATGGCATCGAATGCTAGAAAACCACCTTCTGTTTCCACCCCAATTTTAGTCAAATCGTGGCCTCGTGTAGCTTTCAGAAAACAACAGCAACAACCCAATAGTTGAGAGAAGCCATCACAAAGGTTAATGGCGTCTGGAGGAACTTGCATTGGATAGAACCCTTAGAGAGATAGAGAGATTGAAAAAAAGTTTACTTTGGGGGGAAATTAAAATAAAAGAGTTTCCATAGTATGTGGACTAAAGGAAAGTCTTGTGGAACTACAGGGAGGATCATTTTCAAGTCAGGCAGTGGCTCATACCTTGCTTGAATGATTCTGGGCAGCTTCCAACATATATAAAAACACAATAAAACATTCAACATTTAAATCTTCCCTCTACGGGGCCACCTTCAGATGTCTTCTAAAGGTTGTATAGTTACTTATCTCCTTGGCTCGGGGGTCACATAACTCTATACCCTCCAACATTTCTCCAATAAAAATAGGGACATCCTAAGGAAAAGCAGGACATTCCAGGATCAAATCAGAAACTGGGATGGCTTCTGTAAATCCAGGGCTTTCCCTGGAAAACAGGGACACTTAGAGGGTCTGCAGTCTCAGTGAGATTGTAGTTTTGTGGGGGTTAGATAGCAGAAGGTTAATGGATCCAGGGACATGGTTGGTGAATATCTTAAGATTGGAGAGAATGGTGGATTGCTCTCAACTGCTGGCCCATGATGACTAAGGAAATAGTTGGAGAGTCTCCTGAGAGCCATTTTGGAAACAGGGCATAACTCTTCCCACATCCCAGCTAAGGATGATGTAACCCAGGTGTCTGTGTGAAAAGAAACAGCAGGTTTTTTGTATAAATAATTTTTATTTAGGTTTTGAACAACAAAGAAAGAAAAGAAAAACATACACAATACATATCTCAAAAAAAAAAGGATAACAAGAACACACACAAAAAACACAATTCAACAATAAAAAACAAAAAACATAACAATTAAAAACAATATCTCTTTTCCATTTCCGTTTTTTTAGTTTACTTATTTTCTGGACTTCCTCATACCTCCCTCTTTTGTATTCCAATCCAAATTGTTTGTCCAGCAATTTCTTTTCAACTTTTTTAATCCCAATCTTTAACTTTAATATAATATTGTAATATATAACTTCAACTTCTTTAAACCTATCTTTAATCTTAGTATAATATAACATTAAAGTTTTCCCTCTTAATTGTCAAATTTCCATTTCTTTAAACATCTTTAATCCTAATCTTAATCTTAGTCTATCATTAACTTTAACCTGTACAGCTGGAAACCGCTTATTTTCAGTCCAACATCACTCTAACATTCTTTAATTTTGCAATGTTTCTGAAGATAGTCTTTGAATTTCTTCCAATCTTCCTCCACCGACTCTTCTCCCTGGTCACGGATTCTACCAGTCATTCCGCCAGTTCCATATAGTCCATAAGTTTCATCTGCCATTCCTCCAGCGTGGGAAGTTCTTGTGTCTTCCAATACTTTGCGATGAGTATTCTTGCTGCTGTTGTTGCATACATAAAGAAAGTTCTATCCTTTTTTAACACCATTTGGCCGACTATGCCCAGGAGAAAGGCCTCTGGTTTCTTAGGGAAGGTATACTTAAATACCTTTTTTAATTCAGTATATATCATTTCCCAGAAAGCCTTAATCTTTGGGCACGTCCACCAAAGGTGAAAAAATGTACCTTCAGTTTCTTTACATTTCCAACATTTGTTATCGGGCAAGTGATAAATTTTTGCAAGCTTGACTGGGGTTATGTACCACCTGTATATCATTTTCATAATATTCTCTCTTAAGGCATTACATGCCATAAATTTCATACCTGTGGTCCACAACTGTTCCCAGTCAGCAAACATAATGTTATGTCCAATGTCCTGTGCCCATTTAATCATAGCCGATTTTACCATTTCATCCTGGGTATTCCATTTCAGCAGCAAGTTATACATTCTTGACAAATTCTTAGTTTTGGGTTCTAACAGTTCTGTTTCTAATTTAGATCTTTCCACCTGGAAGCCAATTTTCTTGTCCAATTTAAATGCCTCCATTATCTGATAATAATGAAGCCAGTCTCGCACTTTGTTTTTTAATTTTTCAAAGCTCTGCAATTTCAGTCTATCTCCGTCTTGTTCTAAAATTTCCCAATATTTCGGCCATTTGACCTCCATATTGGCCTTTCTCAAGGCTTTTGCTTCCATTGGTGACGGCCACCTTGGGGTTTTGTTTTCTAGCAAATCCTTATATCTTATCCAAACATTAAACAGCGCTTTCCTGACAATGTGGTTTCTAAATGCTTTATGTGCTTTGACCTTATCATACCACAAATATGCATGCCATCCAAATACATTATTAAAACCTTCCAAGTCCAAAATGTCAGTGTTTTCAAGAAGTAGCCATTCTTTCAACCAGCAAAAAGCTGCTGATTCATAGTAAAGTTTAAGGTCTGGCAGGGCAAATCCACCTCTTTCCTTTGCATCCGTTAGTATTTTAAATTTTATTCTGGGCTTCTTGCCCTGCCAGACAAATTTAGAAATATCTTTCTGCCACCTCTTGAAACAATCCATTTTGTCCACAATCTGCAAAGTTTGGAACAAAAACAACATTCTAGGCAGTACATTCATTTTTATCGCAGCAATACGGCCTAGCAGTGAAAGCTTCAAATTTGACCAAATTTCTAAATCTTTTTTCACTTCGGACCAACATTTTTCATAGTTATCTTTAAATAAGTTCCCATTTTTTGCTGTCATGTTAATCCCCAGGTATTAGAAACAGCAGGTTTTTTGGGGCATGGACACAAACAGAATGAGTTGTGCTTGGCCTCTATAAGCAATAAACACACAAGATGTAACCGGCTGTACTTTTGAATAAATAAGGTATACTATTCATTGTATCAAATTGTAGATTTCAACAGAAGCCTCATAAAGTTCAACGGAAAAAGCAGAAGACCCAGTGGATCAGTTCATTCTATATTCCATTCATGCATAAGGTCCATACGTGTATAAGTGTCTATTCCACCTGTCTGTTCATAGAGTCCAATAATCCACATGAAGGGTTGTTACAGTTCCACAAAATCCTTTCACAGAGTCTAAGACAAGGATTTCCGGAATATTAGCCATGTTTTGCCATCCTAGGCTTCATCAGTAGAACAGGCTCATATGTAATGTTACAGGATAGTGGATCTTACAGCATAGTAGTGGTTGCAGTGGTTGTTTTGTTGTTGTGTTGTGTTTTGTTGGGCTCTATAAGCAGCACCATTGAGTAAAGTCTGTCTCCCTGGAGCAGCTTTCCCCAACTTGATGCTCTCCAGAAGTGTTGGATAACAGCTCACATCAGCCCCAGGCAGCATGGCCAATGGTCAGGAAGGATGAGAGTTGTAGTCCACTGTAAGAACATAAGAAGAGTTTGCTAGATCAGGCCAGTGGACCATCTTGTTCAGCAACCTGTTCTCACAGTGGTCAACCAGATGACTGTGGGAAACCTAGAAGCAGGACCTGAGCACAAGAGCGCTTCCTCCTCTCCCCTGGTTTCCAGGAATTGGTATTCAGTAGCATTGCTTCCAATGGTGGAGACCCAGCATAATCGTTATGGCTAGCAGCCACCAACAGCCCTCCACGAATTTGTCAAATCCTCTTCTAAAGCCATCTCGGCTGGTGGTGGCCATCGGTGCCTCCCAAGGGAGGAGCATCTGAAGGAAATATCAGGCTGGGGAAGGCTGATGCAAAAGCAGCAGACATCAACTGCTTGTTCGGACGTTTAATGCAGTCTTTCCCAAAGCATTTTGCTACAGGATGGCACCCCTTTGCCATCCCATGTACAGAAGCCAGCCAGACTGGTGGTAGGATTGTGCTTCAGCCCTGGTGATGGGATCCTTGACAGGCTGCTTTAGGGAGCCCAGGGCAGGCTACGTAGCATGTACATTTCTATCCTCCAACAGAAAGGAATCGATGGGAAGGAGAGCTAGGAGGCTGCCACTGCTGCCCTCGAGCATCTGCTGCCTGAGGCAGTTGCCTCACTTTGCCTAATGGTAGAGTAGGTCCGGCTAGTGATCAGCAGATGTTTTGGGATATGACTACCATTGGCTCTAGGGACGTGGGTGGCGCTGTGGGTTAAACCATAGAGCCTAGGACTTGCCAGTCAGAAGGTTGGCGGTTCAAATCCCCGTGATGGGGTGAGCTCCCGTTGCTCAGTCCCTGCTCCTGCCACCCTAGCAGTTTGAAAGCACATCAAAGTGCAAGTAGATAAATAGGTACCACTCCGGCGGGAAGATAAACAGCGTTTCCATGCGCTGCTCTGGTTCGCCAGAAGCGGCTTAGTCATGCTGGCCACATGACCCGGAAGCTGTATGCCGGCTCCCTCGGCCAGTAAAGCGAGATGAGTGCCACAACCCCAGAGTCGGCCACGACTGGACCTAATGGTCAGGGGTCCCTTTACCTTTACCTTTACCATTGGCTCTAGCCAAACAGCTGGGAGGTGTAGATGGAAGTTCTGGAGGATTCTAGTTTGGAGAAGGCTGGTTTAAGCTGTGCCTCCACCTACGCTCCACCTATATATTTGGTCCCATCCACACCATAAATTTATAGCACATCAATGTCACATTAACAGTCATGGTTTCCCCCAAAGAATTCTGGGAACTGTAGTTTACCTCTCACAAAGCTGCAATCCCCAGCACTCTTAAGCTATGGTTGCCAGGAATCTTTTGGGGACGCCCTGCGCTTTAAAGGTATGGGTGGATATGACCTTTGTAAGTAAATTCAGTTGTTATAAAATGCTGGTAAGCTTCCAGCGACCTTCCAAAGGAAACCAAAATTGTGTGGCATCCTCTTGTGTGGAATTTCCCACTGCTCAGAGAAAGGGGATTAGGGTAGCAGTGCTGTGAAAATTCTTTTTCTGACGTGTCATACGAATGCGCAGGAAAACACCACTCAAAGAATGTTGATGCAATCTTGATGCATAAGGATTGTGTGTGGGGAATGTTGTTGTGTTGTTTCCCCCCCCCCAAGCAGATGTGCAATCAGCGATTGCTTCAAAGATTCCATGTGTTAAAAGCACATTTAAAATACCGTATTTTTCGCTCCATAAGACGCACCTGACCATAAGGCGCACCTAGTTTTTAGAGGGGGAATGCAAGGAAAAAAATATTCTTTAAAGGGAGCACTGAGCAGAGCCTGTCTGCATCCCAGGCTCTGCTCAGCGCTCCCTTTCACGAGCCGCGTGGAGCGTGTGTGCGGTGCTTGCAGGCTTTTCCCCGAGGAGGGAGAAGGGCAGCCCGTCACTCAGAGAAAAGCCCCCAAGAGCCGCACACACACTCCGCGTGGCTCTTTAAAGGGAGCGTGGCTCTTGGGGGCTTTTGCGGGAGGTGGGGGAAGTGACAGAGTGCGCGGCTCTGTCACTTCCCCCACCTCCCGCAATAGCCGAGCGCTCTTTAAAGGGAGCGCGGCTATCCCTGGCTCCCTGGATGAAGGCACCCCGCTGCCCTGCGGAGGCTTTGTGCAGCTAAGCCAGAAGCCAGAAAAGCGAGAGGGATCACTGTGCAGCTGTTCTGTCTTCTGTCTTAGCCGCGCAGCCTGCATTTGCTCCATAAGACTTACACACATTTCCACTTACTTTTTAGGAGGGAAAAGGTGTGACTTATAGAGCGAAAAATACGGTACATACACAAGCTTGGGAACTGTCTATTCCTGGCAGAACTACAGATCACAACACCCATAACAAACTAAAGTTCCCAGGGTTCTTGGGGTGTGTGCTTTAAACATACAGCCTTTGAGAGGGGAGAAGAGAAAAGGTGCAAAAGAAAACTGTGGCAAACTGGGCATACTCTAATTCCAGACTTAATTTTAGACATTATCCAAGTTAGACAAGATTCCCATAAAGACTGAAACTCAAGGCAGAGCAAACTCATGAATCAACAGAAGGGTTCGCTCATCCAGAGGCAAGCTGCACTTCCTGATTCATCCTGCCCTCTGCAGTTTTTATCAATCATTTCATATATGCACTTCTTCCAAATTCTATCGCTTAAGGTGTATCAGGTATAGTTAAATATGCTTTTGCTGCCAGTTTGTACAAGTGCTGTGTGCCCGGAAAGGTGTGCCTTTCAGCTGGCAGTGGCAATCAGCGAATGACTGATTATGGGCACAAATTCTTGTTCAGCTAAAGGCTTTTTGGCACAGGCTTGCCTGGGAGAAATCAATCCTCCCCTACCAGATGTACTGATGAAAAATACGCCAAATTATTGAAAGTTATAGGACTCGGTGCCAGGGCTAGGCAGAAACGAATGAGTTTTTGAGCTTGGTTTATGAACAACACGGGAGTTCGAACTCTGGCTGGGCAGGTAATGGGGCGGCGGTGGGGGGCGGGGGCGGAGATGGACTTTCTCTTATGAATGCTGATTTTTTTTTTTAAAAAAGTCATTGTTTTAACATTTGTTTCCTAATGCTGCTTTTGTGTTGACTTCTCAACCCTGCAAGGCATGGGTTCGTGCTGTTCGTGCTGTACATCTTCTGAGCTGATCCACTTTTCTGCCTTTCCATCGCTCCATGGGGACCCATTTTAAACATTTAAAACTGCATATTCCTCCATACTCTAATTTTTATATCAATCCATATTATCCATGGTAATTGTTACACTACAAGTGGAATCAAAATCCTGCTAATGTTCCCATCTGCTTACAGTGGTCTCCCGAAATAACTTATAAATTTTCCCCATTCTTTTATGAAGTTTTTTGTCCTCTTGGTTTCTGAGTTTTCCAGTCCGTTTCGCCATCTCGGCATAGTCCATCATCTTGGTTTGCCATTCCTCTCTGGTAGGGACTTTGTCTTCTTTCCATCTCTGGGCTAATAACATCCTAGTGGCTGTTGTTCCATACATGGAAAGTTTTTTCTGCTCCATCGTTTAGTGCAAATTATTTAGTGCAAATTCCAAAGCTCATTTCTTGTAACGTTTCGCAGAGACTGCAAAGTAGCTAGGTTTGCATTAGAAACCAAATCTTCTTTCTCTCCCATCCCTCTTTGGACCATGACCTTATAATGTCTAAAATCAGATTTTGCAGAGAAGATAACAGATAGATGAAGAATAGGAAAAGCTCTGTTGGAACCATGGAAGAGCTGCCCTGAAGAATAAAAGCAACCCATATTTTCATTTCCACCAGCATTCTTTTTTTTTTTTTTTTTTTACATATTCTTTTCTTCCAACATCATGACATGTTGGAAAACATTTCCAAAAGGATTCATCAAGATGTCAGTCCATATACTTTGCACAGCTTGCCCCTGTGTCCTCTCTGTCCGGTTCACAGCATGGAAAGCAACCACTTCCAGAAACCTAGTCGGCAACCAATATGTCTGTAACAACTGCCTTGCAAGAAAACTGACACTAATTGAGGTGCTGTGGCCAATGGAAAGTTGCCAAGTCAGCGAAAGACCATCTGTCACTGAGCCACTGATTTATCGCATTTGGCCTTTTGGTGGCTAGAGATTCAACATTTGTGGCTGACCCCACTTGACGGACACCACATTTTAGCCCCTCAGGAGCTGCCGTTGCCACACAATAAATAAATTCACCTCTTAAGTCAGCAATGAGCTACTTCATTTTGTAAGCACATTTTTTAATGGATACGGTTCAAAAGAGAGCTGGGTAGGTGGGCATTTTTGAAGTTCCTTCCCCAATCCCTGCTACTTTTTGTGTTGGCAGTGGTTGTGATGATCACCTTCTTTTTCCCCCCAAATGATTTTTATTGAGATTTAAGAACACCAACACCAACCAACACCAACCAACAAAAACATCAGGTCTTATTACATATATCCTACTTTATGCTCCATAGAGCCGTTGACTTCTGTCCTTCCCTTCCACAGGTTTTCCTATTCCAATCTATAATTCACAGTTTCATTAATTAAAAATTACCCCATGACATAAGATTTACTTCAATCCTGCCAACGTTTTCATATTTCTACAGTTCTCACTTATATAAACCATAAATTTACTCCATTCTTTTTGGTACTTCATCTCCTCCTGATTGCGAATTCTGTGTGTCAATTTTGCCATTTCAGCATATTCGACCAGCTTTATCTGCCATTCTCTTACCGTCGGAATCTCCTGTAGCTTCCACTTTTGGGCTATCAAAACTCTAGCTGCTGTTGTTGCATACAGATATAGTCTTTGGTTTATCTTCTTAATATCTTCTCCCACCAAGCGTAGCAAAAATTCTTCCGGCTTTTTGGGAAAACTATACTTAAACATCTTTTTTTAACACATTATAGACCGATTCCCAAAACTCTTTTATTTTATTACATGACCACCACATGTGGTAGAAGTCGCTGTCCTTTTCCTTGCATTTCCAACAAGTTTTACTACTTGTCCTATACATTTTTGCCAATTTGGTGGGAGTGAGATACCAACGATAGACCATCTTCATAACATTCTCTTTTAAGGCAGAGTGATGATCACCTTCTACACTACTGCTGAATACTTTTTATATTCTTATTATTCTTTTTTAAAAAAATAAATGAAATAAATAAAAACCACAACATGTCAGAGTGTGGTGAAGAAGCAATGTCCTTGCTCCACTTTGGCTTTGTGACTTTATGAGATTTGATTATGTGATGATATCTAAGTCAAATTAGAGGTCAGTGTTCCCAGCTTTCTCTCCCATCCTGTGAGATGGAAAAGCTCCCCCATCAGGAACAGCTATGGCATTTGGGCTGGTTTCAGCTTAGAGAAAGGGCGAGAAAGTGGGTAGGCTTTTCTCATAACGCTGGAAGTTGGGGGTGTCCAGTGAAGCTGAAAGTTAGAAGATTCAGGACAAGAAAGAAAGAAAGAAAGAAAGAAAGAAAGAAAGAAAGAAGTTTTCTGCACAGTGCGTAGTTAAATTATGCAGTTTGCTTCCAAAAGAAATAGTGATGGTCACCAACGTCAAAGGCTTTTGAAAAGTATTAGACAAATTGATGGAAGATAAGGCTGTATGGAAGTGAGAGCTGGACCATAAAGAAGGCTGATGACCGAAGAATTGATGCTTTTGAATTATGGTGCTGGAGGAGACTCTTGAGAGTCCCATGGACTGCAAGAAGATCAAACCTATCCATTCTGAAGGAAATCAGCCCTGAGTGCTCACTGGAAGGACAGATCCTGAAGCTGACCATATACTTTGGCCACCTCATGAGAAGAAAAGACTCCCTGGGAAAGACCCTGATGTTGGGAAAGATGGAGGGCACAAGGAGAAGGGGACGACAGAGGACGAGGTGGTTGGACAGTGTTCTTGAAGCTACCAGCATGAGTTTGACCAAATGGCGGTAGGCAGTAGAAGACAGAAGTGCCTGGCATGCTCTGGTCCATGGGGTCATGAAGAGTCGGACACGACTAAACGACTAAACAACAACAAAGGCTGTACTCCAGGGTTGCCATTTGTCCTGTATAATACAGGGTTGTCCCGTATTTGAATGTAAAATGCTACATCCAGTAATAATAGAGTTTTGTCCTGTATTCTTGGTCTCTCCCCCCCCCCCCAAATTAGGGATCTTGTCCAAATGCATGTGTTTGAAAGGGTGTGTGAAAGTCATGTATTTAAGCTCTGGGTAGCCAAGCACAGTGTCAGGCATGGAGAGTCCTCCCCTCCCTTCGGTGTCTTCACAGGTAAGAATGAATGAGCAGTTGATAGATTTATAGTCTTTTTATTACAGCGTCATGTTGCAAGCACAAATACTCAGCTCTCCGCAAGGAGGGCAGTTGGCTACTCTAAATCCTCCCCCTGACTTCTCCAGCATTTTGGGCGCCAACAGGAAGTTCCTCCCTCCCTCTGACTCCTTTGCTCTCTGATACGTTCGGACCTCTGTGTCTGTGGAGGGGGGGTCCCCCACACTCTCAAATGACGTCTCCACTAGCTGCCCCCTCCCCTCTGGTTCCCTTGTCATTATATCATAACTGGGTAACTCCTCCCTAAGCTGTTCAGCTTCTGTCTCTCTCTCTCTGCTACTGAACACGCTGTGGATAAGGGGGGGGGGGACTCTTCCCTCCCCACTCTCCATCGGAGAGAAGCTGGTCTGCCAAGGAATGCATTCCCCAGTCCTCGTCTTCAGACTATTCCCTGACACACAGACAGATTTACAAATTCTTGTGTATGTGTGTGTGAGTGTGTGAGAAATTCATATATATATATATATATATATATATATATGTATATGTATATATGTGTATATATATATATATATATATATACACACACACACACACATATATATATTTTATATATATATATATATATATATATATAGTGGTACCTCAGGTTACATACGCTTCAGGTTACGTATGCTTCAGGTTACGGACTCCGCTAACCCAGAAATAGTGCTTCAGGTTAAGAACTTTGCTTCAGGATGAGAACAGAAATCGTGCTCCAGCAGCACGGCGGCAGCAGGAGGCCCCATTAGCTAAAGTGGTGCTTCAGGTTAAGAACAGTTTCAGGTTAAGAACAGACCTCCGGAACGAATTAAGTACTTAAACCGAGGCACCACTGTATATATACATGCTATTTTAAAATACTATTTCCAACAACATAACTTCTTATCTTATACAATGTTTTAGACTTCCGTCAACACCTCTGATGATTTTTCATTCTTTATCACTTATTCTGTATTTCTGCATTTCTCTATTACTCTTAATTATCATTAACGAATAGTCTTTCTTGCAGTATTTCAAATAGTCCTCCTTACAAAACGTCTTGCAGCCCAGGGGCCACTAGGGGGCGCATTGGAAGATGGCCGACAATACCATCTCTCCGACCCACACGGGGTAATTAAGAGGCTGTTATGGGAGTAGGCAGCCTCCCTTGTTGCCCCAAGGAAATGAGGAACACTGCCCTTGCCTGCTGTGCCCATAAATCACCCCCTAATTCGAAAGAAGGGGGTGAGGGCCCTAGGCAGAATGCCCCCGTGTGGACATCGGCTCTCCTGGACGCTGTCTCTGATCGCGCACTAGTTGCAGCAATTTGGAATAATTAATTACAAAAGAAGCAAATGCACATATTTCAAGTGAAGAAGGGGAGTGAAGTCTGCTAATTTAAGTGACCTCTGCGAAAGAAGACGACGGGCTGGAGAAACAGGAATATTTTACGATGAAGATACACCAAAGGCGGGGTATGTTGACAATGGGGCTGAATGGGGGGGGGGACCTTTTTTACTTTCCTTCTATGAGATTTACAAGAACCCCTCCTCATTAGAACCGTCGGTTGAACTGACCCAAGCAGGATGATTAAGGTCTGTGTGGAGATAAACTTTAACCAAAAGTATGCTTTATGGAGACCAAGAAGCAATAAGAGCTTTTGGGAATGGCACAGCAATTAATTCGGAGTCGCCATCTTGCCAAAGGATTTATAGCCGGGAGGAAGAACGGATTTGTTTTCAGACTGCATTCCTAGTGAATCTCCTCAGAGGTTTTGAGAAAGGAGGCAGACTGGTGAAGATTAATGACGCTAAGACTGTTTTGATGTATGGAAGTGATGTTATATGGAAAACGTCTGGATATGGCTACTGGATAAAAAAATTAATATCCACGCAGGATTACAAACTGTTCTAACCAGCTTGCGGAGACTATCAGAGGTCACAAAGAGAAAGGAAAAATATATGAAAATAACAACAAGAGATGTGGGAAAATAATAAGAAAGGACTGGATAGTACTGTGAACATCATAAGGTTAGATTTGTGGACATTAAAACAGCAGTAAGAAGCAAGAAGTTGATTGGATCCCTTCGGAACTTGAAATATGGGTACCCCCAACAAAAAATTGAAATTCGGCTGTGTAATTTGGAATTTATGTAATTTGGTTTGATTTGATGTGATTGGTCGGTTAATAAAAAATTATTCTTAAAAAAAAAAGTCTTGCAGCCCTACTAGTGTGATCTGTTCATTACAGTTACTTTTCATATAGTTCATATATTTACTCCAGTCTTCTAAGGAGCTCTGGTCCCGCAGGTTTCGAATCCTTCCTGTTCATTTATCCAATTCCGCATAGTCCATCAGTTTCATCCACCATTCTTCTTCCGTCGGTAATTCTTCTTGCTTCCAGCATGTGTGACAAATTCCAGAGAGGTCATCCTGTTGTGCAGCAATAGATTGCTTTGAAGTCACTTCAGCACCAGATGAAAACAAAATCGTGCCCCCACCCGCCATTGCCCTGCCCTGTATTTTGCCAGAACAAAGGGGGCAATGCTATACTAGCCACAATGGCAGTGTTCTGCTTCCATTATTGATGGTAATATGTCTCTGAATACCAGTTGCTGGCAATTGCAACTGGATGGATGCTCCCCATAGGCATGTGTGTGGCAGGATGCTGGATTTGATGGGCCATTGACCCGACCAGCAGTCTCTTTTTATGATCTCAATCCTGGATAAAATGCCCTCCCCCCCATCACCGCCGCCTGCCATGGTTGGGCTGTAGTCTAGTTCTGTTGCTAAACATCAGCTCAAAGAAATTTGAACTTATATATATAATAATAATAATAAATCCCCGGAAACCCAGAATAAAGAAATTCAAACCCATTTATTGTCTTTTGACATATTAGCCAGCCCTGTAATGGAGCTAAGTAGTTCTAAGAGGCTTGGTGGTCGGCAGGAGCCATCTCAAACCGATCGACTGCAGAGTGCCCTTTTAAATTATGTATCGGAGTAGCCTTTTTCTGAAACTGCCTTAAAATCCCTGTCCACTGTATTTCTTGCTTACAGCCCTATTCCATGCACTTTATGGGCCCCATGCCATTGATTCTTGAACGCTGATACTCTGCAAAATTAAAGAGCAGCATCCGGCAAGAGTTCGGAAAGGAATGAGCGGCTGCAGTTTTCCAAATGGGTCTCTCTTGCGCACCCCTCCCTCCTTCCTGGCTGCAGGGGGAGAAGGGAAAAGATCTCGAGCACATCTCCAGATATTGTGGTTTTACACAAACAGTCTGGGCATATATGAATCATACCAGTTAATTGGTTTACCTCTCTTTCCAGGGAAAGCTGGGAACTGTAGTTCTGTTAGGATGGGGAAGTGCTGTTACACTGGGGTGCTGCTTAAGGGTTTCCCCATATGCATCTGGTTGGCCACTGGGAGAAGTGGACCAGATGGGTCTTTGGCCTGATAAAGCAGGACTCTTCTTAGGTTAAAAGGTAAAGGGACCCCTGACGGTTAGGTCCAGTCGTGGCTGACTCTGGGGTTGCGGCGCACATCTCGCTTTATTGGCTGAGGGAGCCAGCGTACAGCTTCCAGGTCATGTGGTCAGCATGACTAAGCCACTTCTGGCAAATGAGAGCAGCGCATGGAAACACCGTTTACCTTCCCACCGGAGCGGTACCGATTTATCTACTAGCACTTTGAGGTGCGTTTGAACTGCTAGGTTGGCAGGAGCAGGGACTGAGCAACGGGAGCTCACCCCATCGTGGGGATTCGAACCGCCGAACTTCCAATCGGCAAGTCCTAGGCTCTGTGGTTTAACCCACAGCGCCACCCGCGTCCCTCTCTTCTTAGGTTAAAGGAGGGTTAATGTGGACCTTGAGCTTGTTTGGAGGTTCTAGCAGGGGAACGCAGCTATCGTATACCTTTGACCGAAGAATGGTACACTCCTTCTGTCTGGGATGGGTGTCCTCTTCCACTGAGTGCGCAGCTTCAGGAGAGACGTACATGGAGAGTGGGGACCCCAGTGTAGCCAGCGAAATCAGCCGAATCAACCCTGGCGATCAATGGGGTGACAGATGTCGCAGCCAGATCGCCCTCATATTTACCACTATCAATGGTACTAGTAGACCCAGAAATTCTTAGCAATTCTTCCCCCAAAACTCCATTGATCTCTAATGCAAACTTAGGTGTTGACTGCGGGCAACAGAATTAAGTGGACCCCAGTACTCGATATAGCACTGACTCGCCTTCTTCATACAGGTGACTTAAGAGCTATTCATACTGCTATTATCTCAGCTACCTCTGTTGCTGAGGCCACACATTTATTTAAGATCTTGACTGACAGGTTGCAAGACCACTTCAGATCTGAGATCAAGAGCAGTGGATCAAGAAGATCAATGGGAACTTCCAGCTGGCTCGACAAACGTTGCAAGCAAGCTAAAAGCCAGCTGAAGAGAGTTTGCTGTAAATATAAATAGGGTTAATGTGGGTTGGGGCCAGGGGTGCCAGCTCCTGGGGGCCAAGCCCTTTTGGCCCCCAAATATTTTGGGGGCGAGGGCTGGGTCCCCCAACATCCAAAAAGCACAGAGGCGAAGCGTGGAGCTGAGCGCATCGTAGTTCCTGTGGCCGGCTCCTTCCCAATGGAAGAGCTTCTTCTTCCTGACCTCCTGATCTCAGTGGTGTCACATGATCACTAGAGGGAGGGTGCCTTATTTTGGGCTAAACAACTGAGAGCTGGTTTCTGGTGCTATAAAACAAGATGCCTAGGCAGCAAGCCTAGGGTTAATCCACTAACTGCTAATAGATCCCACAGAGCAAGATCAGCCACTAGCCTAAGGGGAGCAGGCACAAGCAAGCACTTAGTATGTTGTATTTGCACTTTTCTAGGCTCATAGTAGCAATGAGACTGACGAACCTGTCAATTTCAGTTTCTCTCAGTTTCTCATTTCCCCGATCTGAAATTCAGCTATGTTTCTGCAGCAATCTGCTATTTTCTTTTACAAAAAAAAACCCCTATCATGATAAAATGTCAATGTTTAAGTGCAGATTTCTCCAAATATGTGTGTTTTATGCAGTTCTGACTAATAGGCACATTTCTGCAAGCAGGTATCCCTAATACAATGCATATTTGTTTGTTACTATAATACATGCATCTTTATGCACATTCCCCCTAATACATGCATTTTAACATATTATTTGTTTGTTTGTTTGTTTGTTTGATTGATTGATTGATGATGATGATGATTATGAATACCCAGCCTTTTCCCCCTGACAGGAAAATTCATGTCGACTTACAGAGAACATCACAAAATTCAGAGGTGCATGAATTTTGGGGCATAATTGTGCTTTGGTTTGCCAGTTGGCTCAAAAAGTGAGAGTGAGGTGATTTTCCCACTAAAAGTCAAACCAAATCAAATTCCTCCGCTGTCCCTCTGCTACTCTGTGGCTGCATCCCAAATAGATCAAAGAGGAGACAGTGATGGAGGATCAACAGTGGCCTGCGTGCTATCATCTCCTTTAATTACATCTTCCATCTAATTCTGTTCCGTATGTTGCTTGGGAAGGCAACACCTATTGATTTAACATCCATTCTGACATGTAGTGATGCTAGCAGAGCATCGGAAGCCCCACCGAGACACTGTCAGCTAATATGGCAACTCAGCCGGGGAGAAATTATGAACCTAGATTTCTGACCGTGTTCCTTATCATTAGCTGGGAAGTGTGAAGTTCTTTCACAAGGTGGATTGATATCTGAGTCCAAACTCATAAGCCCAGAGATATACTTTGTATTCCTGTTTTCCACCCTCCTGGTTTTATCACGATGAGTTTCAATTTTATGTTCAAGGTCCTTCTTTTCTGTGTACAGTCGTACCTTGGTATTCAAACAACTTAGTTTTGGAACGTTTTGGCTCCCAAATGCTGCAAACCCGGAAGTGACTGTCCTGGTTTGCGAGCTATTCTTAGAAGCCGAATGTCCGATGGGGCTTCCACGGCTTCTGATTGGCTGCAGGAGCTTCCTGCAGCCAATTGGAAGCCACACTGGGTTTCCGAATGTTTTGGAAGTCGAACGGACTTCTGGAATGGATTCCATTTGAGTTCCAAGGTACTACTGTATACAGCTTGGGAGCAGGATACCTGAAAGATCATCTCGGCCCTTATATACCCACAACGTAAGAATCAGGCCTTTAATGTTGCATGCCCTCTGACATTTCTCTGATGAAAATAGGGATGTCCAATTCCATAACAACAACAACAACAACAACAACAACAACAACAACAACATTTATACCCCGCTCAACTGACTGGGTTGCTCCAGCCACTCTGGGCAGCTTCTAACATATAATAAAACACACTAAAACATTAAACATTAAAAACTTCCCTCTACAGATGTATTCTAAAGGTTGTATAATTACTTAATTCCATGGCTCGGAGGTCACCTAACTCCATAGCCTTCAACATTTCTTCGATGAAAATAGGGGCGTCCTCAGAAAAAGTGGGACATTCCAGGATCAAATCAGAAACCAGGAAGGCTTCTGTAAACCCAGGACTGTCCCTGGAAAATAGGGACACTTGGAAGGTCTGGTGTTGTGGTACCTACCTTTTTGAATTCCCTCTCTTTGTATATTAGGCAGGTGCCATCTCTGTTGTCGTTTTGGTGCCTACTTAAGACCTTCTTCTTCCAGCAAGCCTATTAAAGCAGAATTCTTTCCCAGTCTGTCTGTGTGTTGGAATAGTTTTTTTAAAAGATGTATTTCTGTTGTTTTCCAACCTGGGCTTTTTGAGAGGAAGGGCGCGCTATAGATTTAAGAATGAATGCATGAAATGTGCCTGCCATATTTTTTATATTTTATAGTTTATTCCTTTTCCCACTGCCTGGTGCAGTACACCACCCTGAGAACATGCATACCCCACAAGTGTCCTGCAAAAACTAGGACATACTGTTTTTTATCACAAAAGTACGGCAGCCATTTTGGTTGCTGTGATCTCAAGCGATTTCACGGCACGATTCCCCCCTGAAAAAGTGTTGCGATCTTGTGCAGTGCCCCCAGACACATGTTTTTGAGCGCCATGCCCAAAGCATGCATGAAATAGTGCGAGATCATGGCAACCAAAATGGCGGCCGTACTCTCATGATTAAAAAAGGGAAGATGGCGTCCAGGAAGATGACACCCCAGATTTTGGAGGGTATGGAACATGTTTTTAATGGATGACCGCTGATTCTGCAGGGTTCTCTCCCAGCCCTACATGGAGATGCTAGAGATTAAACCCGGGCATTTTGCACACCAAACTTGTGCTCTACCACTCAGCCATGGCCCTTCCACCACAAACACACTCCCAACCCACTCCTAACATGCCCACCTAAGCTCTCACACCAGCAAGGCCAGAACTGCAGGCCTTTCCACAGCAGTGAAGAAGGAGGAACTCCACTCAGATCTTTCTCTCCAAGATCAGAGTTCCTTCTCCCACCTCAGAGAGGGAGACCCAATGGAACAGGGTCCCTAGGATGCCCTCCTGGGGGATGAGGATGTAGGATGTGAAACACAAGAGCAGTCAAGTACAACATTCCTAGAGTGAACATGTTTGCACATGGGGAGGAATGTTTGTCCAGCCAGCAGGTAAACTTCCTGTTTCCTTCTGGGCTGGGACAGACTTCCTCTGCATGTGACTAGAGGTGGGTGTGGCCTCACCTGTGCAGGTAATGACAAAAGCACAGGGCAGGGCAGCCATCTCTCTCTCTTTCACCACATGCATCGAAGAAACAACATCTACTAAGCCAAAGATGCCCTCTTGGCATCCAGCCAAGAGAAGACAAAGGGACTGTCTTCTTATGAGATAGATTCCAAGTGTATGTTACTTCATTAAGCTAAGTCTGCCTTCTGGTATCTGATTGTGAACAGAATGTGAGTAAACTCTTTTTATACTTTTGTAGAAGACTGTGTCATGTCTTATCTTTTATGAGGGAAAAAGGGAAAAAATACCAGAACAGTTATTATAGAGGCTTTAGCGAGCCTGAGCAAACGCAGCCGCTGCAAAGTTTAAAATAAGGGGAATGTTACTCTGCTGAAATTGTGGAACTTGTTAACACAAGTTGGATAAGGATATAATCAGACAATATATCCTCTCCTGCATCCCTGAACATTCCCACAGAGGATATGATTGCCATTCTCATCAACTAAAAAAATCCTTTAATTGATTGCCACAGCCCTAGATAACCTTCACCTGTCAAAAGTTCCTGTGGATGAATTTCCGATTCAGAGAAAGCCCGGAAACTTTCAGTTCAGCGTATTGCTGCCTATGTATTACACTTTGTTTCTTGTGAAAATGCGTGCCACCTTATTTATCATCAGCCAACTGATGACTGCCTTAGCCAACACATTCATAAAAGCATTACTTGGGGTTTGTTGTTCATTTTTCGGGGCATGATACATCAGAAAGGTCAATGCCTCTCGACTAATTCAATTACAACGTGCTCATCTATCACACCAGGTCTGCGAAGCCTTGGTTGGCTCACAGCTTTCGTTTGAGGAATAGCAGAGGCCTGTGTGTGCATATGGGCTGCTCTGCTTTAATTACTGGCCTTGTGGGTGATATGAAAAGTGGGGGCTGCCGTGGGTTTCTTCAAACATATCCCACTGATTTCCCTCCCCCACCCCTTTCCCAGCGACGCCAGTCAAAGGTTCAGACAAAGCTTTAGTGATACAATTTGATTTATAGCTCGGCCTTTATTATTTGTACGCCATCTCGAATCAGTGCATTTTAAATTAAAAACGCTGTGTGACTTGAAGAGCACAAATTCTGGCTTCTCGAGAGACGGATTCTGAATTGGAAGAAGAGGATTATATGGACTGCATGAAAAGCAATAGAATCTATCTTCAGGAGGAAGGTCCAGAGCTATTTATTTCTTTAGTTATAAACCATAACAAAACAAAAAGAAGAAAACACATTCAGAGCTGAGCTGCATAGTCTATGGCTCACTGACAGAGCGCCTGTTTCCCATGTATGAAGTCCTGGGTTCAAGGTAGACTGGGAAAGACCCCTATCTGAAATCCTAGAGAGATTCTGCTAGTCAGTGGAAACACTTCTGAGCCAGATGACCGATAGTCTGATTTAAGGCCACTTCCTGCATTCCTAGGGACACGGGTGGCGCTGTGGTCTAAACCACAGAGCCTAGGGCTTGCCGATCAGAAGGTCAGTGGTTTGAATCCCCGTGACGGGGTGAGCTCCCGTTGCTCAGTCCCTGCTCCTGCCAACCTAGCAGTTCGAAAGCACCTCAAAGTGCAAGTAGATAAATAGGTACTGCTCCGGCGAGAAGGTAAACGGTGTTTCCGTGCACTGCTCTGGTTTGCCAGAAGTGGCTTAGTCATGCTGGCTACATGACCTGGAAGCTGTACAATAAAGCGAGATGAGCGCTGCAACCCCAGAGTCATCCGCGACTGGACTTAACGGTCAGGGGTCCCTTTACTTTTACCTTTTAACTCCATTCCTCTGCTGCCATGAATATGGGACTTTGTTTTCTGAGAGTACATTCCCTCTAACCACTGAATCAAACTCCTTAATTTAACTTCAACTGTTTGTATGTGTGTGTGTGTGTTTTTACTGGCTTTGCTGATATAAAAACCACCACATTTCTCTTCGTTGCTAGGTGGAATGCTTTTGCTGTGCCAATTTTTGCTTCTAAACTATCACATGGCTCAAGACTGCTATGGATAAAGTCATCTGGTCATGCACACTCCTGCGTCTTTACGTGTAGAGCTCAGGTAATTCCCCAGATGTTGAATGAGAAGTTGCACAAACTTGAGTTAAATCACTCGGAGTAGAGAACTTTGCAAGTATAATTAAGTTTCTGAGCAGATATGGAGAGAGGACTGTTTTAGTGGAGAGGCAGACAGATGGCTAAGTAGGGAGCCCAGGCTAATTTGACGGCCTCTTTTTGAGCTGTAATGAACGAGGCTTTTCAGATTCATTGACCTAATTTGTGCATTTCATTCTTTGCTTATGAATAGTCAACAGTATATCCACAATCCTTTTCAAATGTTTACCAAATCCAAAGCTTTCCGACAAGCTTATTTGTGATAGAGCGGTAGGGCGGTCATTGGTCCCACTTACTTTACACAGAAACAGACTATCAAATGAAGGACTGTCTGGGTCCAAGTCTGGATTGAAAAGTTCCAGTTCTGTTAGTGCAGGATATTTTAGGTAGACTGGAAGGAGTGATTGGGGATAGAAGTTTGGTGTCTGAAAGGGAAATGCTGGAGAAGTTGGGTGGATGGTTGGGGGGGCTTTGGGGGATGTGTCGATGTCGAAAAAGTAGCAGGCAATGTATGTTTTTTCTAGATGCAAGATGGAAATTAGGTCTGATGTGCATGTGTTAGTGTGGGGAGGGAAACTTAAACTGACTTTGAGGTGTCCATACTGGGACATCAAAGAGAGGTAAGGTAAAGGAACCATGGACAGTCAAGTCCAGTTGAATTCAACTATGGGGTGTGGCACTCATCTCTGCTTTCAGGCCAAGGGAACTGGCATTTGTCCACAGACAGCTTTCCGGGTAATGTGGCCAACATAACTAAACTGCTTCTGGCACAATGGGACACTGTGACGGAAGCCAGAGCGCACAGAAGCACCATTTACCTTCCTGCCACAGCAGTACCTATTTCTCTACTTGCTCTGGCATAATTTCGAACTGCTAGGTTGGCAGGAGCTAGGACAGAGCAACTGGAGCTCACTCCGTTGTGGGGATTCGAACCGCCAACCTTCTGATCGGCAAGCCCAAGAGGCTCAGTGGTTTAGACCACAGTGCCACCCCCGTCCACAAGCAGGGAGAGCGTTGTGCTTATGTCCTGCTTGAGGACTTTCCACGTGCATTCGGATGGCCATTGTGAGAGCAGGATACTGAACTAGATTGAGTGTTTAGTCTGATCTGGTCTTTTATTCCAGCCAGACCCCAATATCCCATCCACTCTCCACTTTTTTTGGGGGGGGGGGTTATCCCCAACCACCCATGCTCACTGAGCATGTTCAGTGCTGGCAGGGCTGCTTTGCAGGGGGTGAAGATCCTGGTGGCGGAATCCCAGCTGCATTAATATCTTGGATGAGGTTGCCGGCGTTTGTCCACAGACAGCTTTCTGGGTCATGTGGCCAGCATGACTAAACCGCTTCTGGCACAAAGGAACACCGTGACAGAAACCAGAGCACATAGATACGCCATTTACCTTCCTACCGCAGCAGTACCTATTTATCTACTTGCACTGGTGTGCTTTTGAACTGCTAGGTTGGCAGGAGCTGGGACAAAACAACAAGAGCCCACCCCATCGCGCAGATTCAAACTGCCAACCTTACGATCGGCAAGCCCAAGAGGCTCGGTGGTTTAGACCACAGCGCTACCCGCGTCCCGTTTTACCTTACCTTTACCTTCAAAGAGAGACCACAGCATGAAACCACTGAATTGCAATTCCTCAAGAGGTTCAGTGCTGTCACTTGTGGAATGGATTGACACAATGGGTTTTATCATACATTAATTGGCTTACCAGTGCCAGGATGTCTGTGTTATCAACAAAGCTCTCTCTGTGTGTGGATGCATATTGTTAATAACATAATTATCACCATCTGTACTTTTCTGCATTTCATTTCCTTCTCACCTCACTGTTTACAATTCTACACACACACACACACACACACACACACACACACACACCATGAACGTGTATAAATTCTTTGACTAAGGACTGTCTGCTGTTTTTGCTGAAAGAGACTAACGCACCTGCCCCTCGGGGAATAAATTCAAGATCTATGCCTTTTCCTTGCACTGCGTTTCCATGTCGGAAAAGGTGAGCCTGTTTATCTTCTGCTTTTCCGGCAGCGATGGACTCGGAATGATGAGCACTTGGGGACCAAGCAACCACCATTCCTGTGGTGCCCATGACTCTGATAAATGATAGTGTAAGTGGATTTAAACTGTATCCCTCCAGTATTTGATATGATTTAGGCTTCAGAAAGTTGGGAGCATTATCTGTGTGTAATAGCATTTAGGCTGCATTGCTATTTAAAAAAGAAAAGAAAAGAAAAAAGAAAAACATTTATGGGATTATGACCTAAGTGGCTTTTTGAAGAGCATCCAGCACTATAGCCAATAATAGAAAACATATTTCCCTGTCTCAAAGCCATCCTTGCTTCTAGCATCTCACTATCTCCCTTCTCTGAGGTTAACCAGAGCAGTCTGGAAATGGATCTCCTGAGTGAGTCATTTCTTTTTTAAAATAGATAGAGACAGAAGACTTTGACTTCCGAAACGTTCGACAACCGAGGCGCAAAGGCAATGTTGGCAATTTCCATTGAGAAAATGAAAAAACATGCAGCGGAAGCCCTTCGACTTCCAAGGCGCATTCAAAAACAGAAGCAATTACTTCCAAGTTTTCAGAGTTCGGGTTCTGAAATGTTTGGCTTCTGAGACACTCGAAAACCTAGGTTCCACTGTAGATCGATCGATCAATAAATCGATCGATAGTCATTTTAAAGAGCTCACCAGGGAATATCCTTCTGCAGTTCTGTATGTGCCTACTCAGGATAGGGAGGGTGTTTTGTGGATGCCCCTAGAGTGATTCACCCTGCTCCTTGCCAGAATTGACCAGGAGGGAGGGAGGAACGAGGACGAGGCCACATGGAGTAGGCAGCAGGAGATGAGGGCAGTAAGTTCCCGCTTCAAACAAACTCACCACAACAAGCTGGGGTTGGAAAGGCGCCTCTCACCATCTCTGCAGAATTAACTCCTTCCCAGGAGCAAACAGCAGGAGGATGTGCAGTAGGACCCTGGCTGAGTCATGGAGAGGGAGGGTGCAGATTTGGAGATATCTTGGAAGGGCAGCTGACCCGAAGAAGGGGAGAGAGAGAAGGTGGGCCGATGGCACCCCTGACCAGTCATTACGGCACCCAAAGGTGAGGTGGCACACAGGCTGAAATTCTCTGCTCTACAGTATCGGAGAGATAAAAAGGTAAAGGGACCCCTGACCATTAGGTCCAGTGGTGGCTGACTCTGGGGTTGCGGCGCTCATCTCGCTTTATTGGCCGTGGGAGCCGGTATACAGCTTCCGGGTCCTGCGGCCAGCATGACTAAGCCACTTCTGGTGAACCAGAGCAGCGCACAGAACCACCATTTACCTTCCCGCCACAGCAGTACCTATTTATCTACTTGCACTTTGATGTGCTTTCGAACTGCTAGGTTGGCAGGAGCAGGGACCGAGCAACGGGAGCTCACCCCGTCGCGGGGATTCGAACCGCCGACCTTCTGATCGGCAAGCCGTAGGCTCTGTGGTTTAACCCACAGCGCCACCCACGCCCCTTATCAGAGAGATAGATCAGTGCAAATTCACATCCTAACACAAACCAGTAGAATATTGATCCAAGCACAAAATAGGCGCTGGGTATCTATGTCTTCCTATGGCATAGTAACATAGTAAACGGCTCAGGACTGCAATACCTCAGGGACTGCCTCTTTCCACATGAACCTACCCGGTCCCTGAGATCATCTTCTGAGGCCCTTCTTTGTGTGCTGCCTCCTTGAGAGGTCCAGAGGGTGGCAACATGAGAACGGGCCCCCTCTGCCATGGCCCCCCATATGTGGAATGCTCACCCTAGGGAAGTTCACCTGTTGCCTTCATTATACACCTTTAGGTGCCAAGCAAAAACATTCCTTTTCAACCAGGTCTTTGGTTGATCCGATTTACATCCTATGCCCTTTTAAAATGTGGTTTTTTTGGGGGGGGGCTGTTGGGTTGTTGTTTTATTTTGGGGGGGGGTTGTGGTTTTATGTCTTGATTTTATTCTGTGAACTGCCCTGAGACCCAGGGTATAGGGCGGTATATAAATTAAATAAACAAAAACAATGTACACCATCAAATTTATGAGCTAATTTCTGTTACAAACAGTAGCAGTTTCTACATACACACATTCTCTCCCCCCTCCCCCATTAGCTTTCAATCTTTTTTGCTGTTTGGCTCAGTATCTAAACACAAGCTTATCTGAACGTGTCCAGAAAATCACAGAGTTTGGAAATTCAGAAAAACCAGACTTCAAATGTGGTATCGAAGCCAGCATAGCTTTTACATAGTCATTTTGGAGAAGTGCCATTTTGACCAGTGGGATTTCTTTAAAGTAAAATAAGTTCATGCTTGCAAACAGCGGTATTAAACAGTTTGTTTCTTGGCATTGTGCCATCCTGTTTTGTTCAAAGACCAGGAAGAAGGTGACTATGGCAAAGAAGAAGAAATTATTTCTTTTTAAATAAAAATCTTACTCATTTTGGTTACACCCAAATGATTCTCTCCTGTAGTCACAACAGATGCTTTAGTCCCATTGATCTATGTAACCATAATAATCCTTGACATGGTGTTATATAGCAAGCACAGATAGGTTGCATTTCTAACACAGAGCATGTTAAACTTCCTGATCTCCAAATCCACTGAGATCTTCTTACTGAGGACTAGTGTGTTAATTGTGTTTAGGTTTTGCATCTGGGACAGCAGACACAGGAAGTTGCATACCAAGCAGTGGCCTAGCAGGGGGTGAGGCCCACAGGGGTGGTTGCCCCAGGCGCAAAATTGTTAGAGGTGGAAAATTTCAACACCCAGTGCTGCCTCAATACAGCTGCATGCTTCCATCATCTCCATGTGAACCAGGAATTGACCTTTCCAGACAATGGAACAACTCTTATTTTATTTTATTTTAAGTTTATTTATTTGATTTTTCAGATTAAAGTTTAACAATCATATATCCGACATAAAAACAAGATTCCAAAGAATCTCCTGGACTTCCCTCCTGCCCTTTGTGGGTCCTGCTGTTAATCATTTCCTCCTGCATCTTTTATAATAATCCAAATCTTTTACATCTCCATTATTTCCAAAGTTCACCGCTAAACTACAAGTATTATTCCAATCCTACTAACGATTTTAACTGTTTACAATGGTTTTTAAGATAAATTATAATTTCCCCCCATTCCTTATTTAAATTTTGGTCTTCCTGATTTCTGATTCTTCCAGTCATTTTTGCCATTTCGGCATAATCCATCAACTTCATCTGCCATTCTTCTCCAGTAGTGACTTTGTCTTCTTTCCATCTCTGGGCCAATAACATCTGCGCAGCTGTGGTCGCATACATAAATAGTCTTTTCTGCTCCATTGGGATTTTGGCACCTAAAATTCCTAAAAGAAAGACTTCTGGTCTTTTAGAAAAAGTTATTTTAAACATTTTTTTCAGTTCATAATATATCATTTCCCAAAATCCTTTTACTGCCTTATATGTCCACCAGATATGATAAAAGGTGCCTTCTTTTCCCTTGCATTTCCAACATATATTTGATCCAGGGACAATTCTTCTTATCTATGCAGCTGTGATCTCCTGGGTGACGCGGACACCGTAGGCAGTTGAATGTGCATGTGTACTCTGTCTATTTCTCTCCCACCCAACCACCCCTCCGTGTGGTCCTGGGAGCTGACAACCCATGCTACACCACTGACCAAGTTACACCAGTGGTCCATCTTACACATTGTTGTCTACAATGACTAGTAGCAGTTCTTTGGGGTCTTTCCCATAAGTACCTGGAGATGCTGAGGACTAAAACTGGGACCTTCCAAATGAAAAGGAGGTTTGCCTGTTCTTTCCTGCTGCTTGCCCCTTTCTCCTCTGGGAGACTGGGTGGTGGTAGTGGAATTTGTTCAAGTTAATCCACAACATTAGCTGAGTTAAACAATTGCTTTCTGCCCTGTTTGCAAACTGTTATTATAATCAGCAACGGTTCTTTTGCTTATTTGGTGTGTTTACTGTTGTGCTGTTTTACTGCTTAGGTGATAAATAAAGGCATCTCCTAGCTAGTGGTTTCATGGTGGTGGTTATGGCTGATGGGAAGACAGGCAAACCAATGCCAGTGTACTGGAAGAAGCAAAGATCGCCAGTGTCAAAGTGATAATTCTTCAACATCTACTTCATTGGAATGGTCATGTTGTGCGGATGCCTGATTATCGTCTTCCAAAGCAACTACTCTATTCTCAACTTAAAAATGGAAAGCGTGATGCCGGTGGTCAACAAAAGAGGTTGAAAGACTCTCTAAAGGCAAATTTTAAAAAATTTAGTATAAACACCGACAACTGGGAAACACTGGCCTGCAAGTGCGCCAGCTGGAGAACAGCTTTTACCAAAGGTATCATGGGTTTTGAAGATGCTCGAACTCAGGACGAAAGGGAGAAAGGTGGTAAGAGGAAGGTGTGCTTGGAAAACCCTCACTGTGATCAACTCCTGCCCAGAAACCTATGTCCCCACTGTGGAAGGACGTGTGGATCCAGAATTGGCCTCCACAGTCACTTACAGACCCACTGTTAAAACCATATTTATGGAAGACAATCTTACTTGGCTACGAGTGATCACCAAAGAAGAAGGTGGTTGTGGCTGATGCTCTGGTGGAGGAAGGGGAAATAGTTTCTCTCTCCCCTCTTCTCCCTACATCTGGAATGAACACTGAACTGACAGTGCTTCAGATGTCATGAAATCTAAGAAATGAAGCTCCTGCTCTCAAAGGGGCTTGGAACTGTGGCACATGCTTCTGGATCTACTCTGGTTTGGATCTCTTGCTTGAGGCTGGGGCCATGACGACCAACGTTCAAGGTGTTGAAAAAAGTTGGTGGAGCGCCACATGAGGGTAGAAAATACGATGGTGAGTGACAAATATCTCAAAAGCAATGACCCGTTGTGATGGCCTAACTTCTACAATAATCCTTTCTGATAAAAATATCGATTTTTATTTTTTTGTTCTCAGCAGAGCACATCAAACTGTAGGAAAGTGAAGTTTTGCCCACAGAACACACTTCAGAAGGAACAATCGCTCTCTGAAAAAACACTTGCCGTGCTGATGGCTTTTGAAATTTTGCTTCAGGTTGCTTTGCTTTTATAATCTCAGTCCAGATTCACAAATAATATATTCAGACGGAGGCCACATTCACAGCATATAAAGAATACTTTGACACAGCCAAGAATCCTGGAAGCTGTAGGTTGTGAATGGTAAAGGGACCCCTGACCATTAGGTCTAGTCATGACCGACTCTGGGGTTGCGGCGCTCATCTCGCTTTATTGGCCAAGGGAGCCGGTGTACAGCTTCAGGGTCATGTGGCCAGCATGACTAAGCCACTTCTGGCAAACCAGAGCAGCGCATGGAAACGCCGTTTACCTTCCCGCCGGAACAGTACCTATTTATCTACTTGCACTTTGACGTGCTTTCGAACTGCTAGGTTGGCAGGAGCAGGGACCGAGCAACAGGAGCTCACCCCGTCACGGGGATTCAAACTGCCGACCTTCTGATCGGCAAGTCCTAGGCTCTGTGGTTTAACCCACAGTGCCACCCACGTCCCTTGAGAGTTGTTAAGAGACCCCCTATACCCAAAGCTCAAAGAAAAAATGGATTGTAAAACTATTCTGGGAATCTACAGTATTTTCTACACTGGCTGGCCGTGGCTTTCCAGGGTTTTAGACAGTTAATGTCTCGCACCCTCACCTGGGGAATCCCAGGGATTTAACCTGTGGCTCTGAGCTATGTCCCTTCCCCAAACAGAGCAGCCAAGTTAGCTCCCTTTGGTCAGGAATCAGTAGAAGGTAGTTTGCCAAGTTCCTAAGATTCTAAATGTAAGAGACTCAAAAGGCTTGAACCTCCCCCTTAGTCTGGTGGGCTGATCTCTTCCCAGTTTACATTTGCCCTGCTGGTATCAAAGACATACGGCTTAACTTTAAAATTTGAGACATTTTCTCTGTGTATAGTCGCACACACACTAGACGCACAGCATTGCGATTTTAATTGATGCATCCCCTTTCCCAGGTGTTTGATGGCTGTAGAAATCAAATCAGCTTTCATCCACAGAAAATCTGGAATGTTTCAATTTAAATGTATTGGATTTTCTGAAGCATGGTTAGCTTTTGCATAGAAATGCATTGGGGAAAGATCACAATCTGCATAAAGTCTCCTATTGCTAGAAATGTCAGAAGCAGGGTTCACTGAATGGCAAGGGGGAAAAATGTGTTCCTTTTATTCTTGGAATGAGATTAACAAAAATCGTTTTTATGATCTTCCGGAATTGGAAGTGCGCCAGCTGGTGCAAACTCAAGCAAGAACCTTAACAGAAGAAATGGAGGTTTTGGCCCAAGCTATAGTCTAAACGCTAGGTAATTGATATAGAAATTAACATTTAATGTCTAGATGAGGACTTCATTTCGGATATGCTTTTGAAGGCACCCAGTGCCGTTTGGATAGGTGTTCTCAAATGACAAGCAGAGGAAAATGGACCCAAAATATGTTGTTATTACTCCCTGGACAAAGGTGGTCAAATGCAGAAGAGGCTGGGGCTCCTGCCCCCTTAATAAATGGGTAGAAAGGGGTCACACCTCCTGAAATCACAACTATTAAAGGTGCAAGAGCCCCAATCTCTTTTTGTATTTCCCCACTCATCTGCTGCCTCCTCTGAACTCACAGGAACATACAGCTGCTTGGGGAGAGTGGCCCTTCCTTGATATTTCCCCATCAGGAAAAGCTTTGCCTATGGCGGTTCGTGCTGTGAAAAATGTGCAGGAGCTTTTGAGGAAGGGCCATAGCTCTTTAGTAGAGCATGATTTTATCAACATCTGTCATGTCACCTCTTGCCTGGCTTTTCTCTAAACTAAAAAGTCCCAAATGTTGCAACCTTTCCCCATTCTCCCTAAGGCATGGGTAGGCAAACTAAGGCCCGGGGCCCGGATGTGGCCCAATCGCCTTCTCAATCTGGCCTGCGCACAATCCAGGAATCAGGGTGTTTTTACATGAGTAGAATGCGCCCTCTTATTTCAAATGCATCTCTGGGTTATTTGTGGGGCATAGGAATTTGTTCATTTCCCCCCTTCAAAATATAGTCCAGCCCCCCACAAGATCTGAGGGACAGTGGACCGGCCCCCTGCTGAAAAGGGATCAGCCCTTTTCAGCCTCCATTGCTGTTAGAGCGCTGCTATGCCTGTAGCAGGGACACGGGTGGCGCTGTGGGTTAAACCACAGAGCCTATGACGTGCTGATCAGAAGGTCGGCGGTTCGAATCCCCATGACGGGGTGAGCTCCTGTTGCTCGGTCCCAGCTCCTGCCAACCTAGCAGTTCAAAAGCACGTCAAAGTGCAAGTAGATAAATAGGTACCACTCCGGCGGGAAGGTAAACAGCATTTCCGCGTGCTGCTCTGGTTCGCCAGAAGTGGCTTAGTCATGCTGGCCACATGACCCGGAAGCTGTACGTCGGGTCCCTCGGCCAATAAAGCGAGATGAGCGCCGCAACCCCAGAGTCGGCCACGACTGGACCTAATGGTCAGGGGTCCCTTTACCTTTACCTATGCCTGTAGTACCATCCCCAAAGGTACAAAAATGGGTTGTGGTGATGCAGTAATGGAAAACATAGTACAGTGGTACCTCGGGTTAAGAACTTAATTCGTTCCGGAGGTCCGTTCTTAACCTGAAACTGTTCTTAACCTGAAGCACCACTTTAGGTAATGGGGCCTCCCGCTGCTGCTGCGATGCCGGAGCACAATTTCTGTTCTCATCCTGAAGCAAAGTTCTTAACCCGAGGTACTATTTTGGGTTAGCGGAGTCTGTAACCTGAAGCGTATGTAACCTGAAGCATCTGTAACCCGAGGTACCACTGTATTATGAGAGTGGGAACTTGAACAGGACAGGAGATGGTTAACCCAGTCAGCGTTATCCCTGGACACTCCCTTAATAGCCTTGGAAATGTTGACAAGTTCCTTATATTTGTTAGGGAGATTCCTGGCTGAATAGGTGGAAAGGCACCATTCCTTCTCACCCCTCCCTCAACCCCTAGCTAAGGATGATGTAATCTAGGTGTCCGTGTGTGTGTTGGTGTGTGTGTGTGTGTGTGAGAGAGAGAGAAGAACAATAGACTGCACTTGTTTTTTTGAGTGGGGAACAGATGAAGAGAGAGAATGAATTCTCTACACACCTCTGCTCTCAGCTCAGCTCCTCGTCCCCTAGCAAAGCTCTCTTCCAGTACACATTTAAAGGTTTCAGGACATATTTAAAGGTGAACTTAGCCAATTCACACTTTTCAAAACAAGACGCGAATTGAAAATTAGCCATCCTTTGAAATTCACATTTGGTTTGCAATGCAGTTCTCTAACCAAGTAATGTGTACAAAAAAAAATGTATTTAGTAGGGGGAATGGTGCAGAAAGATGCATGTATTAACTGAAAATAGCGTGCAGAAATATATTGTATTAGGGAGCAATTTATTTGCAGAAATGTATATATTGGGTGAAATTTGCACGAAATTGTTGATGACTTTCCAGGTCTTTTTTAAAACACACTGATGTGGAAGGGTGAACTGAACTTAAGAATGAAAGAGAGAGAGAGAGAGAGAAACAGAGAAACTGAAATTGACAGATTCATCAGTCCTCACCTAAGGCACAAAAAATAAGATGATGCGGTCAGTTTCTGGATGAAAAGGAAAATGGGATTCACCTCTCTCTTCCTTGTTTTTAAAATTAACCTTGACTACAGCACTAAAGGGACATGGGTTGCGCTGTGGGTTAAACCACAGAGCATAGGGCTTGCCGATCAGAAGGTCGCGGTTCGAATCCCCACAATGGGGTGAGCTCCCGTTGTTCGGTCCCTGCTCCTGCCAACCTAGCAGTTCGAAAGCACGTCAAAGTGCAAGTAGATAAGTAGGTACCGCTCCGGCGGGAAGGTAAACAGCGTTTCCGTGCGCTGCTCTGGTTCGCCAGAAGCGACTTAGTCCTGCTGGCCACATGACCTGGAAGCTGTACCCCGGCTCCCTCGGCCAATAAAATGAGATGAGCGCCGCAACCCCAGAGTCGGCCACGACTGGACCTAATGGTCAGGGGTCCCTTTACCTTTACAGCACTAAAGGTACATTTAGTTTCCCCCCCGAATCTTTTTTATTTTTTATTTTTGAGGATTGCGTAGGATCCAATGCCAGCCCAACCCTTGATAATTTTTGTTTTTTGTTTTTTTTAAATAATATTTATTGAATTTTTTTATTAAAAAAATTACAATAAAAAAGACAATACAGAAAAAGAAAAAGAAAGAATAAGACCATCATTCTCAAATTCTCCACTTTCATTACCTTCTTTCTTTGACCTCCTCCTCCTCCCTTTTCTTGTATCCTGATTAATAGTTATCACAGCAAATCCTTTCCATAATTCATAGTATTCTGTCATTACATTACCTTAATCTATTTTCATCTTATCTTATAGAAACCCTTAAAGCTTAAAAATTTTAAATCTTATTTTTACCAACTTCTCATAACCATAACGTTTTACATTACCTTAATCTATTTTCATCTTATCTTATAGAAAACCTTAAAGCTTAAAACTTAAATCTTATTTTTACCAACTTCTCATAATCATAACATTTTTACCTAATTCTTTAAACATTTTTGCAAGAGCCAAGTAATTTCATTTCAACATTTTTCTAATATTCATCAATTTTATAAAACAATCCTAATGATAAAAAGAGAAATAAAAACAATCCAGTCTTCATCCAGCGTCCCTTCCTCCTGGTCCCGGGTTTGTCAGTCCTTTTTATCCCATTGATCTAGCGCATTAACCTGGTAATCTTATATCCGAGGCCCTCAAGTCACTTCCATGTCCCTTCCGCAGCTCTTCTTCATATTTTCCTTTCACTCGTGGGAACTCCAGCTTGGTAATGTTTTTGACCCTTTTCAACAAGTTGCCCCCTTTTCCATAGTCCAGACTAGACTCCATGTAGTATTTAAAGACATGTTTCAGATTCCCTCCAAAATTGAGAGCCCCCACAGCTCCAAACATCTGACGGCCCATTGCCATACTCGAAAAGTCCATTTTAGGGGGGTCTATCCAGCCCCCCATTTCCAAGCCAAACCAAACTTTATCTTTCCAAATCTGGCTTTTTCCAAGTTCATTTGTCAAATCCAAGAGTTCATGTTCCTGCTGGGCCGCAGCTCCCTCCATCTCTGGCGCTCGAGATTCAGCAACATCCTCTTCTCTTAACTGTTCTGTCATGGCACACTCCTGTTTTAGTTCCTGGGTGGGCTCCACATAGTTCCCACTACCTGTTCGAAAGTTCTGACCGCATTAGTCATCAAATCAGTCTTCTGACTTAACTGATCCAATAGGGCGTTTACTTTACAGAGGGCACACAACAGTGCTTCTGAAAACATTGTCCTGCAAGGTCACAAGTCCTTTCCCACGGTTGTAATCTGTGGCAGCTGCAAGCTCCCTGGAATTAGTTACAGTTTCACAGTCCCCCTCTAGGGGGAAAACTTCTGGTTGTTCTTTCTTTTAAGGACAATAGCAACAAAGTTTCTTTTTTAAAGTACTTTGTCAATATTTGTTCCTTTAAAATGCGAAAGGAAACAATGGGATCACAATGTTACTCTTCTTTTAGCTATCTGTCAAAGACATTTGTCTCTGGTCAATGAGCTTCAAACGTCAATTCTGACACCCCGCTCCAGGATCAGGACGGTGGAAAGTTACTTTGCTTTAAACTCACTTCTGCAGGTTTAAACAGTCCAAAAAAGGTCCCCCTTCTTCTCCTGCTACCGAAGGGGGGTTCAACAATTTTAAATGATGAAAACCAATCCTTTGAAAGTGATTTTCTAGGCTCTAGTTTACGTTGTCTTTGCTTTATTCTGACTACAAGGAAACGAAAGGCTGACTTCCTGTTTAGACCTTCCCGTTTCAGTACCAAATTAAGGTGAATTTTTAAGTCCAATTCCTTTCTGCTTGCCAGTTCTTATTTAAAGTCCAATTGTTCAATGTTTAAGTACTCACGGGTGATTATTTTAGATGCCAAATTGTCCCAGGAAAAAGGCAGCGCTCTCCGGCAACGGCTATGCGGCTTCGCTCCACGGAAAAAGCAATTGACTCACAGCACTGCGCCACTTCCCCCTCTTCACTTCGGAGCCCGTTAGTGGGTTCCTTTGCGGGTTGGGGGGCGCTAAGGGTGCCCGCCGAGTCCCACGGTCACAGGCTTCATCCGCCTGTGATTTCTGGAAGGGTCCCCGCTTCGCTGTAGCGGAAAGGACCCGTTTCGCGCGAAGCTGGTCCCTCCAGTTCAGAAGGAGTCCGCCATTGCCGATGGCGCCACCCCGGAAGTCCCCAACTCTTGATAATTTTTGGAAGGGCTCTGTTCTCTTCCAACCCACCCCACCTTTCTGACAATCCTGCAAACACCCGACTAAGACTATAATCATAACCAACATCCTGAGAAACAGGTCACAATTAATTCAATGGGATTGGTGAAAAAATATCCTTAAGATAATGCTGTCCATTTCAAAGGCTTATGATCACCCCTGTTTCTTCTTTTCAACCTCTTATATTTAATTGCACATATTCCACTTATTTCCTCTTCTCCCAGTCTTAACCTCATTATCTCCTGCAAAATGGGTGCTTTGTGTGATTTCCCGCAGCCAAAAGCCATAAAAGTCATTGATCTTGGCTCAGACTGCTCTGTTTTTATAGAGTGGGGTTCCCTCCCCCTTTTTCTTTTTTTGGATCGACACTGCCTTGGCACTTGAAGCAATGCATTCGTTTAGCATCCAGATAGTACTTATATCATCATGGCTATTCCATCCAAGAGGTGGCAGGTTTTGAAGACTAAGGATAATCTTGGAGAGCTTTGGAGAGTAGAGTCATCCGGCCGTCCAGAAGAAAAGGCATTAGAGGACTTTTAACTGTGTAATCCTACGCCTTTCTACCAATGGCGGCTGGTGCTCATTGTCAATTGCCAAACATCAAATAAGGAAATCAAACAGCGCGGGATGTCAAATGCATATCCAATATTTGTTTGCTTGTTTGTTATACAGTGGTAAGTAAAGGTAAAGGGACCCCTGACCATTAGGTCCAGTCGTGGCCGACTCTGGGGTTGCGGTGCTCATCTCACTTTATTGGCTGAGGGAGCCGGCGTACAGCTTCCGGGTCATATGGCCAGCATGACTAAGCCGCTTCTGGCAAACCAGAGCAGCGTACGGAAACGCCGTTTACCTTTCCACCAGAGTGGTACTTATTTATCTACTTGCACTTTGACGTGCTTTCGAACTGCTAGGTTGGCAGGAGCAGGGACTGAGCAACAGGAGCTCACCCTGTTGCGGGAATTCGAACCGCCGACCTTCTGATCGACAAATCCTAGGTTCTGTAGTTTAACCCACAGTGCCACCCGCGTCCCATCTATACTGTGGTACCTTGGGTTAAAAACTTAATTTGTTCTGGAGGTCCGTTCTTAACCTGAAACTGTTTTTAACCTGAAGCACCACTTTAGCTAATGGGGCCTCCTGCTGCCGTCGTGCCGCTGGAGCACGATTTCTGTTCTCATCCTGAAGCAAAGTTCTTAACCTGAGGTACTATTTCTGGGTTAGTGGAGTCTGTAACCTGAAGCGTCTGTAACCTGAAGCGTGTGTAACCCGAGGTACCACTGTATTGTTATCCTGCATTTCTTCCAAGGAGCTCAAGGTGGCCTATGTACTTTTCCTCCTCCCCATTTTATCCCCCCAACAACCCTGTGGGGTGGGATAGTCTGTGAGGCCATGACTGGCTCAAGGTCACGACTTTCATGGCTGAGTGGGGACTCCTACCCTGGTCTCCCAGGTCATAGACAAGCACTCTTAACCATGGCACCGCTCTGGCTATTTGGAATGTTCCGAGTATATCTGGCATTACTCCAATTGACATTACTATTTGACTGTCAGGGACTGGGTAGAGGAGGAATCATGGAGACCACCTCCCCAGCCTGACCCTTCCAGAGGAGAAGGAGACAGTTCAGAATTACAACAGGGGTTTGAGGGAAGTCACAGCTCAGATGAAGATGAGCGGGATAGCTGGGAAATAATGGGAGAGGAGGAGGAATAAGAAGAAGCACTAGGGGAGAGACAGCTGACGGACACAGTGTCTTTAGAAAGCATTCCAGATCCCCCTCTCCCAGAACCCAGCGGGCATTGAAAGTAGGAGAGCAAAAGGCAAAAGCCCCTTTCCAGCACCTATAGTGCCGACTCACGAGGAAGTGGGAGACACGGAGGGGGTGGGATTTCACTCGCAGCAACACCATTACTCCAAGAGGCTGCCTTTCTAAGCCTCTCTCTGTGAATATTGAATAAAAAGCCTTGGTAAGAACTTTCCTTGTCTTATCCGTTCCTGACAACCTACCGTGGGGGTTGTATCCTCTGATGCCTGCCATTGACATTAAAATTAGTAGAGTGGAATCATAAGAATTTGGGGCACAGTTTTATTTCAGTTTGAAATTCTCTCCCCCCCCCACTGGATATTCCTCACTAGTAGACCCCAGAGCTCGTGGGTCATTCCCAGTGACCTGTCTATGGTGCTGCAGCTATGCCAGAGGTATCCTAAGTTCCCAGAGCTGCTTCAAAGAGAGAGAGAGATAAATAGAAATATTAATAAGTAAATTCATGAACATGATCAATGTATTTTTTTAAAAAAAATAGCAACAAAATGTTTTCATAATAAGGATGTCCTACGACATCTCAGTTTATCAACAAGTCTTAGAAGAATCTATGTCTGATTTGAAATCTACACATCATTCACATAGGTCCCATTCAGACTGCCTACATCCTTCATCAAAGGCTTATTCACACATTACACTGGAGGAGTGTATGCTTGCCAATTCACATAGATCAACTAGTGTGTGCACAGGTACACAGATTGTACACTTGTTGAATGTAATGTGAACATCCTTCAAGTGTTCATTAGTGTGAGGGATCATAGCTGACGACTACAGCCTGACATTTCTCTGCATTTGCCACATTAGGAAGGACAGCTTGAAGAAGGGCTTTCAATAAAGACCCAGGAATATATGGGAGAAGGCATTGCTCAAGTTCTCATCATCATTTCTTATGATCTTTCTTGGCATACGAGACGTGTGTCTGTGTATTGTCACAGTCTCATGGTCCCTGGTCTCTCGGAGCTTGGGACAGCTGTTTCTTGCACCCTTCCTTTGGGGGGAAACTGTGGGGTGTGAAACTTATAGCAGTCAAGTTCAACATTCCTACAGTGGACATGTTAGGGGATGTTTTGTACCACTCAGGAGAAAACTTCCTGTTTCTTCCTAAGCTGGGATAGACTTCCACTGCATGTGACTTGAAGAGGGTGTGGGCTATTCTGGGCAGAGGAGCAGACATTCCTCCATGTTGTTCTGTTCTTCTTCTTCTTCTCCATTTTGTGTTCCTGTGTGTTAGGAGAAGTGACTGCTCAGTTGCAGTCACTTGGGACTAATTCCCTTATGGAACAGTTCATGTAGATATATAGTTATGTAACCTAAGCCTGCCTTCAGGGGTCTATTGCGAACCTGAATGAATCTCTGAGTAAACTACTTTTATATTAAGTTTAATCAGATTCTTGTGTCCATTCTTTTAAAGAGGGATTAGAAGGGATCTTACCAGGAATCTTAAGTAGTAAGGCTCAGACGAGCCAGCAACAAGCTAACCACTGTGTAATTTAAAAAGGGGGATGTTTGGAACTCTGCTAGGATCTGGAACTTGCTAACGCAAGTTAGGAAGGATATCATTAAATAATATATCCTCTCCTGTCTCTCTAATCATCCCCACAAAAACTACACTCTATTCTCTGTCTTCCTGTCAGAGCATAGAAGTCCTGCTCATCATGAAGGGAGACGCAGCAGATGACAAGAGTTTGGAAAGTTTGTTTTAAGAAGGAGCTAGTTCATTTTGAAATATGGCAACTCTACTTTACATAGCAAGCTAGCGCAGTTCATATTCAATTTGCAGTTCAAAAAACAACAACCCAACACATGAGAGTAGTTTCAGAAAATTGCAATATTGCATAGGAGTCTTCTCCTTAAAGGAAGGAATCCTAAAACCACATGGGGAAGTCTGAGCACTTGAGTAGTTTTTTGGAACCGTGACAATGTTACTGCCAAGCAGGATCCATAACTGTGGCTGTTAATGGTGCAACTGCTACAGAACAAACAACCAAGTCTAATGCCGTGATCCTCATCGTATAATCTCCATTCAAGCAAGGAGTCTTTAAAAATTCATGCATCCAAAATAAAAGTATAGAAAGGTAGCCAGAAAAACTTCATGCGCAAATAAGCCAGGTCTTACCTTTCCAGTTCTCGTTGTCAGTTTGGCTTAGCTCCCACGATAGTTCCTGATAGAGCTGGCTTGGTCAAGAGGGGATCTAGGCAATTGTCCGGGATGCCAAAATTCCAGGACAAGTGCCTGCAAGTTTTGGAGATGGACAAGCTCAATGCTCATTGGCCTGGTGATATTCCACTGCATTCCAGAGTCCTTTGCATCGTCCCATCCTCAGAGATTTAAACAAAAGGCCAGGCTGCCTTCTTCCATTTCATAAGCTTGTAGAAGTGGAAGGGACCACAAGCGTAATTTAGTCCAATTCTCTGCAATGCTAGAGTCTTTTGCCCAACATGGGGATCAAACCCACGGCCCTGAAATTAAGAGTCTTGTGCTCGACTGACTGAGCTATTTCAGTGCTCAATCTTTGCAGGGGAACTTGTCCTCTCAGTCAGGACAGTTCAAGCCATGTTAAGTGGAAGGGTATAACAACGTTTTCAAAGCAGGCTTGCTGAGGGCCTCTCTGATGCTGAGATTCTGAGAGCTGGCTGCATTGAGATACTGGATATTTCCTCCTCTGCATTTGGGGTTTCATGAGTGGGGGAGCAAGCTCAGGCTGTCTTTTAGGGGATGCTGACTTCCCAGGTTCCCAGTCTCCACTGGAACCCATACAGGGTCCCTCTTCACTGCTCAGGTCCTCATCTGTTTTTGATCGTGACACTAAATACCAACACAGGTTGGATTCAGTGTGTCTTAATTCATATATATATATAATTTTTAAATTTTCTGTTTTACAATTTAGAATATTCATTTAAACAACCTTAAAATATCAGTGACTTCCCTTCTTCTCTTTCCATGGTTCATTTTACATATCATAAATCCCATAAAAAGGCATATTTTATATAAACTAAACCATTCAGTATTCCATTATTACTTCCATCAAAACTTATTTAAACTGTTGAATTTATCTCAATGCTGCCAACATTTTCAAGTGTACACAATTTCCCCCCATATATTCAATAAGCATTTTCCAGTCTTCTTTAAACGTATGTTCTTCTTGTTCTCTTATTCTATATGTTAGATCCACAAGCTGCACATATTCCATCAGTTTAAGTTGCCATTCTTCTTTAGTTGGGACCTCACTCGTTTTCCATTTTGGAGCTAACAAAACATGGGCCGCCGTAGTGGCATATATAAATAACCTTTCCATCTGAATTATCCCCAACAAAAAGGACTCTGGTTTTTTTAAGTGCTTTTAAACATTTTTTTTCAATTCAGTATAAATTATTATAAATTATTATTAAGACCCACTGTAAATAATAAGTAAAAATAATAATTTACAGTGGTTCTTAAATCAGACTAGTCGTGCATAGATGGGAATACACAGAAATGCTTGACTTTGGCTGCATGTTACAGATCCAGGGAGTCTGCAGTTGCAAAACTTGCTAAAGCCCATTAAATATCAGTCTGTAACTTTGCCTCCAATGGGTAAAAGATGAACATCAGAATAAATTCAAGGTGGGAATGTAAACAAGGAGCAGAGGTTATTCAGAAACATTTGCTTTCAAATTATTCATTTTTTAAAAAAAATAAAATTCAGATTTTCTGATTTCTGGCCATTATTGGCAACTGAACTCAAGAGGGTCAGCTCAAAATACTGCCCAGAGGATGTCATTTGTCTTGGCTGCCATTTCAAGAAAGGAAACTAATTGATTAAGACAACCACCTCTGCAGAGAGAGCTTTTCCTTCCTTCACTTCATCATGTGTTCATCTGCTTCAAGTTGCAGCCTCCATACATCATGGTTAATGTCAAAGAAGACTTTTTCTGCTACAAAATGGGCTTTGGCTGTCTTTTTCAGGTTGGGTGGAGGGGAGAGCTAGGCACCAATTTCTTCCCCCTCCAGATATTTTTAGAAGAAGCTTCATTGAGTTTGTTTACAGGAGGGAAATGAATACATATATAATTGTAAGAAAAGGAAACCTTCTCAGCCTTTCTTCCTTGTCCAGGAGTCATAAACAAATCACCTTCATAAACCACTTTGCTTGTGTAGTGGTACGTCGGGTTAAGTACTTAATTTGTTCTGGAGGTCTGTTCTTAACCTGAAACTGTTCTTAACCTGAAGCACCACTCTAGCTAATGGGGCCTCCTGCTGCCGCCACGCCGCCGGAGCCCAATTTCTGTTCTCATCCTGAAGCAAAGTTCTTAACCCGAGGTACTATTTCTGGGTTAGTGGAGTCTGTAACCTGAAGCGTATGTAACCTGAAGCATATGTAGCCCGAGGTACCACTGTATAGCCTTACCATACTTATCCTTAGTAGTTGCCACACCGATCCAAAGAGCACTGTATTATCCTGCAGTGCTTTCAAGCTAAGAAATCAAACTTCTAGTCCTCATGATGGTGAGGGATAAGCTGGACCATTAATAACAGGGCTGGCCATGCTGAGCCAGTGCTGAGAGCCAGTGTGGTGTAGTGGTTAAGAGCGGTAGTCTCGTAATCTGGGGAACCGGGTTCGCGTCTCCGCTCCTCCACATGCAGCTGCTGGGAGACCTTGGGCTACTCACACTTCTTTGAAGTCTCTCAGCCCCGCTCACCTCACAGAGTGTTTGTTGTGGGGGAGGAAGGGAAAGGAGAATGTTAGCCGCTTTGAGACTCCTTAAAAGGGAGTGAAAGGCGGGATATCAAATCCAAACTCTTCTTCTTCTTCTTCTTCTTCTTCTTCTTCTTCTTCTTCTTCTTCTTCTGAAGCAACCTGCTTCAGGCATGAACTGTGAACAGAAGGGAGGGAGAAACAGAAGGTAGGAATCAGTGCCTAGATGGTGAATCAAGATTTTTTGTTTCTTTGTTTAATATATTTTTATTAAAGATTTCTTGGTTTACATGGTATGTGCAGTGTCTCTTTTTTCAAGTTACGTTTTCTGCAGATCAGTTTCATTTGTTGAGACATTTGTGTTACATTAGGAAGAAAAGGGGGAAAGAGGTGGAGGGGGGAATGGTGAGTGGGGTGCTGTTGGGTGCGTAATCAAAAAACAATGGGAGGACTACATAGGCTATGAAATTAACCTCACCCAATGGACCAGAATGTGCTCTAAACCTCCCTTTAAATCTATATCAGCAAAAAGAAAAGAATTCACTCAGAAACTCATTTACAGGTGGTACCTAACACCATGGAAACTAGCGCTAATACGCCCAGGAACCTCACCAAAATGCTGGAGAGGATGCACTTCCACAGGCACATACCTCCACATGTGGTGGGAATGTCCTAAAATCCAACTTTTCTTGACATCAGTCATACAAGAAATATACAAAATAACTAAGCAAGTAGTGGAAGTCACCCAGAATTGGCCCTACTAAACATCTTCCAAGACAATAATGCCCACTCACAACACAAAGAACTCATACCTCACCTACTCTCAGCAGCCAGAAGCATCATAGCCACACACAGGTGAAATGAGATTTTTAAGGATGCTGGCTCTAACACTATTTGGACTCCACTTCAGGTGAGGGAAGGAGGTTGCTTTGCTGCGGTTTTGTGGTTTTCCCATGAATAGGGAGTTAAGCTGTCTCCCTGTTCTATACGTCTGCACTCCAAATTACACTCCCTCCCTCCACCCGCAGCAAATTCTCTGAGTATGTGTTGGGGAAAGAATAAATAGATTTAGGTCACAAGGTACATTGAAAGCACTCTTATACTAATTTTAACAGCTGTGGCTTCCCCCAGAGAATCCTAGGAACTGTAGTTTGTCAAAGGTACTGGTAACTATAGCTTTGTGAGAGTTCTCCTAACAACTCTCAGCTCCCTTGACAAACGGCAGTTCCCAGAATTCTTTGCGGAATGAGCTTTGACTGTTACAGTGACATGATACCAGTTTAAATGCATGGTGTGGATTGTGACCTCAGTCCTGTATATCCAAAGGAGCATCTCCACCCCCATCATCCAGCCTGGACACTGAGGTCCAGCGCCAAGGGCCTTCTGGCGGTTCCCTCGCTGCGAGAAGTGAGGTTACGGGGAACCAGGCAGAGGGCATTCTCGGTAGTGGCACCTACCCTGTGGAACGCCCTCCCAGCAGATGTCAAGGCAATAAAAAACTATTTTACTTTTAAAAGACAACTGAAGGAGGCCCTATTTAGGGAAGTTTTTAATGTGTGATGCTGTATTGTTTTTAATATTCAGTTGGAAGCTGCCCAGAGTGGCTGGGAAAACCCAGCCAGATGGGCGTGGTATAAATGAATTATTATTATTATTATTATTATTATTATTATTATTATTATTATTATATACTACGTGTACTTAATCCCTGAGCCCTTCTCTTGGTAAAGAAACCTTCCAAAATGTGTGGTACTCATCTCTGGTTGAATCTCTGCTTTCTCTAAATGCAAAGTGGAGAAGAGAAGAAGCTCTGATGATTTTGTAAAACAGTTCATGAAAGCAGACTGGGGTGAGTGGGTGGGGTGGTGATGAAAAGAGCATTCTACAATATAATGAAAACAGATGAAGTATTTGCATTGGATAACCATCTCTTTCCCATGAAGCAATCTCCAAAATGCTCACCCAGTGCCCAGCACCAAATGTTTCATTAATTGCCTTCATAGCATCCGATATTATCAAGTGAGGGAGAGGTCAAAAATGCCAAACAGTAGCTAGGCAGTGGTGGGGTGGGAAGGCCACCACATTGGGTGGGTGGGAGAGCTGTAAAGTTGCACTGGGGTCTGGGCATCTCGGACGCTGCAGGGAGGGGGTGCCACTGCCAGTCCCTCAAAAATGGCAGCTATGGAAGTTTTGGAGATTTATCCCCAAAACCAACAACTCTGATTTCCTATAGAAAGCTGTCGGCGGTTGCTACACCACTGCTGCCAAAATTATTTGGGTTTTGTTTGTCTTGATGAGATCAGCTGTACAGTGGTACAGGGTTACAGACGCTTCAGGTTAAAGACTCCGCTAACCCAGAAATAGTACCTCGGGTTAAGAACTTTGCTTCAGGATGAGAACAGAAATCGTGCAGCGGTGGCACAGCGGCAGCAGGAGGCCCCATTAGCTAAAGTGGTACCTCAGGTTAAGAACAGTTTCAGGTTAAGAACGGACCTCCAGAACAAATTAAGTTCTTAACCCGAGGTACCACTGTACATAATAGGTCCAGTTCAGACATCATGATGCCAGTCCAACAAAGCATGGTTTGTATGAGCATGACCGAATGATAAGTCAAGCACCGCCACTCCTTTCCCCTCCCAAGTGCCTGGCTCCAATGCCCTGGTTTGTTAAACCACAGTTTCCCTATGCCATCCAACCTGGGAAACTGTGCTTTACCAACTCCCTACAATGAGCATTGCAAAGCAGTATCAAATCGCAGTTTGCAATCCTGGTTTGGAAGCAGCACTTAAAGCCATTTCCCACGAGCTCATTGCTCATTGCTGCTCCAATAAATCTTGGTTTGTTGGACCGAGAATGGGGAAAGCAATGTACGAAAACAAATCTGTACTCCACCTCTACACTGATGGGATCTGAGCTGGCCTCAGCTGACCAGGAAAGGGATCTTGGGGTCATGCAGTTTTCACTGCAGGCTGAAGATGCACCTTTTATCCATTGCCTCTGATACCTGAAATATACCTTTTAGAACCCACCCTATTTTCTTGATTTTAATCTGTTTTAACTGCTTAAAAAAAATTAAATTGTTGCAAGCCATTCTGGTGAAGGATGGGTAAGAATTCTAGATGGTTATAATGATAATACTGATGATGATGAAATAATAAAAAATCATAATAATGGTGGATGATACCAGTGTGTGGCAGCTGAGGAAAAAAAGTTAATTCTGTATTAATGATCGTTAGGAAAGGTATTGAAAATCCGAACAGAAAAGACTTTTAATGTATGTGACAACAGCTGCCTGGATGCTATTAGCCCAGAGATGGAAAGAAGATAAGGTCCCTACCAGAGAGGAAAGGCAAACCAAGCTGATGGATTACACCAAAATGGCAAAACTGACCAGAAGGCTCAGGAACCAAGAAGATCAAAACTTCAATAACTAATAGGGAAAATTTATAAGTTATCTAGGAGACCACTGCAAGCAGATGAAAACATTAGCACTTGTATTGTAACAAATACTATGGACAATATGGAGAGAGATAAAATATGGACTATGAAATAAGATGCAGTTGAGAAGGTGGACAATAGGCCTCATGGAGGGGAAGGTGGGAAGTCCAAAGATTTGTGGAAATCTATAAATATGGATATATACTGGTAATTTGTATTGTTATACAGTGGTACCTTGGTACTCAAACGCCTTGGTACTCAAACAACTTGGAACCCAAACACTGCAAACCTGGAAGTAAGTGTTCCGGTTTGTGAACCTTTTTCGGAAGCCGAACGTGCTCTGTTTTGAGTGTTATGCTTCCAATTTGAGTGCCACACTTCCGTTTTGAGTGTTACGCTGAGGTCTGTCTGTTTTTGCTGTTTATTTTGCGTTTTTGTTTTTGCGGCTCTTTTTGTTTTGTTTTTGTGACTGTGTGGAACCCAGTTCAGCTACTGATTGGTTGATTGCTTGTGTGACTGCAGTACATTGTTTATTACTTTCATTTTATGGATCAATGGTCTCGTTAGATAGTCAAATTCATGTTAAATTGCTGTTTTCGGGGTTGTTTTTAAAAGTCTGGAACGGATGAATCCATTTTGCATTGCTTTCTATGGGAAAGCGTGCCTTGGTTTTGGAACGCTTTGGTTTTGGAACGGACTTCCGGAACGGATTAAGTCTGAGAACCAAGGTACCACTGTAATTCTATATTTGTTAAATCAAATAACAATTATTTCAAAAAAAAAGAAGGAAAGGCATTGAAAGTCCAATTGCCAAAATCATAATGTCTTTATGCAACTATATAGTGCGACCACCCTTGGCGTATTGTGTACAGTTCTGCATGTTAACAGGGTCATTGTAGAGAATGGTGCAAGGAACAAGTCCCCTATCTGGTGAGTTGAAGTTGGGCTCTGCAAGTCTCTGAGGCAAGGGTGACCCTCCAGAGGTTGCTGGACTGCAACTCCCATCTCCCCTGACCATTGACCATGCTGGCTGTGGATGATGGGAGTTGGAGTCCAACAACAGAGAACTTAGCCAGTAGAGCAAGTGGCTCTTAATCTCAGGGTTATGAGTTCTAGGTAAAGATAAAGGGACCCCTGACCATTAGGTCCAGTCGTGACCGACTCTGGGGTTGCGGCGCTCATCTCGCTTTATTGGCCGAGGGAGCCAGTGTACAGCTTCCAGGTCATGTGGCCAGCATGACTAATCCCCTTCTGGCGAACCAGAGCAGCGCACGGAAATGCTGTTTACCTTCCCGCTGAAGCGGTACCTATTTATCTACTTGCATTTTGACGTGCTTTCAAACTGCTAGGTTGGCAGGAGCAGGGACCGAGCAACGGGAGCTCACCCTGTCACGGGGATTCAAACCACCGCCCTTCTGGTTGGCAAGCCCTAGGCTCTGTGGTTTAACCCACAGCACCACCCGCGTCCCTTCTAAATGAGTTCTAAATCCTTCTAAATTATCCATACTTTCCATTACTTTACAAGTGTGTTTAAAATACTGCTAATAATGTTTTAACCTGCTTATGGTGGTCTCGTAGATAAATTATAAACTTTCCCCATTCTTTTTTTAATGTTCTTGTCTTCTTGGTTTCTGAGCTTCCCAGTTAATTTTGCCATTTCATCCCATTCTTGATCCAATGGTATCCGTGTGGAATGATTAAGCTGTGCCTTTGCCTTCGTTCAACCTGTATGCTTGTAAATAAGTGGAAATATTATCGAATGCCAGTAAGTCCCAGTGACTTCCTTCCAAAGGGAAACTCTCCTGGGTAAGCACCATGCTCATGGAACTTCTCCATGATGGGAGAATTGGGATGAGCATAATGGTACCTAAGTGAGAAGCAAGCAAACACAAAGAACAAGGAGTGAAGCTTTAAGAAATAAAGTACAGGTGGAGGCATTTTAAAGAATAATGGCCAAATATATGTTGTTTTTCTGCTTTACATTTATCAGTTTTTAGCTGACTGATGCAGAAAACCCACTACCACCCAACTCCCTTTCTGTGTATCAGTCCTTTCAAAGTGCAGTACATCTCCAAGAGAAATTGCTGTGGCTGCAATAAAATAAAGGGGCCGTCTCCCAAGATCATCAGTCACGATGCACATGCTGTTGAAACATCATCTGACTCAGAGACCTCTTTCTTAGATGGATCATCTCCACGGTGCTTCTTGACCCTGAAAGACCATGAGAGAGGGATGCTCCTTTTCTCATGCAGTGTGGCTGAGAGGTATAGGGGTGCCTGTGCTTTCTAGGGATGGGGACAGGAATTTGACTCAGTTCGCATTTAAAAGCGAACCTAATCCACGTTTTCCAAAGCAACGCATGAACCGCAGCACAGCCATCCTTCAAAATGTGCACTTCGGCTGGCAGAATATGTGCAGCCTACAGACTTAACACACAGAATAAGAGAACAAGAAGAACATGCATTTAGAAAAGATTGGAAAATGTTTGTTGAACACTTGAAAATGACGGCAGCATTAAAATAAATTCGACAGGGTAAATAAGTTTTGATGGATGCAACAATGGAATACTGGATGGTGTAGTTTATGTAAAATATGCAGGGGTTTACAGTATTCAAAATGAACCATGGAAAGAGAAGAAGGGAAGTCATTGATATGTTAAGGATGTTTAAAAGTTACCCCTGCCTGTACGGGCCAGTCGTGTCCGACTCTAGGGTTGCGCACTCATCTCGCTCAAGAGGCCGTGAGCCGGCGCCGTCCGAAGACACTTCCGGGTCACGTGGCCAGCGTGAAGAAGCTGCAGCTGGCGAGCCAGCACCAGCGCAGCACACGGAAACGCCGTTTACCTTCCCGCTATAAAGTGGTACCTATTTATCTACTTGCACTTAGGGGTGCTTTCGAACTGCTAGGTGGGCAGGAGCTGGGACCAAACGACGGGAGCTCACCCCGCCGCGGGGATTCGAACTGCCGACCTTACGATCAGCAGGTCCTAGGCACTGAGGTTTTACCCACAGCGCCACCCGCGTCCCCAAGGATGTTTAAAAGAGTATTTTTAATTTTAAAACAGAAAATTTAATTAAAAAACAAAATGTGCACATCTCCAGTTTTTGCAATGTGGCTCTCCAGCCAAGAATTGTGTGCAAAAATGAATGTGCTTTGGCAAAGTGTGCTCACAGTGAAAATGGCACATGAAAGTTTGTTACATTTAGGAGCGTTGCTTTGCAAAAAATGGGGAAAACTGCAAACAAACACTCATGTTAACAGAAGTTTGCAGTAAAATGCCAGTGAAATTCCATATTGGATAAAGAGGGACCAAGAGGAACCATGACTGACAGATTCACACATCCGTACATGCCTGATATTTAACAGGTGGGTCGGCTCATGCAGGGATACTCCATCTGGGCAGGTGCTTTTGATCCTGCCGACAAAGGTGGTGCTGGGTTTTTTGAGACAAGACTGTGCCTCCAGTTTTGGTACCACCTCCTCCTCTTCAACTCCTCCTTCTGGCTGGTCAAAGTCCTCCCCACTCCCTTATGAGGCTCTGCACTCCGCAGGAAGGGTGGGAGAGAGAACCAACAGGTCTTCTTTCCCCTTTCTGTGTTGGTTTCTGTTTCCCTCACTGAGCAGCAGCTGCAAGTCATGGGACTATGTTTTCATTCCACAGTTCAGTTACTGTTGGGTTCCCACAGGAAAGGGAGACGGGATGTGACGTTCACTGGTTTCCTGTTTCTTTGTTCTGTCGTTTCTTTGTTGGAGTTGCTCTCTGCTCTCACAGAGGCAAGATGTACATTTGTGTGTTCTCGGTATAGCTTAGAAATAAAGTTTAGCAGTGTAGCCATACCTGCTTCATCCTTTTGTTTGTGGACTGTGGGATCATGCTCTGCTGGGCTCAAGGCAAGATGAGCCGTATCAGCTCGAGGGCCGGAGCTGAATAAACTAACACTCTGACATCTAGAGTACAAGGGGAAGACCTTCCTCCTCCATCTCTGGGTGCCCATCTACTTACCTCCCATCCACTTCTCCTTCCTCTTCCTCTGCCTCTTGCAAGTGGCAGGCACAATAGTTGGGGGAGAAATTCAGTTTGGTCCACATGGCCTACCTAATTTGCACATTCCAAAACAACATATCTCCTGCCAACCTAGCAGTTTGAAAGCACGTCAAAGTGCAAGTAGATAAATAGGTACCACTCCGGCGGGAAGGTAAACGGTGTTTCCGTGCTCTGCTCTGGTTTACCAGAAGTGGTTTAGTCAAGCTGGCCACATGACCCGGAAGCTGTACACCGGCTCCCTTGGCCAATAAAGCGAGATGAGCGCCGCAACCCCAGAGTCAGCCACGACCTAATGGTCAGGGGTCCCTTTACCTTTACAGGTTGGCACGCTTTTGTGAGGACTTTAAACAAACAAAAAAACAACATCCCCCACAAGATATGGAAATGTGGCAAAACGAACCAAAGTTTGGGGGAAAGGAGACACCAAGAGAAACTCAAATTGGCACATTCACCCAACCCTCTGGCTCTCTGCCCAGCAAAATAGACGTATGCATCCCTCTATAATCAGCTGTGACTCATGCTATTCAGCTGGTTGGCAGAGATAAGAAAAGAAGGGAGGGTTAAATCCAGTCGCTGCAAGTGCCCTTCTAGTGATCTTGACTATTCAAACAGGATCTTGCCCTGCCTATACAGTAGCTTGATTAGCATGGGGGGGACGGACACTGTGGCCCATTTAGTCTGGTATCCTGTCCTCCCAGTGGAACACCCAATACCTGTGGTAAACCTTCAAGCAGGTCCTTAGCACAACAGAACTCGCCCCTGTGTTGCTTCCAGCAACTGGTATTCAGAATCAGAACTGCCTCTAGCCATGGAGGAAGAATATAGCAACCATGCCTAGTAGTCACTGATAGCCTCTATGAAATTGTCCAATCCTCTTTTCAAACTATCATTGGCCATCCCCGTCTCCTGGGGGAGTGAGTTCCAAAGTTTAACTGTGCACTGAGTGAAGACGTCCTATCTTGCATCCAGCCTGAATCTTCAAACGTTCGGCTTTATTGGGCGCATGAGAGAGCTAATATTATGAGTCTTTCAGTAGCTCAAGTTCTGCCAATCCCTGCTGCTTGCAGGTCTTTGGAGAGAAGATTCTGGAGACTGATTCAACAACCTTCTACAGTGGTACCTCGGGTTAAGTACTTAATTCGTTCCAGAGGTCTGTTCTTAACCTGAAACTGTTCTTAACCTGAAGCACCACTTTAGCTAATGGGGCCTCCTGCTGCCGCCGCGCCACCGGAACCCAATTTCTGTTCTCATCCTGAAGCAAAGTTCAGAGCCAGTGTGGTGTAGTGGTTAAGAGCAGTAGACTCCTAATCTGGGGAACCGAGTTCGCGTCTCTGCTCCTCCACATGCAGCTGCTGGGTGACCTTGGGCCAGTCACACTTCTTTGAAGTCTCTCAGCCCCACTCACCCCACAGAGTGTTTGTTGTGGGGGAGGAAGGGAAAGGAGAATGTTAGCCGCTTTGAGACTCCTTAAAGGGAGTGAAAGGCGGGATATCAAATCCAAAACTCTTCTTAATCCGAGGTACTATTTCTGGGTTAGCGGAGTCTGTAACCTGAAGCGTATGTAACCTGAGGTACCATTGTATATGCCAGAGTGGTCTAGTCAAAGAATCATAGAATTGTAGAGCTGGGAGGAATTCCAATGCAAGAATATGCAGCTGTCCCATATGTGGATCAAACCTGCAATCTTAATAATAATAATAATAATAATAATAATAATAATAATAATAATAAATTTATTTATACCCCACCCTTCCCAGCCAACCGGGCTCAGCGCAGCTAACACCAGGTATAAAAACAACTGATTAAAATACAACTTAAAAACAATTGATTAAAATACAACTTAAAAACAAGATTAAAATCTTGGCATTATCAGTACCAAGCTCTAGCCCAGGGTTTCCCAACTTTAGGTCTCCCGATATTTTTGGACCAGAATTACCATCATCCATGACCACTGGTCCTGCTAGCTAGGGATGATGGGAGTTGTGGTCCAAAAACAGCTGGGGACCTGAGGTTGGGAAACCCTGCTCTAATAAACTGAGCTATTAGGCAGTATTTATAGCATAGGAGAACTGGATTCAAATCTGTTGTTGGCTGTGAAGCTCAGTGGGTGATCTTGGGCTAGTCTTTCTCTGAGGCCATTTTTATTTGAAGGACTGCCTAACCTATATCAGGGCAGAGGAATATGCTCACCCCAGGTGTTAACTGGATGTTAATTCCCATCAGTCCCAGCTAGTGTTGTTGATATTTGGGGATGATATTTGGAAACAGCCTCAGAAGTTCTAGTTGTAGGCCTGCCAATAAGACAGGGCCATTTGGGTGGTGTCCCCATATCTCTGGAACCTCCTCCTTAAGGAACATAGGATGCAGCTGAATATTGTCTATGTCTATGCTGACGGGCAGCGCCTATGATGAGAAACCTTCCCAGTCCGAACTGGAGATGCTGGGGATTGAACCAGGAAACCTCTGCATGCAAGTCAGATGCTCTACGACCAAGTTGCAGAACAGAAGAACACATGGCCCCTACCTGATTAGCTTTTACATGTACCCCGAATACCGTTTACATGTTCATTTTGAATCATTTGTGTGACTCTCTGTATTATTTGAACTGCTGCTGTTTTAATGTTTTACAGCGCAATCTTACTCATGTGTCAGGGACTGGACTGAAGAGGAATGCTGGGGACTGCTCCCCCCCTTTCTGAACCTTCCTGAGAACAGAAGGACAGTATAGATTTAGAACAGTGGTTTGCAGAAGGTCATAGTTCAGAGGCTGCAGAGGGCAGAAGCTGGGAAATATTGGGAGAGGGGCAGCAGGAAGAAGATGCAGCAGCAGGGGAGAGACAGTTGACAGACTCAGTGTCCTTGGAAAGCATTCCTGACCACCCACTCCTAGGACCCGGTGTGCATTGAGGGTGTTGTTGTTTAGTCATTTAGTCGTGTCCGACTCTTTGTGACCCCATGGACCAGAGCACGCCAGGCACTCCTGTCTTCCACTGCCTCCCGCAGTTTGGTCAAACTCATGCTGGTAGCTTCGAGAACACTGTCCAACCATCTCGTCCTCTGTCGTCCCCTTCTCCTTGTGCCCTCCATCTTTCCCAACATCAGGGTCTTTTCCAGGGAGTCTTCTCTTCTCATGAGGTGGCCAAAGTATTGGAGCCTCAGCTTCAGGATCTGTCCTTCCAGTGAGCACTCAGGGCTGATTTCCTTCAGAATGGATAGGTTTGATCTTCTTGCAGCTCATGGGACTCTCAAGAGTGTCCTCCAGCACCATAATTCAAAAGCATCAATTCTTCGGCGACCAGCCTTCTTTATGGTCCAGCTCTCACTTCCCCTTCATGGATCACTGCCTTGCTGTGGCGAAGGGGCTTGAATAACTCAGAGAAGCTATGAGCTATGCCGTGCGGGGCCACCCAAGATGGACAGGTCATAGTGGAGAGTTTTGACCAAACGTGATCCACCTGGAGCACGAACCGGCAAGCCACTCCAGTATCCCTGCCAAGAAAACTCCATGGACAAAGACAACAGGCATTGAGGGTAGTAGAACAGAAAGCTCAGAGGCAGAAAACACAGATCAGCCGTCGCATGGATGACATAGAAAAAGAGGGACTGAGTGGGTGGGACTTTACTCGGAGCAATGCCATTACAGTGGTACCTCGGGTTACATACGCTTCAGGTTACATATGCTTCAGGTTACAGACTCCGCTAACCCAGAAATATTATCTCGGGTTAAGAACTTTGCTTCAGGATGAGAACAGAAATTGTGCTCCGGCGGCGCGCCAGCAGCAGGAGGCCCCATTAGCTAAAGTAGTGCTTCAGGTTAAGAACAGTTTCAGGTTAAGTGTGGACCTCCGGAATGAATTAAGTACTTAACCCGAGGTACCACTGTATCTGGGAGGTGGTACCATCCATCTCTCTCTGTGAATATTGAATAAAATCCCATGGTAAGAACTTAGTGTTTTCCCATTTCTGGCTGCCAGCCATGAGGGAGGGGGATTGGATTCCCTGAAGCCTGGCACCATGCCTACTCAGACCTAAGTCCTGTTGAGCTCACTGAGACTCGCTCCCAGATAAGTGGGTGTAAGATTATCACCGTCGCGCTCTTAGTTTTGGATTGCGACTTTCGTGGCCTATAAATCAGGTGGTGTGGCTTTCGAAGTGAACCTCCTAGGGAAGACTTGTCCTGGACTGTTACAAATCTTTGAAAAGGAAGCGCATAAAACCAGCTCTACACACAACTGGGAGAAATTTCCTGCTGATTAATGAAAGGTGATTGTTGTCATCCCTTCCATTACTAGAACGCAGTGCGTGACGTTTTGCTGTTGTTGTCTGGACCAGTGCGGGTCTAATGAGGGGAAATGAGAGAGGTGGCGGCGGCTCCTTAGCAGACAATTAATTGCTTTTAGAAAGGGATCCAGATTCTTGGTGAAAACCTCCAACATTTACATTTCTAAATCAGCAAATATAGCCAGAACGGCAGCCCTAATTGCAATGTGCTCCAGGCGCTGGTGTGACTACAGCTGCACACCCGTTCCTCAAGTCCCACTGGAGCAGCCGCTACATATTCCAAGGATTTCAAGAGCAGGGGGGAAAAGGGGGAGACTGAGCTTTGTGAAGAGGGTGCAGTTGCGGCAGGGCTATTAAAAGCCTAGTTTTGGGGTCGCCTGCCAATCTGCTTCCACTCCAGGCTCAATTTATTCTTCCTGCGCCATAGCTGTTGACTTGCTTTCAAAACACAATTTGCTTTGTGCTCTTTTGCAAGGCAGGCCTGGGCCCTGATCCATTCCAAGTTGTCTGTGCCACAGTGACAGAAACAGAAGTCTCGTTATCGTCAGTCGTGCAATTGGTCTATCTATTTCAGCATTGCCCACACTGACTGGCAGAAGCTCTTCCGAGATGCAGACAGAAGGCTATTCCAGTCCTGCCTGGAGATGCTGGGAATCAGGTTAGCTACCTGTTCTGGATGGGGATGTAGTCTCTCTGAAGAAACATGGGATGAAGTCCAGGGATGCTCCTGTATCCATCTCTGACCTCAGTGTCTTTTACCAGTTCCAGCCATTCCTTGGCCAAGATAGCTTGGCAACTGTGGTCTTGGTAAGCTTAAGAATGGAGTAATGCAACGCATTTTGTTTTTATAAATTTATTTATTTGGTTTTCACATAAAAAAATTACAGTCACATATCCAACATAGATCATAGAAACAAGATTCCAGACAATCTCCTGGACTCCTCTCCTCCCCTTTGTGGGCCCTATTTTTAATCATTTCTTCCTGCATCTTTTATAATAATTTTACCTCTCCGTTGTATCCAAAATTCACCATTAAACTACAAGGGTTATTCCAATCCTACTAACGATTTTAACTGTTTACAATGGTTTTAAAGATAAGTTATAATTTCCCCCCATTCCTTATTAAAATTTTGGTCTTCCTGATTTCTGATTCTTCCGGTCATTTTAGCCATTTCGGCATAATCTATCAACTTCATCTGCCATTCTTCTCTGGTTGGGACTTTATCTTCTTTCCATCGCTGGGCCTATAACATCTGCACAACCATGGTTGCATACATAAAAGGTCTTTTCTGCTCCCTTGGGATTTCGGCAACTAGAATTCCTAAAAGGAAGGCTTCAGGCTTTTTAAACTCCGTCCCCCCAATTATACATCATTTCCCCAAATCCTTTCACTACCTTACATTTCCACCACATATGATAAAAGGTGCCTTCATAATGCAATGCATTCTGTGTGGAGCTAGCTTCCCCTGGGCTTAGTCTGGAAGCTGCAGCCAGTGCAGAATGCAGCAGCTAGGCTTGCCATGCATCCTACTTTATATAAGGCAGAGCTTTTCAACCTTTTTGGGTCCACGGCTCCCTTGACCAACTACATTCTTTCTGCAGCACCCCTGTGGGGCTCAGAAGCCCAGTTATGTTACCCCTTGCCTGCAGAGCTGGCAGCCTCTTGCCCTTTTTCGAAAACCCTCCCTTGTGGAGGGTTCCCTCAGCCTCTTCCCCTCTCTTCCTTGGGAGTCCTCTGGGCAGCCGCTGCTGCCAACCCCGTCTCTGAGCTACCTCCCTTGCCCCAAAGAGTGGTGCTTCCTCACACTGCCCCACAGAGGCCTGGGAAACATCCATTAGCCATCCCCAGAGGCACCATTCACCTGTGGAGCTTATAGCCAGGGCTGCTGCAACAAACAGCTGTGCAAGGCTTTGGGAGGCAGAGATGCGAGAAGGCAACACAGGAGGGAGGGAAGGAAAGAGGGACAGAGGCCAGTGTTGCCCACAGCACCTCTGACCATCATTCAAGGCATTCCTGGTTGAAAACCACTGGCATAAGGCATTCCTCTCTTGCAGCAGTTCTCAACCTGTGAGTCCCCAGATGTTGTTGGACTACAACTCCCATCATCCCTGAGCTCTGGCCTTGCTAGCTAGGGGTGATGGGAGTTGTAGTTCAACAACATCTGGGGACCCACAGGTTGAGAAAGGCTGTGTGTTGGAAGGAGTCCTTTGTTTGAAGCCACCCTCTATTTGTAGGGCTCCCGGGGTCTAAGTTTGGCATGAATAAGTGTGAAGTGTTTAGGCAATACCTGCTGAAATGTCAGAAGACAGAGATGTGACTGGGGGAAATTTTCAGTGCCTTGAGGGTTAAGCTCCCCTGCCTTAAAAGGGGCTTTCCCCATGACTAACACAACCAGAACGGATGGTGTAAAAATATTAAAAAGTCCAGATGAAAGGGAGGCAAGCTTGAAGCAATGATGTGGTTGCTAGCATTATGTTGACTTGATTGATAGCTACTGTTTTTGACATTTCATTATGTGATGTCAACTATTTTAATGACTTTTCCCTTTTTTTAAAAAAAAATGCCTTTTTGTGGCTGCCTAGAATTGCTCTCCTGGAGGAAAGTAGGGGTGTAAATGTATTTGCGTGGACAGGCGGAGCCCCCCCAGCCCCAGGCGACCCCCGAGCGGAATGATGACTCAAGACAACGTGCTATGGGATTAAAATTGGCCACAACTTTATTAAGTTTCAGATGTAGGGAGACCTTGGCTCAGGCATTGGGCGTTTATCCTTCCCAGTCCCCAGACGGGGATCTGGGAGACATCAGGGTTATCCAGAATGTGTGGGGATTGGGCTGGCTCTGGAGAACATATGTTCAAGCAGAGAACCCGCCCCCTGTTTTGCCACCGTTGGAGGGGAGAGCAATGACAACCTCTTGGCGTATGGCCAATGCCTCCCCTCAAGACCCCCTTAACGGGGAACCCTGGGATCACCACCACAAGGGGGGCGTGGGTCACCGCTTCACCACCACCCCATTTAGGGAAGATAGACTAAAGGATTCCACCCAAGGCCTGAAACCGCCAAAGTTGTGACGTTTTGCTACGGGAAAGGCAAAACCTGCCAATGCAGGGAAATTCCTTTCCGGCCCTTCAGCAGCGACCCTGATGTAGCAGCGTCTGCGTACCTGTGGAAAAGAAGTTAAGCTGCAAAAAGAGACTTAAGTGAGTGAGGGCAGGGTGGGAGAAGCTCTGGAGCCAACTGACACTTTGCAGGTAAGATTCACCTTCTGTTGTGTGGGCAGGGCGGTCCCTCCCCTTACCTGGCCAATCCCCTGGCAATGCCTCCCCAGGCAGGATTGGGTGATTGGCTGAGGTAGGCGGAGACCTCCAGGTATCCAGCCTGGGGAAGATGAAGCCAGCCCAAACTACCAGGGGCGCACTGGGATTTGGGGGTCTGCGCACGACCATGCAAAAGGCACCCCCCAATTGATGTGGGGAGCCATCACTATTGGAATAAATGAATTAAATAATAGAATTAATAACCATCTGTTTAATTATCATTTAATCATTCACCATCACTTTTGTAGGCATTTGCACAATTTTCAATTCAGTGTGTATATGTTAAAAAAAAACAACTTGAATTGCTGAGGAAAAACTACAGAAACCTTTCCCCCCCTGAGCTTACCCTAGCAAAGAAGCATTATGCATTTGTTTTCAGCCAGTGTTTAGGACTGAATTAATTTCCCTCTAGCTTTTTTGATATCCTTTCAAGAGTATCAAAGCCAGTGGTGTCAGTCATATAGCTTTTTTCCTGTGATAAACACATTTCCACCTTGCAACTCAATGGTCCAGACACACAAAAGGTAAAATTAGGCCCATTTGTCAAAGCCAAACTAGAAATGTAGAATTATATTAATGAATAATGCATAATAGGCAATAATGATTTCTGCAGACCTTCGAGGGACAGTCGTATCTCATTGCTGTCCTTCTCATTGAAGGAACAGGGACGAAATTGAACAGCTCAGGTTAAAATTACCGTATTTTTTGCACCATAACACTCACTTTTTTCCTCCTAGAAAGTAAGGGGAAATGTCTGTGCGTGTTATGGAGGGAATGCCTACGGGTGGCATGCCTACGGATTTTCCTCCTCTAAAAACTACGTGCGTGTTATGGTCGGGTGCGTGTTATAGAGCGAAAAATACGGTATGTTCTTCTTACAAAGAGGCCTAGTGTCCAGGTAACCCTAGTGTTCAGGTAATCCAAGCCAAGGCATGGTTTTAGCTATTTTGCTCCTCCTCCAATCCTGCAGCTGTGAGCAGTGCCATGGTTCGGTACAGCATTACATCTGGACTGTTTGTTTTGTGAGATTATTTGCAGTTCCGTGTGCTTTTCTAAGAAGACTCAATGTTCTAACCCTTCTCATTGAGGGATGGCTTGTATCAAATTTTCTGGCACGCTGACCAAAGCTGATGAAAGATCAGATCAATATTAATAATATTTCTTAAGCTACAAGCTTGCTCTAAACATATACTAGACATCAGTGAGAGTTCTACCAGGAATTCACTTCTGCCCATCTCTGCAGTTGCATGGAAGCAGGTATATTTATTTATTACATATATACTCCAGCTTTCTTCTATGATGCACCTAGTTCACACTTTCCAAAATGATATGCAAGCTGAAACACAGCTGTCTTTCTAAATTCGCAATTCTCTGACTTTTGCAATTCAATTCTCCAACCATGTAGTGCGTTCAAAAATGCACATGCTAGAAATGCAAATATTTGTGAAAACAACATACAGAAATGCATTATATGTTAGAAATTTGCATTGCAAAAATGTGTATATGGGGGTGGTGGTTTGCAATGAAATGCTGATGGCTTTTCACGAGGACTCTTTAAAACTAAACAAAAAAAAATACAAACTGATGTGCAGAACTGCATTATACGTAGGGCTGCGTCTGAAGTCAGGTAGGAAACTTCAGGTGGTGCAGAATTCAGCTGCCACGTGGCTCACCGGAGCAAGATGGTTTGAGCATATTACACCCATCCTGGTCTGACTGCACTGGCTACCAATTAGTTTCCTGGCCCAATTCAAAGTGCTGGTTTTGACCTATAAAGCCTTAAATGGCTCAGGACCGCAATACCTCAAGGACCGCCTCTTTCCATATGAACCTACCCAGACCTTGAGATTATCTTCTGAGGCCCTTCTTCATGTGCCTCCTCTACTTGAGGTCCGGAGGGTGGCAACACGAGAACGGGGTCTTCTCTGCAGTGGCTCCCCATCTGTGGAATGCTCTCCCCAGGCAAGTTCACCTGGTGCCTTCATTAGACACCTTTAGGCACCAGGCAAAAACGTTCCTTTTTAACCAGGCCTAGATCAACACTCTATACCCTTTAAAATGTGGCTGTTTTGGGGTGCACATTATTGGATGACTGTTTTTATTTTGATTTTATATATTGTGATCTTTTTTGTGAACCGCCCTGAGACCTCTGGGTATAGGGCAGACTATAAATTCAATAGATGAGATGAGAACAGAACTTAAAAAGGAGGAACAGAGAGAAGCCAAAAACTGAGAGATTCACAAATCTCTAGCCCTAGGCCATCCAGTAAGGTCTGTGGCTGCATCAATATTTGAACTTTGGTCTCCCCACTCCCAGTGTGACACTCTAACCACTATGCCACACTCAGTGGATCTCCTGGGTTAAATATAATGTGAGCCTTAATCCTCTGACTCAGAGCTCATCTCTGGGGAGTTATCACTTGGATAAGTTGTATTTTAGGATTTAAGCCTCCCCATTAATGTTAGGACCTGGAAATAAACTCAGGGCTCACGCTTTCCATAAGGTGAAGGAAGGCAGAGCAAGAGAGTGGGTTAAAAAAATAAAAAACACCCTATAGAACTAAAACATGAATGGAAATACGGAGGCAATAAACATTGTGAGTCATCTTTCCAATTCTGGCAAAGGCTGTTTCGAACTAGCACATTTGATCACGAGTGAGATGCCTTTAAAAAGAGAGTGAGCTTATGAATATGCATTCACAGACTCACCACCCTCTTCTCATAGTTGAAACAGGAAAAAAAAGTTTTCATCACAGCAGAGGAAAAGGCAACAACTCAGAAACAGAACGAGTAATGATGAAGATTGTGCAATTAAAAAGACCCTTGAAGAGACCCCAATATAAATTGGATCCTGTGAGACTACCCTGGTCTTTAAAGGACACCTGCGTTTTGAACTTTTGCATGCGAAGGATGCAACATTTCATCATTTATTGATGGGAAATGCTCCTGATCAGAGGAATGGCTACGATTTGAATCTCTCCCTGGGACGCGGGTCTGTCTGAAGATAGCAAGTTTACCCCATGAGAATGAACAGATGCATGCCACAGTTTCTGGCTTCCTTTGGCACAGCTTAGAGGGCTTATGGCAGAGGTTGCCAATGCAATGCTCTACAGATGCCATTGGACTACAACTCCCATCATCCTTGACCGTTGGCTATGCCAGCAGAAGCTGATGGGAGTTCAGAGTTCAACAACTGCAGGAGGTCTGCAGGTTCAAAGGGAACACCTGGAAGTCAGAAACATCTGAAGGGCACCATATTGGACGTCCCTGCCTTATGCCCTATGCAGCCCGAGATATTTTGCTGCCTGAAGCAAAGGCCTTCTCCCAGTCAAGATACAGAAAGCAACAGCAGGGTCAGGATGAAGTACCGGGGCAACTGCTGCTGCCCACCCCTGTATCTGCTGCCTGGGGCGACTTGCTCACTCTGCCTAATGGCAGGGCCGGCTATGATGGTTCCAAGTTAGAACTGTTAGAACAGAATGCAGTCACACTCAAGCTGAAAACCTCCTGCAGTTTGGTTAAGGCTCTACTCCAATTCACACCTATTAGCTGTAATTTGCTATTATTTTTAGGCCCTGTTGCTGAGGTGCAACCAAAATCCAATAAGGTATGTTAAAAGCGTGTCCAATTTAGCAGTCGTTCTATTCTTATTACTTCTCCCGCTATTATCTACAGCAGAAGAAATCCAGCAGCATTGGAAGCCAAACCAGTTAATCCACTGGCGTGTCCCACCCCCCCACCCCAATTCTTCTTCTTCTCCTTTTAAAGCATTAGGGAACATAAATTAATTGGCACTTTAAAAAACGTAATGGCATTTTATCTATTTCCATTTCTCCTAAAACCGCATCCTGCAGCGACAAAATAGCTCACAATGGCACGCTCTGAGCCCCCTTTTATAGCAAGCTCTTGGCTGTTCTCGACTTGCGAATTAAGCACAGTGTGAATTTGGTTTTCAGGGAAATTCCAAGCAGAGACAATGACCATGGTTGAGCTTTGCTCATATAATGAAGGGCTACCTTCTATACACGGGCACGCGTGGCGCTGTGGGTAAAACCTCAGCGCCTAGGGCTTGCCGATCGCATGGTCGGCGGTTCGAATCCCCACGGCGGGGTGAGCTCCCGTCTTTCGGTCCCAGCTCCAGCCCACCTAGCAGTTCGAAAGCACGTCAAAGTGCAAGTAGATAAATAGGTACCGCTTTATAGCGGGAAGGTAAACGGCGTTTCTGTGTGCTGCGCTGGTGCTGGCTCGCCAGAGCAGCTTCGTCACGCTGGCCACGTGACCCGGAAGTGTCTCCAGACAGCGCTGGCCCCCGGCCTCTTAAGTGAGATGGGCGCACAACCCTAGAGTTGGACACGACTGGCCCGTACGGGCAGGGGTACCTTTACCTTTACCTTACCTTCTATACTTTAGTCAAAGCAATGGTCCAAGAAAGGTACGGTTCTGGGAACGCTTTGCTCAGAGGTGCGGCCCTCTGGGATCAGTGTGGTAAGAAAGAGGTGTCAGGGATCCATTTGGCGTGGAAATAGGGGTGTTTTGAATATTCTCCTCATCCACATTTATCTACAGGTCATGTCCATCCCTACCAGGCAGGATGAGATTGCTGCCTCAGGTGGTAGATGCTCAGAGGTGGCAGTGACAGCTTCTCACAGACACCCTTCCTGAGCTCCCGGGGCACTTCCCACAGGGACATAGGAAGCTGCCATGTGTCAGACCATTGGTCCATTTTCCTTGGGACCAGGGCTTTTTTTCAGCCGAAACTCACCAGAACTGAGTTCTTCTTTGGTGTGTTCCGGCTCCTCTTTTTAGCATACTGGCAGCTGTATAGTGGCACGGCAGGCAGAGCTGTGTGTCGGAGGCTTCGGGCTGCATGCCGCTCATGGCTTTGTGGGCAGTGTGTCAGAGGTGACATTGTAATGTGGCTGCAAGTGAGAGCAACGGGGAGCAGCAGGGAAAGGATGGCAGCAGCAGCACCATCACGGGGGGGGGGCACGTTGGCAGCAGAAGATGCTGAGGAATATCAAATGCAGTCCCCCCCCCCCCACAAATAAAAAATATCTAGAGCTGGGCCTATTCTTGCCCTCTTTCTATGGGGATAGGTCTCCTCCAGAAGTGCATTCATTCTTATGCAGAACTCAGACTATTTTTTTAAATATATAATTTTTGAATTTTTCAGTTTTACAAACCTCAAATACAGTGGTACCTCGGGTTACAGATGCTTCAGGTTACAGACACTTCAGGTTGCAGACTCCGCTAACCCAGAAATAGTACCTCGAATTAAGAACTTTGCTTCAGGATAAGAACAGAAATCGTGCTCTGGCGTCATGGCGGCAGCTGGAGGCCCCATTAGCTAAAGTGGTGTCTCAGGTTAAGAACAGTTTCAGCTTAAGAATGGACCTCCGGAACCAATTAAGTTCTTAACCCGAGGTACCACTGTAAAAAACAACAACAAAAAACAATACACACATTCCCTTTGACTTCCCTCCCCCCTTTTGTGGATCCTTAAATACATACACCCACACACAATTTCCCCCTCCAATTTTTAATAAATCTTAAAATATTCCTTAATTCAGATTTTTAACTACAAGTTTTATGTCAATCCTTTGCAGAACTCAGACCATATCCAGTCTTTATTGAGATTTTGTTGTGATTTGCAAATTGCTGCATAGATGTGAAGAACTGAACTTAAAACTGGGGGTGGGGGGGTTGGAAACTGAGAGATCCAAAACTGACATATCTGCCCATCTCATCTCATCTGTCCCCCCAACCTGGATACTCTACCCACTCTGCAACTGTTTGCCTGCAAATTGGCGTGAGGGTTCAGCTTCTATCTTGTGGTGCTCACCAGGAATGTCCCCCCCCCAGTGGTGCCCAGGGTGGGTGGGGGCAGCCGCGATGGCACCCCACCGGGATCGTGCTGCCAGGGGCGGTGTGCTCCCCCCGCACCCCTCTTCCCCTGCCACTGCCCCCTCTAGCAGCCCCCAGTAGCAAAATCTGGGAGCCTTCCAGGGAGCTGGCAGAGGTGCCTCTACTGAATGGATGGCCGTGGCAGTTCTGTAAAAGAAATAATAAGTATATCAAAAAGAAGACGAGGTCCATAACACGTACGACTGATCCTTGGGAACAGCTACAGCAAAGGACGGCCAATGCAATGTTTTTCTCTCCCCCCCCCCCAAAGCAAAGGAAGTCATAAACACTTCAAGCCCATCATATGCTTCATTAACTCGGTGGCTTCAGAAAAGAACACAAGGGAAGGCAGGGGAAGAAGGAATAGGGCAGAGGAGAGGTCAGGGAACCAGAGGAGACGAAAGCAGAGGAACATTAAAACTGACAGAGGAAAGATACAAAGAATACTGTAAGCACTGAGTCAAGACCACGTTTGGGAGGTGCAAGAATATGGCAGTGATCTCAGGTCTGGTGCCACTGGTAGACCAGGCTGAGCACTCTTGCTGCTGTCCTGGAAATTGCCCTGAGATCGACAAGTAGGTTCCAATCTGCATTCTTCCCACGACTGATTTACTCTAATATTCCCCAAGATGGTGCCCTTCATGGCCATGCTGTATTGGAGAGTGGGGGAGCTTATGGGACTTATAGTCCATAGTGTCTGGAGGGTACAGTGGTACCTCGGGTTATGAACGCTTCAACTTACGTTTTTTCAGGTTACAAACGATTGTAACCCGGAAGTAAGTTGTCCAAGCTCTCGGAGGCCTCGCCGCTGCCTGGAGGCAAACCTGGACATTGGCAGGGCCTACAGAGCTCTCTGAGGCCTCTGCGAATACCGGGAGCCAAGCCCCAACGTCCACGGGGCCTGCAGAGGCTCTGTGACTGGGCTTCAGCTGCAGGAGCTCTCTGAGGCCTCCACGAATGCCAGGAGCCAAGCCGATTGTGACTGTGGAAGAGGACCCTGAGCCCCCTCCAAACAGTGAGTTTGGAAATAAATTTTTTTCCCATCTAAAATACTGTCTTATTTATTTTATAGTACAGTACATTAATGATTGCCTTCATTTTATGGATCAATGGTCTCGTGAAACAGTAAAATTCGTGTTAAATTGCTGTTTTAGGGGGTGTTTTTCATCGTCTGGAACGGATCAATCCACTTTCCATTACATTCAATGGGAAAGTCTGCTCCAGGTTAAGAACACTTCAGGTTAAGTACAGACTTCCGGAACCAAATAAGTACTTAACCTGAGGTACCACTGTACAAGTTTGGAGATGGCTGCTCTGCATTGACTTGCAATGGCTCTCCAGGTTCTCGGAGAAGCCGCCTGTCTCCGTCTTACTTGGAGGTGCGAGGGATTGAAACTGGCACCTTTTGTGCGCAAAGCATGTGCTCTACTCCTGAGCTATGGCTCTTCATACTTGGTAACAGATGGGCAAATCTCTCTATTTCAGTTACTCTCAATTTCTCATTTTTCCAGTCTTCAGTTCAGCTCTTCACATTTCCACATTATTTTGCATTTTTTTAAAAAAAGTCCTCATGAAAATTTAGTGCGAATTCCTCCTTATATATACATTTTTGCAAAGGAATTAATGCATTTTTGTAAGTCATTACCTCAAAGAGATGCATTGTTTACTCAGGTAAAGTAACTTTTGCTCGTATTTCTTGGTTGTAGAAATGCATTGCAAAATTCCGAGAAGTGTGAATTTTCTAGGATAGCTGTGTTTCTATTGATGCATTGTTTTCGGAAATTGCAAACTGAGTAGCTCTGTCTTTAAATGTGAACTGAGTCAAATTTCTCCCCCGTCGCTATGCACCACACAAGGGCAAACCTGGATTTGCCAACTACATCCTTACAGAAAGCCACAGGCAAACCATTCATTTGTTCATAAATTCATTCTGTATATGCATCCTGCCTTTCCATCCTAAAAAACAGGACCCTTTAGGCAGATAAGAACTATTGGTAAAACTATCATTTAAAACAGATAGCCAAGAACAAACACCAGCAGCGGTAATAATTTAGCCAAGTATCCTGCTGAAAGGCCATATATTTAAAGTACAGTGGAACCTCTGAAGCCGAACAGAATCAGTTCCGGAAGTCCGTTCAACTTCCAAAATGTTCAGAAACCAAGGCGCAGCTTCCGATTGGCTGCAGGAAGCTCCTGCAGCCAATCAGAAGCCTCGTTGGACATCCGGGTTCCAAAGAACGTTCACAAACTGGAACACTCACTACCGGGTTTGCAGCGTTTGGGAGCCAAAATGTTCAAATGCCAAGGTGTTCGGCTTCCAAGGTACAACTGTGCTAGGATACCACTTGAAATGGTCATAGCTTGCCCTAAAGTTTTTTTAAGGGTGCTGAGGGTTCTCAAGAGACTCCTCTTTCCCTCACAGAGCCACAGTTCCCTGGGGAGAGGCAGGAGTGGACTTTGGTTTTCAAACTTCAGTGGCGCCCTGTGTGATGCAAAAATTAAGCGCCCCTGCCTCTTGCTTTCTGCTCTGCTCAATTCACTACGTCATAGTTGTGATATCCTGAAGCATCCCCTAGACTTGGCACCCAGTGTTGGGAAACCAATCACACTGTCCTAAATCTGCCTCTGGGAAAGAGGTTTATCACTAAACCACTCCTGGCACTCAGTGGCACTGGCTAGTATGAAACGAAAAGGTGTTTCGGGAAAACATTTCTAATCCCCTCTCCAAAAAAATCATTATTTTAGACTGACTCTCAAAACTGCAACCCTATCAAATATTTGCATCACTAATAGAAACTATTTGGTATTTATTATCTGTAGCCTTTCACTTGCACATGTGTGAATGAGTTTGCCAAGGCAGTGCTACTGCCTAATTCTCCTGGGAAGCAGCCTGATTCCAGGATCTCCACTTTTTAACGATGAACGCTGCCTGCTTATTCTTATTTTTATAGACACCTGAAGGAGAAAGGTGAGAGAGAACTATACGGAATACAGATGAGTTCTGCAGGAGAATTTGCAATATTTATTAAGACCTTCCAGTATAATGTACTCCTCTAAGAATACTCCAGAAACTAATAAATGTGCTAGGCAAATGAGTGATGTGGACAGAGGAAGAAGGAAAGCATTCTGCCTAATTTGCTTATGGTTTTACTGAGAGCTTTCACAAAATGGGGAATGGAATTAACCTGGTTTAGGTCTTTTGCTTGTGGAACACGTGCAATGGCAAAATAACGCCAGAAACGATTTTAATAAAATGAAATGAAATGAATACATCTTATTTTTTTCCAGTATTGGAGTTTAAAATGTTAGATATTTTAAAAACGAATTGCTGTTTTGTTTTAGACTGCGATCCTATGGCCCTTGAGAGGGAAAGCCATAAGATACAATGGAGGTTTCTCCCAGATTCATCAGAAGCTGTCTTATACTGAGTCAGACCCATTTGTAGGACTAACGGAGACGACAGGAGGTTGGATGCAGGTGAGCTATGCAGAAGCACACTGGCAAACATGCTCCAAGCAAGCTGCCGGCTAGCTCTGCCAAAGCTCCTTTTATTAGCAGAAGTCAACAATCGGAAACAGTAATGAAACCACACTGAACTTAACGTATTTCCATCTAAGCACATTTCCAGCATTGGCAAATACCATATTTTTCACTCTATAAGACACACTTTTTCCCCTTCAAAAATTAAGGGGAAATGTGTGTGCGTCTTATGGAGCGAATGCAGGCTCCTTGGCTTCAGCGATAGCAACGCAAAGCCTCCGAAGCGCAGAGGGAGCGCTCCCACCGTGCTCCGGAGGCTTCGCGTTGCTTTCGCTGAAGCTGCCTGAAGCCTCCGGAGCATAGCGGGAGCTCCTGCTGCGCTCCGAAGGCTTTGGGTTGCCTTCACTGAAGCCTGGAGAGCAAGAGGGGTCGGTGCACACTGATCCCTCTTGCTCTCCAGGCTTCGCTTCGCTGGAGAGGCGCTGCACAGTTTTCCCTCTCTGGGCAGCGCCCCTTCAGTGAAGCGGGAGGAGAAATGGAAGGGGCTCCATTTCTCCTGCCACTTCACTGAAGGGGAGCTGAGCAGAGAGGGGGAGAATTTTTTCCCCTGTTCTCCCCCTCTAAAACAAGGTGCGTCCTATGGTCAGGTGCGTCCTATAGAGTGAAAATTAAGGTACATGTGTCAGCAGGTGTTTCCCTAAAATGTTCCCCCCGAAACTTGATTACATCTTTGTCCCCGGTCATGCTCCAGCCAAGAGATATGTCTAACAAACAAATTGTGAGAGGACCAAAGGTGAACTCCCTGTTTTCTAGCCAAGAAGGTAAAATGTCAGGGGAAGCAAGCGCAACGCTCCTTGACATACTGTTGTACGTCTGGTGCGAGGTTTGTCTTCGCAAAGCAGAGCGTTACCTGCACTCCCATTGGTCCATCCAGTTCAGTGTTTCCCAAACCTGGCTCTCCAGCTGTTTTTGGACTACAACTCCCATCATCCCTAGCTCACAGGTCAGGGATGATGGAAACTGTAGTCCAAAACCATCTGGAGACCCAAGTTTGGGAAGCTCTGCCCTAGAGCTTCCACTTCCCACACCATACAACTACCCAGCTTGCTTTTCACCTTCCCCACCCCATTTCTGAAGCCATTTCTCTGTTCTGTTCTGCAGCCCCCCTTTGTACCGCTGCTTTCTCCTTCAGCCCCACGCCTCCCATGCCTCCTTGGTCACTGTGAGCCGAGGATGCGGGAGTTACATTCTTCTTATGTTCCTTGTAGACTCCATTTGACTTTGATTCAGTGGCAGCAACTAAAGGAGGCAAGGCAAAATCCCGCTACCCTGCAGGTTAAAAAGGAAAGAATGCCCATTGTTTATCATGACAAATATTTTTTGCTTCAGTTTACGGGCTAGCAAAACAACTCGGGCTTTTGCGAGAGTCTGCTGCCAAGCAGTTATTAGGCTTGGAGGCATACGTCTTGTTTTGTTTGCAAACTGATAATTTGCTCTACGAGAGGAAAAATACACCCTTCCGCTCTGCCAAAATGAAAATAAAAAGCTCTGTGATGGCCTGTGCATTGAAGGCAATAATCTATGGCCAGGCAGTAATTTGGAATCTGCAGCAGGTTTTTGAGGATCTAGGTTTTCAACAATGGAAAAAGAGGAAAAGTGATGGATTTTAAGTAGCTTTCGCACACATGGGAAAATGAGAGTGAGTGAATGGACATATGCTTTGCTTGCAGAAGGCCCAGTTTACTCTGCAGTGTCTCCAGGGCAAAGTGAGGCAAGGGTTAAAGTCATATATTGTAATGCAATTTTGCTACCTTATTAAGAAGTTTTGAACTTCAGTACAATATTCATCAAAGTGTAAAATTCAGTGGAACGTTCTGTTCCACACAATTTGTAGAGACTGAGGATGATAACAAACATTGGTCCTACACTGAGTAGACTTACTGAAGTTAAAGTACACAACTTACTTGGGTCTATAAATTTCAATCGATCTACACTGAGCAGAGTTAGTTGGCAATACAGTGGTACCTCGGGTTCGATACGCTTCAGATTACATACGCTTCAGGTTACAGACTCCGCTAACCCAGAAATAGTACCTCGGGTTAAGAACTTTGCTTCAGGATGAGAACAGAAATCATGCCCCAGCAGCGGTGCAGCGGCAGCAGGAGGCCCCATTAGCTAAAGTGGTGCTTCAGGTTAAGAACAGTTTCAGGTTAAGAACAGACCTCCAGAACGAATTAAGTTCTTAACCTGAGGTACCACTGTACTCCCAAATTCCTCAAGCATGCATTTTTAAAACATCTAAATCCAGGGAGAATTCAAATGAGAATAATTTTGTAAACAATGTTGCAGAGCAACTCTTATTTCAGTCTTCTAGTCTGATTAGCTCTCCTCAGAAGGCTTTAAAAAAACCTGACACTTTCTGCATATTCCTTCCTTAAAATAAAGAAAAAAATACATCCTATTTACTGGAAACTAATAAGGGCTTCAGTTAGAGGAATTTTTTAAAAAAGGAAGGAAAGGAGATATTTTTATATGGGAGATTTTTTTTTTTTTTGGAAGATTGCTTTAAAAGAAACAGTTCTCTAATTTCAAATGAATATGCTAGTTCTGCACCACCAGCTGTTTATAAAGTCTTGATTGAGGGCCTGACAATACGTAATTGCTTGTTCTCCCTAATATATGGTGAGACATATTCTTTTCCTGACTTTGCATGTATCATTGATGAAAAGCCTGGAGACTGAAGGCAAAATGTTGATGGCTGGATTTGATTGGTTTAAGATAGCACACTTTCACAACAGCGCCAGATCAGCTGTCTTCTGTAATTTAAGCGCCTCACTCTAGCCAATTTCATTAAGAATACTAAATTGCAAAGTGAAAGGATGGTGGAGTGGATCTTGCAGGCTGTTCAAGGGGCATTGGTGAGATTTAGACGGCATCTGCACTAAAGTTTAATAAAATCTATTGGCAGAAGGAAAGAAAAAGTCTTCATCTGCACTATGCATTTAAAGCAGTACCTCCTCCTCCTTCTTCTTTGGTGATCACTCGTAACTGAGTAAGATTGTCTTCCATAAACATAGTTTTAACAGTGAGTCCATAAGTGACTGAGGAGGCCAATTCTGGATTCACACATCTTTCCACAGTGGGGACATAGGTTTCTGGGCGGGAGTTGATCATGGTGAGGGTGTGCCAAGCATGCCTTCCTCTTAGCGCGTTTCTCCCTTTCGTCCTGAGTTCGAACGTCTTCAAAATGCATAACACCTTTGGTAAAGGCTGTTATCCAATTGGAGCATTCACAGGCCAGTGTTTTCCAGTTGTCGGTGTTTATACTACTTTTAAAATATTTGCCTTGAGAGAGTCTTTTAATCTCTTTTGTTGACCACCGGCATTACGCTTTCCATTTTTAAGTTCGGAGTAGAGTAGTTGCTTTGGAAGACGATCATCAGGCATCCACACAACATGACCAGTCCAACAAAGTTGACATTGAAGAATCATTGTTTCAACACTGGTGATCTTTGCTTCTTCCAGTACACTAGAAAAATGCAACCTGTGCCGCTAATAAAGATAGTGCAACTCGTACAGCACGTTGGCGACAAATATTCACACAGTTGTTCAAAAATAATTTTACACCATTTATCAAATATGTGAGAAAGAGACAATTACTTACAGAGTGCCATGGAGACTTACAAACTACCTAAAATAAAGTGAACTTGCAATATCAGATTTTACTAGGTTCTTACAAATTCTTGACTCAGTTTTTCGTTTTTTTTTGCTAACCCAGAAATAGTACCTCAAGTTAAGAACTTTGCTTCAGGATGAGAACAGAAATCGTGCTCCGGCGGCGCAGCGGCAGCAGGAGGCCCCATTAGCTAAAGTGGTGCTTCAGGTTAAGAACAGTTTCAGGTTAAGAACGGACCTCTGAAACAAATTAAGTACTTAACTTGCGGTACCACTGTACATTTGAACTGAGGGCTTTCTATCATACTCTTAGTCAGTCTCCTTCCACGACTCTTAAAAGGAAGCTAGTTTTGTTTTTTTTCATTTCCCCTGCATTTTTTTCTTTTCTGACCCTTTCCCATAGGCTGCAAAGTTGTAACAGACAGTAAAAGCGGGTGTGAGGGAGCAGCGGAAGGGAGAGGAGAAAAACCCGTAAAACAGAAGCAATAAAATGATTGTGGTAGCCAGAGGTCTCACCCTCAATGAAGCTGCCAGATCATCCATCAACACAATAGCAACACTGAAGTGGGTTTGGTTTTTTTTTTTTGGTTTTTTTAAGAAAACCATAGCAGCCGATCTCTCTGAAGTATAAATGAAATTACCTGCTGTCCAGCTTGAGGATATATCCTTCTGGTCTACTTTGTGGCACACTGGACACCAGTTTGTATGATTTGATTGTAAGTCACCTGATGCAGGGACATTTTTTAAAGCCCAATTTGTCAAGAGACCGTGGCAATCGCGGTTTGCTTCCCTCCCCTTCCCCGCTCTTATTTTATTTCCCCCTTCCCCCTCTTGAGTTCACAACAACAAGCTTCAGAAAAGCAGTCTCTGGACTCAGCTATGCAGCTACAAATAAAACGTTTTAAATGTGTTTTGTAAAGTCCAATATACAAATGGGACACTACAAACTACGCCAAATTCAATGTATTTTCAAAACTTTTTTAAAAAGCATTTTCATAGTGTTTTTTTTATATGTGTGCAGATTCCACCTCTCCCACAGGTACTTCATAAGTTGCTACCTTCCTTATAAACCATAATTCTGGGCCTTTAACAGTTTCTTGACAGGTTTTTTTAAAAAACCAATAGGGGTGAGTTTCCCTGTCATGGAGACACATTGTTGAAACAAAAACTCACATTGATTTGTGCCTGTTATATAGCTGTTGGGGGCCCTTTGGTCATTCTGTCAAGAAGTGGGACCCTAGACGTCTGCCCCAAAGTCCTAACTTAACAAGACCACTGACCATTTGTTGAACTTCCTACCCATATCAGTCCCCCAGGACCCTACATTGTTAGTATTTGGGGGAGTTAATGAGCCCCCAAAGGCTTGTGCGCAGCTCAGTTTACCGACAGCCCATAACTTGCCATGCAACTGTGAAAATAATGTGCAAGCACCGCATAGCAAAATCTGTCAGGGTTTGGAGCAGAACAAACCTAGAACATGAGGTTTCTAAAGAGGAGTGGCTCTAAATTCCCCCAGAAGATCCCCACATTGCCAGTGACCCAGAAGAGCTGTTGGAACCAGACAGCTCTGTTCTAGGGGTAGCAATAATAAAAATAATATTCCAACACAACACTAAAAACAGAATAAAACATCAAACACTAAAAACTTCCCTGAACAGGACTGCCTTCAGATGTTTTCTAGAAGTCAGATACAGTGGTACCTCGGGTTAAGAACTTAATTCATTCTGGAGGTCCGTTCTTAACCTGAAACTGTACTTAACCTGAAGCACCACTTTAGCTAATCGGGCCTCCCTCTGCCGCTGCTCGATTTCTGTTCTCATCCTGAAGCAAAGTTCTTAACCCGAGGTACTATTTCTGGATTAGCGGAGTCTGTAACCTGAAGTGTCTGTAACCTGAAGCGTCTGTAACCCGAGGTACCACTGTAGTTGTTTATTTCCTTGACATCTGATGGGAGGGCATTCCACAGGGTGAGCGCCATTACCAAGAAGGCCCTCTGCTTGGTTCCCTGTAACTTCACTTCTCACAGAGAGGGAATCACCAGAAGGCCCTCGGAGCAGGACCTCAGTGTCTGGGCTAGACGATGGGGGTGGAGACGCTCCTTCAGGTATACTGGGCTGAGGCCGTTTAGGGCTTTAAAGGTCAGCACCAACACTTTGAATTGTGCTCAGAAACGTACTGGGAGCCAATGCAGGTCTTTCAGGACCAATGTTATGTAGAAATCATCACACCAGCTATGTAGGTTGCTAGTTGACTCCCTCAGGTCCACAGGAGCAGAGGAGCCAGTGAGCCAAACAGGAACATCTGGCCACAGCTGGAGTGGTTATCCCGTGACACACAAGGAGGGGGCAGAAAGCATGGAAGCAGTTTCCTGAGAGCCAGGAAGGGGCGGAGTCTCCAACTCCTATATATAGGGAGCTGGTGTCTGCAAACGTGACGTGAAGGTTGGCGACAACAATCCCACTGTGTGGGAATCCCTTGCAGAAGACCGCAGTGCCTGGGGACCATCAGTCAGGTTGCGCATCCATAGCAGGGGCCAGAGGAAGAACGAATGCTGGGAGGAGCACAGAGAGAAGGGACACCATGGTGCAACTGCAGCAGCCCAACTAGATGTCTCACCTGTCTCAGCTGCAACAAAACATGTCTCTCCTTTATCAGTCTCTACAGCCACAGCAGGCGCTGTAACTCTCCTATGGTCTGACTTCACTTCCAAAGGCATACTCCTCCATTGTCTCCGGAGACAGATGGAGGCCAACAACAATTTCAGTTTCTCTGTCTCTCATCTTTCCCTATCTTAATTTCAGCTCTCCACAATTCCACATCAGTTGTTGCTGCTGCTGCTGCTGCTGCTGTCAGTCCTCATAAGAATTCATTAGCATTTCAGTGCAAATTTCTCCTAGTAGACACATTTTTGCAAAGCAGTGTTCCATAATATAATGACATTTGGTACATGATATTTCCATCAATACAGGTTTTTCTGCCCTGATGGGCATTTTTGTACATATCGTTTGACTGGAGACCTGCATTGCAAAAATTTTGCAAATTTCAAATTTGGATAGATGGCTGTGCTTTGGTTTTGCATATTCTTTTGAGAAGTGTGGATTTGGTAGGTTCGCCTTTAAATAGAAACTGAATTAAATTTCTCCCCCTTCCCAAGGCATATTTAAGGTCCTGTTCTGAGGTGCTTCATGGCTTATGAAAGAGCCCCAAGCCCTAGCCTTCCTGAACCCAGGGAATAAACAGTATCTTAGAAGCTGAGGAAGAACAGAGAACTGGGTTTCCAATAGGCCTGGATGACTCTCCCGTCTCATAAGAAAAAAGTAACAAACAACAGAATGAGTTATGCAAGAGAACCGTAACAGTGGCGCTTGACATCTGATAAAATAAGGTTTTATTAATACTATGGTACATGTGTTATAATCCAGTGCACAAGCAACTGGATTGATTAGAAGAGGGAAGTAATTGAGCTGGAGTTCATTAAGGGCTGAGCACAAGACGGCCCAATGACCTCGTAAATGTCAGTAAACAAATATAACGTCTCTTTGGTTTCAACACTATTTTTAATTCCGCAGATTTCATTGTCCAGCCTTGGAACATAATCACATTTCTGCTGTAGAAGGATATGTGGAACAGGAATTAGAAAACCCAAAGGAAATTAATTTGCACATCCATCAAACCAGCCCAAGGAGAAACGTCATAAACCTTCAGATGGGTAACTATCCGCTGAGTGTCCCATTGCAATAAGCCTGTCCTCTCTCTTGGTTTTACCAAACTGGAAACGACGTCTTTCAGACATCTGAATTGCAGTGAGGGACCCACAAAGAAATATAGGTTAATTAACCTGCCTATGTATTTGATGTGTATCTTTTGCTATGCAAAACAGGCAGAAGAAAATATTTCTTCACACAGCATAGTTAAGCCATGCAATTTGCTCCCACAAGCTGTGGTGATGGCCACCATCTTGTGTGGCTTTAAAATGTGGTATTCCAGGCCTCCTTAGCTGACCCTCAAGACTGTCCCTAAGTCACACCCCATCCCATGGCCACATCCTCCTCTTCCCAGGCCATTGTCAGTTTGCATTTCTTAGTACAGAAATTATGGATCTGATGTGCAGAGATCTTTCCTGTTCTGCTTAGTTCAAGAAGGTTCTGGAGGCTTCTCTGTGTGAAAGAAGCCAGCAGAAGGTTCCTGATGTTTGGGTTATTCCTTCAGAGAAGCTGAGTACAGCTGGCTTCAACTGGTTCTCTTATCTCTTCTGTCAAAGGTCATGGTGACTATATAAGTAAGGCCAGAAGGAGCCTGGGTTTTACTTTCTCGTTCTATCTCTTTTCCTTCTGGTGTGGTGTTCTGTAAATAGTATGCTTAGTATTAAGTTTTAGCCTTGTTACAAGTTTGTAAATTTAAGTTAGGTCTGCTGCAACTGGATTTCTTATGGACAGTGCCAATCCTGAATGTATTGGATTTGTGACCATTATGCTCATTTGCCTTCAGTAGCAGTAAAGCTCTGCTAGATGTAATACAATTGCCTCTAGTCTATTTTGGGGAAACTCTGCAACATGTTTAAGTTTTCCCCTCCTCTGGACAACAGCCACTGGTCCTGCTCCAGTTGTCCCTTTTCTAGGGAGACGTGTCCGTGAACTGTATAATATGGTTACCAGATTTTTTTCAATGAATCCGGGGATCCCCCTTTTTTTCCTGTTCTTTTTTTTTTGAAGCTGTATGGAAGTGAGAGCAGGACCATAAAGAAGGCTAATCGTAGAAGAATTGATGCTTTTGAATTATGGTGCTGGAGGAGACTCTTGAGAGTCCCATGGACTGCAAGAAGATCAAACCTATCCATTCTGAAGGAAATCAGCCCTGAGTGCTCACTGGAAGGACAGATCCTGAAGCGGAGGCTCCAATACTTTGGCCACCTCATGAGAAAAGAAGACTCCCTGGAAAAGACCCTGATGTTGGGAAAGGAGAAGGGGACGACAGAGGACGAGATGATTGGACAGTGTTCTCGAAGCTACCAGACGAGTTTGACCAAACTGCGGGAGGCAGTGGAAGACAGGAGTGCCTGGCATGCTCTGGTTCATGGGGTTGCGAAGAGTTGGACACGACTAAATGACTAAACAACAGCAACAGGGAGTCAGTTGTGGGGATGGTGAGGCAAAAGACCCTGGGCCCAAGCACACATGCATATTGTGTAAAGGTGCAAAGCCCTTCTTTCGCACCCTGTGAAACATAAATGCACAGTTTTTTAAAAAAACTGGGCAATGGCGCACCACCTGCCTGCGACTCCCAAGCCTTCCCTGATCTCCTTTCCCCTTCCCCCTTTATTTTGACAGATCAGGGGAGGCTCGGGAGTCACGGGCGGGTGGGCGTTGCCCAGGAGGGGCCAGCCTGGTAGTGCAGTTGGCTCTGGCTGGCTTCAGGAGCTGCTCGCTGCCGTGGCGCAGGAAAAATGGCGGGCACCACAGCAGCAAGCAGCTCCTGAAGCCAGCCAGAGCCAACTGCGCTAACAGGCTGGCTCCGGGCTGCTGAGGCTGCCGCGGCTGCCGCGGCTGCCGCTGCCACGTTTCCTGGGGACAGATTTGCAAATCTGGGGACATTCCAGGGACAGAATTTGTCTATGGACAGATCTGCAAATCCGGGGACTGTCCCCGGGAACCGGGGACGTCTGGTAACCCTACTGTATAATAGCTCTTGCTGGCCTCAGTAGAGAGATGTGTCTGTAGGAGCCTCTGACTTTGCATGGCTGGGATGCAGCCTCCTTCCTGTACAGATGTGTCACATGTATTGTACCACCCACCTTTGCCTCAGGCCCTGCCCACCACTGACATGCAGTCTTTGGATGGCTGCTTGCAAGGCCTTGGGCTGAAAAGCGTTTCCCATCCCTGCTTCTCCCACAAAGTAGAAGGGAGCAAGGAATCTGTCTGGAGGCAGCAAGTGCTACTGATACCAGCTGACACACACCATCGATTTAAGAATGCAATAAATTACATTATAGATTGGATTATGGATTATATATTAAGCTACCCACAGAAACAATGGCATTTCTATTGGGTTCCTGCCAAGGGCAAATTAATTACCACGAAAGGGGGGAAAGCTCCATGCTAACAGCAAGTAGAACTTCAGTTAAATAATAGGGAGGGGGGAATATGGATTTCTTCAATGCAAGAAGCTTGAAGAGAGAATAAGTTGGCAAGTCACACTGCAATGGCTGAATTAGCAGAAGACATCATTTTGTATTAGAACATGATGTTGAAGTTACAGCTTCAGCTGAATCCCAAGAAAGCAACTGTCATCAAAATTCGCAAATGAAAAAATGCATTCAGTGAGAATTTGGAGAAATGCGTTTGTAGAGTTTGTGCCTATGAAAGTCTGATTTCACTATGAAACCTGAGTACTGAAATAATAATAAAAAAAATTCAATGACTGCCCTCCCACAAAAAAACCCTTTTCAATTGTGCTAAGGGTTTCTTAAGTTCACTGAGGGCTCCCAAAATGCTGTGAAATTACAGTTGCTTTAGGGATAGGATATCCTATGCCAAGGGTCAGCAACCTTTTTCAGCCGTGGGCCGGTCCACTGTCCCTCAGACCATGTGGTGGACCGGACTATATTTTGAAGGGGGGAAATGAACAAATTCCTATGCCCCACAAATAACCCAGAGATGCATTTTAAATCAAAGCACACATTCTACTCATGTAAAAACACCAGGCAGGCCCCACAAATAACCCAGAGATGCATTTTAAATAAAAGGACACATTCTACTCATGTAAAAACACGCTGATTCCCAGACCGCCCGCGGACTGGATTTAGAAGGTGATTGGGCCGCATCTGGCCCCCGGGCCTTAGTTTGCCTACCCCTGTCCTATGCATCCTATGGCTGTTATTTAAGGAATATGAATAAGATATAGCACCCAGCTTCCTGTGGTTAGTGTCAGCTTCACCACTGCCCTGAAGATGGATGGCGGTCAGTAAAGGTAAAGGTAAATGACCCCTGGATGGTTACGTCCAGTGAAAGGCAACTATGGGTTGCACTGGGACAGAGCAACGGGAGCTCACTCCGTCGCACGGATTTGAACCGCCGACCTTCAGATCAGCAAACCCAAGAGGCTCAGTGGTTTAGACCACAGTGCCACCCCCTCCCTATGGCGGTCAGTAGCAAAATGGTGAAGCCAAGACCTGGATTTGTCTGTTCACTTGAAAAGGCAGATGGAATCCATGCAACTGAAGCTACCATTCCACGTTACAAGTACCCAACTGGCAACCCATAATATCCCCATAGAATGAGAGAGTTGGAAGTGACCTTGAAGGTTGTCTAGTCGACAACTGGCAAGGATTATTTATTTATTTAGACAATTTATATACCACTTAATCGCCATCATCCCTAAGCAGTGTGTAAATTCTTAATACAATAAATAGAAATGTGAGTTAAAATCATTAAATCACACTGCGGCCTGCGTTTTGTTAGCCCCAAAATGGAAAATGAGTGAGGTCCCAACTAAAGAAGAATGGCTGCTTAAACTGATAGAATATGCACAGCTTGCAGATTTAACATATAAAATAAGAGAACAAGAAGAATGTACGTTTAAAGAAGACTGGAAAATGTTTACTGAATATATGAAGGGTTGTGCTTATTTTAAAACACTGGTAGCAATGAGATAAATTCAACAGTGTAAAAAAGTTTCGATGGATGTAACAATGGATTACTGAATGGTTTGGTTCATGTAAAATATGCAGGGATGTGTGGTATGCAAGATGAACCATGGAAAGAGAAGAAGGGAAGTCATTGATTTGAAGTTGTTTAAATGAATATTTTGAAATGTAAATTAGAAAAATTAATAAATCAGAATCCAGTTAAAATGCATGATGATTAAAAAAGAACATATTCAGTGTGTGCTGGGCTTTTAACATGGAGAGAGTGTGCCTGACCCCAAATGGAAGGGGTTTCCATCAAAGTGGGCCCACAATACTATTCGACTCCAAACTTTTAATGACTGCAAGCAATGACTTCGTATAGCTGTATTGGAACACTCCCTAGTGACCAACTGTTTCCTTCAGGGGGAGTACGATTTTGTCAAGCGCAGGATGACGATCACTCCCTTGGGTAAACAAAATACCCACAGGAATGGACTGAGCGATTTGTTTCTAGTATGCGGTGAGTTTGCATGTGCTTCCAGTTGTTCAGCATTTATATGAAGTTTTAAACAACAAAGCAAAATCTGCACAAATATTCATAAATATAGGTTTTCACAAGAGTCATATTTCACTATGTATTTTATCTCAACGTGTGCATTTCTAAGCATGCTTTATCACAGAATAAGTGTTTTTGACATAGTCCGGCTCATCGTTGGAGCCAAATACTGCATTGCAAAATGCAGAGGTGCAAAAATCTGAAAGCCACATTGGCCAAGGATTGAGGTCTCAGCTCAGTTTACACCAGAATTACAAGTCAAATCCCCCAAAGACCTTCTAACTTCCCACACAGCCATCTAAAGTACCTCTCTCTCAACCGCATTGGCCCTCAGTCAATAAGGTTTCACTGAATTTGAAAGCAATTCCCCTTCGCTCCCAATTTTTGGCAAGTTCTAATAAAGGTAAAAGAATAAGGTACTGTTCAACGGGTTTAGTTGGAGTGCTTGGAACTGAAGGGGGCTAACATTTTAGTCAACACATCCAATACAGGTTGTCGCATGGTAGGGATGGAAGGCTCTGTCAATTTTGGTTCTCCCAGTTTCTCATTATTCTTCTCTTAAATTCAGTTCTCTACATTTTGTAGCAATTTGCATTTAAAAAAATAAATCTCGTGAAAATTCATCACCATCTTAGTGTGAATTTCTCTTGCTAAACACGTTTTTATATGCAGGATTGACTAATGTACATGTTTTTGCAAGTGGTTTCCCCTAATACAACACATCTTGTATGTTATTTTCACTAATAGTTTCATTTTATGTAGACTTGCCCCAATATATGCATTTTTGTAAACATTGGGGGAAGAACTGTGTCGCAACATTTGGATAAGTGCTTATGTCAAAGGACAGCTGTGTTTATGTTCGTATATTGTTTAGGAAACGTGAATTTTGATAGATTAGATTTAAATTTGTACTAAATTAATTTCCTCCTCCATCCATGTGGGGTGGACACCATGCAATTCTAAATACAAGGGCCTTTTAGAAATCCTTAAAACTGGTGGAGATGCTATATTTTGAAAAATGAGAAAGAGCTTCCAGTCTTCACCCAGGAAATATCACCCTTTCAAAAGTGTTTACTGAAAATTGTTCTCATTCAGAGAGCTATAATTTTATCTCAGATGAAATCTTTACTGAAGAGGAACCGTAGAAATTGTTGTATGGAGAAATACCTGATTGACAAGCAAACAGTGTTCAGTGTCTCAATGATAATGACAAACCATTCAGATATGGTACTTTTTACAACAGTCTCTGCTAAAAACAAGAACAGGAAAAGCCCAAACATGCATGTATATGCTCTGAAATTATTTTGTACCAAGTCACTCCACATTGTGGATAAAGTAAAAATGAATTCTGCAACAGTATGCAGATAAAACAAATTTGCAGGTTTCCTTTTATTTAATAATCATAAAAAAATTCATATAGAAAGTTACATTTGTTACTCAAATTTACTGTATTTTTCTGTGTATAAGACGCCCCCATGTATAAGACGACCCCTATTTTTTAAAACCGAAAATTAAGAAAATGCACTATGCACTATCCGTGTATAAGACAACCGCTTATATTAAACTTCAAAAATTTAGGAAAAAATATAGTCTTCTACATGAAAAAATACAGTATATTTCAAGTCAACAAAACTGGTGACTTCCCGCTATCCAAACATTCATGTTTATAACCCAGATTATGTACAATTGCATTTTAAGGCTCTGTTTTATCTAATTTCATCCTCGCTAACATGTTTCTTAATGCATTCTGCTAAAAAAATCCATCTGAAAATTCATTAGCTTTGTAGTGTGAATTTCTTCAGTTCTGCTAACATGTGCAATTGTTTGCACAGTTTACTCTGGCATGTGCATTTTTGAACACACACTTTGGTTTGAGAACTTGCATTGCAAAATTCATAGAAAAGCAATTTTCAAAGAATGGCTGTAAATTAGGCAAGCTGGGCTTTCAATGCAAACTGAATCAGATCTCTCTCTCTCTCTCTCTCTCTCTTTCTCTCTCATCCCTAGTTTTAAGCCTTCTAAAACTAGGACCTGGCACTGTTTTTTTCCACAACTTAGCCTTGTTCTGCACAGAGATCTCCCTGGCTTGGCTGTGGAGCTGGGTTGTCTGTAACCGAAGCTTTACAGTCAAGTCCACACTTGAGTTATCGAAGGTGAACAAGACAGGATGTCAGCGTGTCGCCACCTCCAGAGACACAATACACTTTGACAGACAACTTCAATTTCCCAAAGCGCCTCGCTTGCTGGCAAAGCTGATTTTCACTAACACCGCCAGTCCATGCTACTAGAAAGCGGAGGGGGTGGGGAGGGGGAGGAACCGTTTTCATCATCTTCTGAAAACAGGTGGAACTCTTTCCAAAGTAACTAGCATGAATGTCAGAGGAGCAGCACAGTCCAAAATGAGAAACCGCTGTCACTGGGGGCCATTATCCCTCTGGCGCTATGTACTAATAGTTAAGGTTTAACTGGAACACAGTGTGATTGAAGCGTTCCAGAAAGAAGCATGAAATCACAATCAAGTTACTCTCTGTAAAGACTGCATACAAATATTTGAATGAAAGGAATCAAATTCTGTTTCAGAGACAGTCGATTGCACTGAGGGTTCCTCCATCCACTAGCATTCCTATTACTTTCAGCGCAATTTTAGCACGTGTTTAGTGCTTCATTTTGTTATCTGATTATTTCAACCAGTCGTATGCGGCTTAATCACCATCGCCTTTAAGAGGCACGCAGGGGACTCAATGCAATAAGGTTTAAGAAATAAGTTTAAGCAATAAAATCAGAATTCAATAAAAAGCCTGCTGAAGTACAAAATGTATCCAAGAAGCAGAAGAATGTCAACACGAAAGGGGGTCGTCTGTCCCCAGCTGGAAGGGAGTATCACAATATTGGGCCCAAAATACTGAATTCTGGAGATATGAGACATGTATATCCACTAGTAGTGGCTCCCTGAAAGACCTCAGGGATCGAGCAGGGATATAAGGGATATAAGTTGGGAAGGTTGCTTGGAATTCGTCTGCCTCGGGAGACAATTGATTTTATTTTTTTTTAATAATTTTTTATTAAAGTTTTAAACAACAAAACAAGAAAAACAACACATACAAAAAACAATACAAAACTTAACAATAAAAACACAAAGCACAACAATTAAAAACAAACTCTCTTTTCCATTTCCAATTTTAAATTACTTATTTTCTAGACTTCCTCATACCTCCCTCTTTTGTATTCCAGTCCACATTATTTGTCCAGCAGTTTCTTTTCCACTTTTTTAATCCCAATCTTTAATTTAATAAAATGTTAAAATATATAACTTCAACTTTTTTTAAACCTAATCCTTGATCTTAATATCATATAACTTTAAAGTTTTCCCTTTTAATATCAAATTTCCATTTCTTTAAACATCTTTAATCTTGATCTTTAATCTTAATCTATCCTTAACTTTAACTTTAACCTGTGCAGCTGGAAACCACTTGTTTTCAGTCCAACATCACTCTAACATTCCTTAATTTTGCAGTGTTTCTGAAGATAGCCTTTGAATTTCTTCCAGTCTTCCTCCATCGACTCTTCTCCCTGGTCACGGATTCTACCAGTCATTTCAGCCAGTTCCATATAGTCCATAAGTTTCATCTGCCATTCCTCCAGCGTGGGAAGTTCTTGTGTCTTCCAATACTTTGCGATGACTATTCTTGCTGCTGTTGTTGCATACATAAAGAAAGTTCTATCCTTTTTTAACACCATTTGGCCGACTATGCCCAGGAGAAAGGCCTCTGGTTTCTTAGGGAAGGTATACTTAAATACCTTTTTTAATTCATTATATATCATTTCCCAGAAAGCCTTAATCTTTGGGCACGTCCACCAAAGGTGAAAAAATGTACCTTCAGTTTCTTTACATTTCCAACATTTGTTATCGGGCAAGTGATAGATTTTCGCAAGCTTGACTGGGGTTATGTACCACCTGTATATCATTTTCATAATATTCTCTCTTAAGGCATTACATGCCGTAAATTTCATACCTGTGGTCCATAACTGTTCCCAGTCAGCAAACATAATGTTATGTCCAACGTCCTGTGCCCATTTAATCATAGCCGATTTTACCGTTTCATCTTGAGTATTCCATTTCAGCAGCAAGTTATACATTCTTGACAAATTCTTAGTCTTGGGTTCTAACAATTCTGTTTCCAATTTGGATCTTTCCACCTGGAAGCCAATTTTCCTGTCCAATTTAAATACCTCCATTATTTGATAATAATGAAGCCAGTCTCGCACTTTGTTTTTTAGTTTTTCAAAACTCTGCAATTTCAGTCTATCTCCGTCTTGTTCCAAAATTTCCCAATATTTCGGCCATTTGACCTCCATATTGAGCTTTTTCAAGGCTTTCGCTTCCATTGGTGACAGCCACCTTGGGGTTTTATTTTCTAGCAAATCCTTATATCTTATCCAAACATTAAACAGCGCTTTCCTGACAATGTGGTTTTTAAATGCTTTATGTGCTTTGACCTTATCATACCATAAATATGCATGCCATCCAAATACATTATTAAAACCTTCTAGATCCAAAATGTCAGTGTTTTCAAGAAGTAGCCATTCTTTCAACCAGCAAAAAGCTGCTGATTCATAGTACAGTTTAAGGTCTGGCAGGGCAAATCCACCTCTTTCCTTTGCATCCGTTAGTATTTTAAATTTTATTCTGGGTTTCTTGCCCTGCCAGACAAATTTAGAAATATCTTTCTGCCACCTCTTGAAACAATCCATCTTGTCAACAATCTGCAAAGTTTGAAACAATTGCCTCGGGAGACAATTGAAGAGTGCACCTTTGAGGGCAAAGTCAAATTGTTGAAGAGTTACAGTGCCTGCTGTGGCTGTAAAGGTAAAGGTAAAGGTAAAGGTAAAGGGACCCCTGACCATTAGGTCCAGTCGTGGCCGACTCTGGGGTTGCGGTGCTCATCTCACTTTATTGGCCGAGGAAGCTGGTGTACAGCTTCCGGGTCATGTGGCCAGCATGACTAAGCCGCTTCTGGCAAACCAGAGCAGCGCACGGAAATGCCTTTTACCTTCCCGCCGGAGCGGTACCTATTTATCTACTTGCACTTTGACGTGCTTTCGATCTGCTAGGCTGGCAGGAGCAAGGACCGAGCATCGGGAGCTCACCCCGTCGCAGGGATTCGAAATTCCGACCTTCTAATCGGCAAGTCCTAGGCTCTGTGGTATAACCCACAGCGCCACCCACATCCCTGTTGCGGCTGTAGGGCCTTGTAAATTCATGCAAGAACCTTGGACCTAGGGCATTAATGTATGGGCAGCCCGTGCAGGCTGTTGAGAACCAGGGCTATGTGCTGGGCGATAGCTGGTCTCCAACTACAGTCTACCCACCAAGCTGGAGCCTCTGGATCTGGTGCAAGGGCAGCCCCATGTACAGCAGATGGCAATAATCGAGTCACCATGGCCTGATTATCCAATAATGGCTGCAGTTGGTATACCAGCCATAGCTGGTCAACGGGACTCCTAGCTACTGAGGTTCTCTTAAGAGCATTTATGTAGTGCTTCACCAACCGGGTGCTCTCCCAAAGGTTTTGGACTACAATTCCCCTCAGCTCCAACCAGCTGTCATTGGACAGTGTCCTTGCTACCACCACCTTATCTGGACACACATGTTTCTATTACCCCATGATTCCCCCTGAAAACAGCAGGGAAGAACTGTAGGCCACTACCTCAGATTTCTTTTTATATTTATATATCTAATTTTTATGAAATTTTCTCTTTTACAATTTAGAATATTCATTTAACCAACCTTAAAATATCAATGACTTCCCTTCTTCTCCTTCCATGGTTTAATCTGCGTAACACAAATCCCTGCATATTTTAAATAAACCAAGCCATTCAGTATTCCATTATTACATCCATCAAAACTTATTTAAACCATTGAATTTATCTTAATGCTTCCGACGTTTTCTGCCAGTACCTCAGATTTCATCTCTTTACTCTCAGGATTTTTCAGGTTGAGGCAGCTGAAAACAGATTCCCCCCCCCCCCCCGAATCAAATAACACATAAAACATAGAATAATAGAACTGTAGAGTTGGAAGAGATTCTGATGAACATCTAGTCCAACTCCCTGCAATGGAGGGATCACAATAACTTCAGTAAGCGCTAAACATGCACTATGTTCTGTTAGTTTTCTGGAAGTAGCATTTATGTCATGTGAAAGTTCAAACACAAAGGATTAAACCACAGAGCCTAGGACTTGCCGATCAGAAGGTCAGCGGTTTGAATCCCCGTGACGCGGTTCCTAGCAGTTCGACAGCACGTCAAAGTGCAAGTAGATAAATAGGTACCGCTCCGGCGGGAAGATAAACGGTGTTTCCATGCGCTGCTCTGGTTCACCGAAGCAGCTTTGTCATGCTGGCCACATGACCCGGAAGTTGTACGCCGGCTCCCTCGGCCAATAAAGCGAGATGAGTGCCGCAACCACAGAGTCGGTCATGACTGGACCTAATGGTCAGGGGTCCCTTTACCTTTTCCTTTTTTACAGTTAGGAAAAAATCAGGAAAGCAGGAAAAGCTGTCGAGCGGATGCAGTTTATATCTGGGTTTCCATGGTTCACCATCCAAGGATCACCAGGCCACACATACTACTACTACTACTACTACTACTAATAATAATAATAAAAATAATAATAATAATAATAAATTATTTATACCCCACCCATCTGCCTGGGTTTCCCCAGCCACTCTGGGCAGCTCCCAACAGAATATTAAAAACATGATAAAATATCAAACATTAAAAACTCCCTAAACAGGGCTGCCTTCAGATGTCTTCTAAAAGTCAGATAGTTGTTTGCAGTGGTACCTCTGGTTAAGTACTTAATTCGTTCCGGAGGTCTGTACTTAACCTGAAACTGTTCTTAACTTGAAGCACCACTTTAGCTAATGGGGCCTTCTGCTGCTGCCGTGCCGCCGGAGCACAATTTTTGTTCTCATCCTGAAGCAAAGTTCTTAACCTGAAACACTATTTCGGGGTTAGCAGAGTCTGTAACCTGAAGTGTACGTAACCTGAAGCGTATGTAACCCGAGGTATCATTGTATTTCCTTCACACCTGATGGGAGGGCATTCCACAAGGCGCATTAAGTTCTCCCAGACCTCTCACCTGGCCATTGGCCTCTCTCTTTCAATCGTCAGCCAAACATCGAAATTCCAAGCCACCGGCCCACAACAAGCAATTGGCATCCTTAATCTTGACTGCCATCGTCTAATGCCTTTCTCCGTGCCTATTGTTCCCAGATTTGCCTGAGCTTGATGGACAGGAGGCTGCTGGCTGGGGTGGGGGAGGGGAACCAATTTCCACAGAATTTGGCTTTAATTATAAAACCTGCGTAGCCAACTGGAAAATTAAGAGCTGTCTTTGTCTTGGATTTATTAAAGCTGAAGTGGTCTTTGCAAGATACCTCCTAACAGGCAGGCAAACCAGAAATAAATGATGGGTTTGGGGAAGTTCTTGTTTTACTCCGTACAAGAACGCAGTAATTAATGACATTGTTGTGGGCGAGGAACAATTGTCGGCGAACGGCTGTCATAACACTCAAATTAGTCTGCTGAGTTTTTAATTAATGTGAGCTATTACTCCCCCCCCCCATTTATATCCTCCCCTAAATCATCATGTTTGTTTATTTGGTTAAATAGATGCTCTCATTTCATACTAAACCTGCGCCCTCTTACTACCATGGATATGTCATTTAAAATATTGGAAGGGTCTTTGCTGCTTAGTTTCTTGTGACTTAGATTTGTGTGGTTGAGGAATACAGGGTTGGAGAACCTGAAGTCCTCCAGATGTTGTTGGACTACCGTTCCCATCACCCCCCAGCCACTGACCATCATTGATGGCTGATGGGAGTTTAAGTCAAGTAACACCTGGAGACCCCCAGTTTCCCCAATCCCTGGAACAAGGTCTCCTTTGTAAGAATAGTGCTTAAGGGAGAACTGACCCATGAGCAGCAATTTGGGATGTGTGAGGATTGAGGGGGACGCGGGTGGAGCTGTGGTCTAAACCACAGAGCCTAGGGCTTGCCAGTTAGAAGGTCGGCAGTTCGAATCCCTGCGACAGGGTGAGCTCCCGTTGCTTGGTCCCAGCTCCTGCCCACCTAGCAGTTTGAAAGCACATAAAAGTGCAAGTAGATAAATAGGTACCGCTCCGGCGGAAAGGGGAACGGCATTTCCATGCGCTGCTCTGGTTCGCCAGAAGTGGCTTAGTCATGCTGGCCACATGACCCAGAAGCTGTCTGCGGACAAACGCCGGCTCCCTCGGCCTATAGAGTGAAAAACCTGAAAAATCAAAATAAAATTTGAAAAACCTGAAAAATCAAAATAAAAAAGAAGAAGAAGAGAAAGAAAAAACATAATCTGAGTTTTGCAATCTGGAGGGCAGCAACTGCTGTTTTCGACACCAACAAAGAGCTTAGCAGAGAGATTGTTCTGCTTGAATTATCCTACCGGTGTCATCCTCTTCCTGCATTTGGTTTGTCCAATTTCTGCTGCTGGCTCTCGAGAAATTTATTTTGGAATCCATAGGTGGCCAATGCCTTCGATTAGCCCAAGCAGAGCGTCACAAAATAGCAGGTGAGCTTTTGACTTTCCTAGAAGGCTTTTTCACACTGGATGTTAAGCAAAGAGAGGAAGAAGTGAGGGAGACAGTGAAGCTGGCTTTGTCTTAAAGCCATAAGGTCTGCATTGGTCTTAAGATGGAGAGTCGGAAGAGGTAACAGACTTGATAGATTAGAAGCTATGCAGGTGTCAGGTTACATCTATGGAAATTGGAATGAAGAAAAAGAGAATGTCCGGTGTCTGAAAACCGATTGCAAGACTTTCCTGATGAGTGATTGGCTTCGCAGCTTATTGATTCTTCCAAGCTCCTTCTATCAATAGCTTCATTATTTCAACAGGCAATCAGGCAGAAGGCCTCAACAACAACAACAACAACCCCCTCCTTTAAGCTTCTAGGGCTTGTTTTAATTATGAGATGGTAACTTAAGCTTTCCTAATACCCTAGAAACATCTCAAATACAGTCATACCTCGGGTTACAGACGCTTCAGGTTGCATTTTTTCGGGTTACAGACGCGCCAAAACCTGGAAGTACCAGAATGGATTATTTCCGTGTTTCGGCGCTCAAGCATGTGCAGAAACACTAAATCGCACTTTGTGCATGTGCAGAAGTGGCGAATCGCAACCTGCACGTGTGCAGACGCAGTGCTGTGGGCTGCAAACACTGTGGGTTGCGAACGTGCCTCCCGCACGGATCACGTTCGCAACCCGAGCATCCACTGTACAAGTTTTTAAAGATCAAATGAAATTCATTTATTTGTTTCTAGTCATTAAAGGTAAAGGAAAAGGGACCCCTGACCATTAGGTCCAGTCGTGACCGACTCTGGGGTTGTGGCGCTCATCTCGCTTTATTGGCTGAGGGAGCCAGCGTACAGCTTCCAGGTCATGTGGCCAGCAGGACTAAGCCACTTCTGGCGAACCAGAGCAGTGCACGGAAATGCCATTTACCTTCCCGCTGGAGCGGTACCTATTTATCTACTTGCACTTTGACGTGATTTTGAACTGCTAGGTGGGCAGGAGCAGGGACTGAGAAACAGGAGCTCACTCCATCGTGGAAATTCGAACTGCTGACCTTACGATCGGCAAGTCCTAGGCTCTGTGGTGTGACCCACAGCGCCACCCATGTCCCACCTTCTAGTCGTTAGGCCATGAGAAAAAGAAACCAGTTTAACAATATAAAAGTTTTTTTTTTTTTTTAAAGGCAACAGAAATAGAAACTAACTTGGACACAAAGAAGCTACAGCATGAACAAATTCGGAATGCTTATTTCCTTGGCAAATCACATCTTGCTAGCTATTTATTTTTTAAAGGAGGGAATTAAAAGTAGCAGGCAGCTGACTGCTCTCCAACCTAAACGCCAAGGATTTCTTTGGAATTCCCTTCCAGTATGTAGAAAGACAGTTCAATACAGTAAGCAAATGAATCATAAAGCATCACTCTCCTGTTGGAAATAAACGAGCCCTGGTCCTAAAATATGGAGACATCTAAAGCCCATCATTTTCACATCCCCCGTTTTGCATTGAGTATTTCCTTTTCGCTGCTCGTGCAACATACTGTCATTCCGAAGGGAACCTGAAATGCCAGCGAAATCGCTGGCTGCAACTGGAGAAGCTTAGGCAATCCATGCAGTCACTATATAACGTCTGATTTACAGATCATGGTGCAGCAGCTCTAAATACAGAGTTAAAGAGTGTGAGGTTTCAAGCTCCCTGGGCAAGATAAGTTATCTCCAGTACAGGTGGCGAGGCAGATAATTCGCTGCATTAATTTCTGACTCCGGAGCCCTTATTAAAACATATTTTTGCAATAAAATCCCAGGTGACACGGGGCTGACTCAACACCAGTAGGCATCTGCCAGCCACACGTCGGTCAACAGCAAAGAGAGGAAATGGACACATTGTCAATTTTACACTGAGGGAAACTGGAGGCAGCAGCCAGCTATTTTCCTTTATTAAGATTATTATTTTTAAATGGGTCATGCCAAGAGTGGGTGATTTGGTTTGATTTTTTCTATTTCAATGCAGCTTGCAAACCATAAATAACAATAGCATAACAGAACATAATAGACCATCACAACTACAGCATAGACCATATAAAATAATTATTCCAATCTACAAAAGAAAAACCCTATTAACTAAGCAGCAACAAAAAAAAAAATATGCTAAACATTACAACTGCAGCAAAAGTAATATTCTGTTATTAACGGATCAATACGCCATTTATAATCTATAAAACAATATTAACAAAATAGCAACTAAAAAAAATAAGCTAAGTCCTTTTAAGTTCATGCACATAGTCTCAATGCCCCCATGACTCATAATCTTTTTTTAAAAATAGTATTTTTATTAAGTTTTCAACAAAAGTGAATAAAATAATTAAATAAATAAAATGAAAAAATAAAAAATAAAAACAAACAGTAACAAATGCAATAATATTCACAAACAAAGAAAAATATACATAAAACCATACCACGTCCATAAAGTGGGATTCTCTGAATCCCATGACTTCCCTCCTCCCCCCCATTTCTGGTTCCCTAAATTTCTTATCAAGTGCATATCATTTCATAATCTTGATGATGCCTGTTGTTAAGCCAGCTCAGCCAGACACTAGACTCAGCTACATTAGTAAAAAAAACCCAACACAATTATCGTTTTAAATGCGTTATAAACATGCAACACCAGATGGCACTCTAGAGCACAAAACTTTTCTATGCGATTTTACATAGAGCTTCTTTTTCCTTTGTTGTAATGATTTAACTTAAGACTTATTTATAACAGTTTTTCCTGTGTGTAGATCCACCCACTGGGCTGGCTGGGCAGGGGACCATGGTGGAGACAGGGGTGCATAGGGCTCTGCAACTGCTCTGGCCAAATTTCAGATTCCGAATCTGATTGGGCTGGTTGGCATCTTCCAAGGATTCAGCCAGAGCAAGCTGAGGCAGCTCTGGAATGGCTGAGGTCAGCTCAGGCTCACCTGGAGCAATCCAGGTCTGTCAAAAGGGAGGTGGTGCAGCAGCAAGGAGGAGAAAAGGCAAGAGAAAGAAGGCAGCTTACCTGCAGCTCCTTCTCCCACACTCTCCCAACTGCATGTTTAATTCGTGTTTCATACCCCAATTAAGCACTGTGCAAGGTCCCAATTCAGTTCAGGGCTCAGGGAAAGGCTGGCCTGGCCTCAAATTGGATTGAGGATGCTCTAAAGTGCTGGACTAGGTCCAGATCAAACTGAAGTGGGGCTCTGTTCAGCCTTAGTGTGTAACTTTTTTGCCCCATGAGCCACATGTTTAGCTTAAAAAAATTCTCTTCAAATAGCACCTGACTTGACCCAAAGATACCAGGTCAATTCTGTGTCCAGGGCAGCTGTCTACCAGCTCCAACTGTTACACAGGCTGAGACCCTACCTGCCCACAGACCATCTCACCAGAGTGGTGCATGTTCTTGTTATCTCCCGCTTGGACTACTGCAATGCACTCTGCGTGGGGCTATCTTTGAAGGTGACCCAGAAACCACAACTAATCCAGAATGCGGCTGCAAGATTGGTGACAGGGTGTGGCCACCAAGACCATATAGTACTGGCCCTGAAAGACCTACATTGGCTCCCAGTATGTTTCCGAGCACCGACCTTTAAAGCCCTAAACGGCCTCGGCCCAGTATATCTAAAGAAGCATCTCCACCCCATCATTCAGACCGGACATCGAGGTCCAGCTCTGGGGGCCTTCTGGTAGTTCCCTCCCTGCAAGAAGGGAACCAGGCAGAGGGCCTTCTCAGTAGTGGCGCCCACCCTGTGGAACACCCTCCCATCAGATGTCAAGGAAATAAACAACTATTTGACTTTTAGAAAACATCTGAAGGCAGCCCTGTTTAGGGAAGTTTTTAATGTTTAATGTTTTATTCTGTTTTTAATCTGTTGGGAGCCGCACAGAGTGGCTGGGGAAACCCAGCCAGATGGGAGTATAAAGAATAAATTGTTGTTGTTATTATTGTTGTTGTTGTTGTTGAAAATGGCCAAGCTCCACAATTTCACATCAATCTGGGGAGTAGGGATGGAAAAATCAGTCACTTTTGGTTTCTCTAAGTTTCTGGTTTTTCCAATAATGATTCTCTTTGTGTGTTATTTTAACAAACATACACATTTGTATGCATACTTTACCCTGGTATATGCTTTTTTTGCACACATTACTTGGCTGGAGAACTGCACTACAATATTCAGAAATGCGCAAATTTCAAAGGATGGGCATATTTCAGTTTGCCTGTTGTTTCGGGAAGTGTGCATCAGGTAAGTTCACCTTAAAATGAAAACTGAACCAGATTTTACCCCCATCACTAGCTTCAAACTAGAGAATGCTTAGATGAGAAGGCACATTTTTTTTGGAGGGGACTTGAAAATTAGGGGGGGGGCTGTCTAGTGTGGCTAATGTTTGCCAAAATACAGGAAAATGGGATCAGAGGTTTTTGTTCGGGGCACCTTTAAACTTCTATTTGTGGTGATCTAAAAGAGGAGAGACATCACCTTGCCAACAAAGGCCCGTATAGTTAAAGCTATGGTTTTCCCAGTAGTGATGTATGGAAGTGAGAGCTGGACCATAAAGAAGGCTGATCGCCGAAGAATGGATGCTTTTGAATTATGGTGCTGGAGGAGACTCTTGAGAGTCCCATGGACTGCAAGAAGATCAAACCTATCCATTCTGAAGGAAATCAGCCCTGAGTGCTCACTGGAAGGACAGATCCTGAAGCGGAGGCTCCAATACTTTGGCCACCTCATGAGAAGAGAAGACTCCCTGGAAAAGACCCTGATGTTGGGTAAGATTGAGGCCACAAGGAGAAGGGGATGACAGAGAACGAGATGGTTGGACAGTGTTCTCGAAGCTACCAGCATGAGTTTGACCAAACTGCGGGAGGCAGTGGAAGACAGGAGTGCCTGGAGTGCTCTGGTCCATGGGGTCACGAAGAGTCGGACACGACTAAATAACTAAACAAAAACAACAAAAGAGATTAGATCTTCCCTGTACAAATTCTCCACCCTCGCATTATACTGTTATGGTGAGCTTAGAGACATTGCTTTTGCTCTTAACAGACTTTGTCTGCAGCATTTAAAAAATAATAATGTGTGGATTACTATGAAACACTTTGAAGGTCCTGGTTTCTACTTATTTTGCATTGTGCAAATCCCATTACATAATTGACAAGCCCCAAATGCCTCCAAGGCACCCCACTTCAGCTTGGGATTCATCTGAATTCAATGCACAACCTTATTAAATATGTTTTTCATCTCAGTGCATGCATTTCTGAAGGTATCTGTTCCTAAAATATGCATTTTGATACATTTATTGAGCTGAGAAGTGCATTGCACAATTCAGAAAAGAGCAAAATCTATAGGGTTCTGATCTGCACATACCGTATTGGCCCGAATATAAGCCTCATTTTTTCCCCAGATTCCGACCGTGAAAAGTTAAAGTGCGGCTTATATTTGAGACCTTACGATATACAGCCATGAGTGCAATGCAAACAGTGCCAGGAGCACGGCAAAGCGGTGTCTGCCCTGTGCATAGTCCCCCATCCTCTTCCCCAAGGCTGGAAGGGGAAAGAGCGAGGAAGGGGATAGGCCGCTGGCAATGCAGTGTGGTTCCTCCCCAGCCAGTATGCAACCAGGAGCAGCGAGGAATGGAGCGGCTTACATTCGGGTATTTTTTCTTTTTTTCTCCCCCCCCCCTCCAATTTTAAATGTGCAGCTGATATTCTGGTGCAGCTTATATTCGGGCCAATACGATACCTGAAGAAGCGTCTCCACCCGCATCGTCCAGCCCGGACACAGAGGTCCAGCTCTGAGGGCCTTCTGTCGGTTCCCTCCCTGCGAGACGTGAAGCTACAGGGAACCAGGCAGAGGGCCTTCTTGGCAGTGGTGCCTGCCCTGTGGAACGCCCTTCCATCAGATGTCAAGGAAATACAGTGGTACCTCGGGTTAAGAAATTAATTCATTCTGGAGGTCCATTCTTAACCTGAAACTGTTCTTAACCTGAAGCACCACTTTAGCTAATGGGGCCTCCCGCTGCTGCCGTGCCGCTGCTGCGTGATTTCTGTTCTCATCCTAAAGCATAGTTCTTAACCCGAGGTACTATTTCTGGGTTAGCAGTGTCTGTAACCTGTAGCGTCTGTAACCCGAGGTACCACTGTAAACAACTAACTGACTTTTAGAAGACATCTGAAGTCAGCCTTGTTTAGGGAAGTTTTTATGTTTGATGTTTTATTGTGCTTTTCATATTCTCTTGGGAGCCGTCCAAAGTGGCTGGGTATAAATTAATTATTATTGTTATTAGTCTGGAAGGTATGGACCAGGTCTGTTCACATCAGAATCCACAGGAAGTGAATTCCTCAAGTGCTTGAGGCTGGGTGTCAGGGAGCGGCAGGATGCTGCCAGGTGAGCAGCGGGAGAAGGAGGGCTGGAGCCTGACTCAGAAGAGGGGGGCAGCGGTTTGTGGAACCGTGTACCATCTAGAAGGCTAGAATCAGAGGCTGGTAAAGCTTCAGAGCTTGAAGAATAGGAGGAAGAGTTAGGCCAGGCAAGTGAAGGGCCGGGTGCTGCCCCACCCTCTCCTGCACCACTGTCTCCCAGAACCAGAAGAGAATTGAAGGGGGAAGAGCAGAGGCAGTTTCCATGCAGGTGAAGTCTCCAGCTAAGTGTGGGAAGGCACATAAACTGGTGGAGGGAGAATGGTACCCAGCTGCTGCTACTGCTCCATACAGCCCGGACCTGGGAGTAGCTGCCTAGATGCTAGACTGATGTGTGTGCATATCCAGAGCTGTAGAATTGACTGTACAAGTTTTACCTTTGACAATAAAGAGTGAAGTCTCTGCTGTGTGCATTCCTTTGGCTGGAAGTGCCCTTGACACTGGGGGTTTCAAAGGGGGGGTCCCATCAGGTAAGAAGCGGGGTGGTTGTGGAGAAAGTGCAGAAATCCCCTTTGCCTTGTGAGCCATGGAAGCTGAATCTTCAACAAATAAACAGTATTCAAAAGCAAGTGATTGACACAAGTGACTGAATCTATCCTTATCTTTTTGTGTACCGTGCAACCCAAAACAAGATTAAAACTGTCTGTTCGTATTATTCTGAAATTCAAGAATGCTCTTCCATATTTATTTATTTCAATCTAATTTGGGCAACTCATTTTCTTTTAATGCGATTGTTCACCTCAAATTCTGATGACAATCAGTGGTGACAAATGTTTATTCTCTTGCCTACAGGAAACCCATCTCCATAAAGGAAATCATCATACATTACTGATGAGAATAAACTCCTTTCAAACACCCGTTTGTCTTAGCCAAACTGGATTGGAATCACAAGGACAGGAGTGCCGTTTTAAACATCCCTAGATGTGCTATTGAAGCACATCCAACAGGAATAGCTTTGTGCATAGCACAAGAATCATCATAGGACCCAGGACCCTCAGATTAAACTGAACGTTTGAATATTCAGGAAAGACAAAAGGAAGCAAATATTCACATAGTACATACCGGTAATTATCTTCTTCTTCTTGGGTGATCACCCATAGCTGAGTATGATTGTCTTCCATAAACACAGTTTTAAAAGTGAGTCCATAAGTGACAGTGGAGGCCAATTCTGGACTCACACATCCTTCCTTCCATAGTGGGGACATAGGTTTCTCGGTGGGAGTTGATCATGGTGAGGGTTTGCCAAGGGGCACCTGGAGAAGACATCAAATTATGAAGGCATGGTCCAAGTGGGTTCATATGGGGAGAGGCAATCCTTTAGGTATTGGGGTACTGACCCGCATAAGGCTTTAGAGGCCCAAGCTCCTGTTCCCTTTACAAGCAGACAGGAAGTCCCCCTGCAAGGGAAAGACAACGTGAGGTAGAAGAGTCAGTAAAGTTAAAATCAATCAAAGCCAAGGGCACATCTAGAAACCAGCATATCTCTGTAGGCATGAACAGGCCAAGAGTAGTTACCTTTTTAACTTTGAAACTCCCTCCCCCCCCTGCAAGTTTATTAAATCAAAGCAAATTAAGCAGGTCGTTCAAGCCAACAACTCATTTCACTCTGTGGAATAAGCGGATTATGTGCACCGTATTTTTGTCTTCCTATATAAGGCAAGCATTCTAAGGGCCCAAAAAAGTTGGCACAAAATGTCACCAGGGCAATTAGGTTGTCTCTCTGCTGGCTCTCTGACAGATCTCAAGGTGTCTGTCTTGAGCTGAAAAGGACTTTCTTGATAAGGATAACTAGAGTTGCTTACGGAATCCACTTCAACCTGATTCCAGCCTGAATTTTGCAGTTCTGCATTTGTGACATCATTTTCACATAGGAACATTTGGATTCTGAATATTTCTTAGAATTTTTTCCAGGTTAGAATGTTGAAATAAATGTTTTGTTTATTTATTTTCCCCTTCGTTTACTATTGATGGGTTGATTATTATCATATAATTGGATTATTTAGCAAAATGACAATATGGGGTAATGGTGTAATTCGAAGAGAATGCAGACCCAACAACATCTGAGGGGCACAGGAGAGCAACCCAGACCTGAATACATTCTTGCCCCAAGGATCTTGAAAGAAGGAATTTTCCGAGTTACAGCCTCTTTCAAGCTCACTGTTTCTTGCATGGGAATATTGTGATAATGCAATTGTGGGATACACACACATGTACTTTTATGGAAATTGCACGTGAGCAGAATTCCACCACCTATGTTCCAAAATCTAACTCCCTAACTCTAATTAATAACACTGATCTGTTCCTCAAATAACTCCTTGGTTCAACCTGAAGCATGAAAATATCCTCCTGTTATAGAAAGGAAAGGCATACATGATCAGTTCAGAATTGTGATTAATCAGTCAAAATTGTGATTAACCAGTCAAACATTCTATTGCATCAAAAAGGTCATTGCAGGTACAGTAGCTCTCACAGAGAAATCAAATTCATTTCAAGAGTACTACAGGTGTACACACAAATGAAGAAGAAGAAGAAGAAGAAGAAGAAGAAGAAGAAGAAGAAGAGGAGGAGGAGTTTGGATTTGATATCCCGCTTTATCACTACCCGAAGGAGTCTCAAAGCCGCTAACATTCTCCTTTCCCTTCCTCCCCCACAACAAACACTCGGTGAGGTGAGTGGGGCTGAGAGACTTCAGAGAAGTGTGACTAGCCCAAGGTCACCCAGCAGCTGCATGTGGAGGAGCGGGGAAGCGAACCCAGTTCCCCAGATTCTGAGTCTACCGCTCTTAACCACTACACCACACTGGCTCTAATGACCAAAACATACTCCGTTTATGTGTCATCAACTCCTTTATCAACCACTGTCCTGAGGGTAACATTGCCCCCTCATATGTAGTGTTTTACATTTCCCCAAATGACAGTCATGTGCTAATATAGGAGAAAATAAAATGGCCCACGCAATGACATCATTGGGGGTGGATGTCTAAACCTGCCCCCACCTCCTGTTGATTTGGGCTGAAGGCCAATCAACCGTGGCCAAGATTACAATCCGTTTACCGTGTCCTGTGAGAACTAACATATATCTCTTGTATAGCCATATGTAAGTAAATCGCTTTATTGTTGTGCTAGCTAAAAGCCCTGACAAATCGAAAAGCAGAACACAAGGATGGGATGCAGTACATACAACTAGGGCCATCAAGCCATAGCCATATGCAGTTTGGTTGAATGGACAGCAGACCTCTGAGCTCACAAGTATTTTTCAATGTTGCTTCCGAGCCCCATCCAGCATTGGCATGTGGCCCCCAGAAGCAAATGTGGCCCCCAGGCTGTAAAAAGTTCGCTGCCCCCCACTCTAGGTGTTTCAGGGGAGAAAAGGAGCTTATTGTGATGATGGCTTCCTCTCCGTCCCTTTTTTTCATTCGATGTTTAAGAAACGGCACCCATGGAAGATGCAGCAGCTCTTTAAAAAGAAGTTGAAAACTGTTGTGGGGTGGCAGTGAGCCAGAGCATAGCTCCAGTCACAGTGTCCCTCCTTAGTTCTCCACCATATGCCTATGGAGTGATATATATATGTACCTAAACAGCATTATGTCATAAAATGAGCATTGGCATAACGAAAGCACTCATAACGATGACATCCGGAATGAATCTCGCCTAAATATTTCATGCCTTCCCCTTTGAGTTATGAACTTCTTATATACGAAAAAGACAAAGAGTCTATAAATCATCACAACCTGTCGTAATTTTGGGGGGGAAAGAAGTGGGGGAAATTTTTTTTTTTTTTAAATCGGAGAAAACTTAACTTGTAAATTAACAAACCACTTTGTCATCTGGCCAGTACGTCTATGACTATGAAAGGTGAGCCATTCATTTAAGTCTGATATTATATTAATTCTGACGTTGTATGTCATCGTTGCGCTACTTTTTACAGCTTCTGGCTTAATGGAACGAAACAACTTGGAGGATCTGGCTGTTTGTCACAGTTGGCATCTATGCATGCCCTGCCAAAAGTGAGCGCTTGGCAATGTGTGGTGTGCATTTTGTAATTCATTGAGGTAGTTGTCGATAAACATTTGCTTTGGAAGAGCGATGCACCACAGAGAAGGCCGACGGGAGCAGGGGACGCGTGACCATCAGGCTGCAATTGGTATAAATTACATACCGTAGAAAAGATAAATCCTGACTAGAGACGGTCAGCAGCAATATCTGCTTTGTGACATATCAATCGCCAAGTCGCTTTGCAGACCTTGGAAAATTACAGATTATGTTATTTACAGTTCTCTCGCGGAGAGTCTTTGGTGACACCAGTACAAGCTATAATGAATAGAATTCCAGAAAATGCTCCCTTACGAAGAAGGCTTGGGTCAATCTGAGGTTTGCATACAATGGAATGAAAGAGGTAACAAAATACCACTGTTTTCCATTCAGGTTCTGAAGCCTGAAAGGACAGCTGAAAGGGTCAGGCAGGTTTCTTTGGAATATAATTACTTTGGCTGGCCAGTTAAGTATAGCTGTACCTTGGAAGTTGAAGGGAAACCGTTCCGGAAGTCCGTTCAACTTCCAAAACATTCAGAAACCAAGGCCTGTGTCCTGGCCACCAGGCCTCCATAAGTTGGTTTTCACCATAAAAATGACGTCGTCCGATTCACTCGAAAATGGTGACGAACAGCTACAAATTGCCCCTGCAGCATTTGGCAGTGCAATCGCCACGTTTCCCAATAGGTCAAAAAAGGAGCCCTCAGCGCCATGACCTGCAAATGGTGACAAACACTTGTAAATGGTGACAAACACCTGCAAATTGCCCCCTGGGACGTTTGTGGTGGAAACGCAAGTAGGCCAAAAAATGAACCCTCTAAGGTAAGGACACTGAGGGCTCATTGTTTTGGCCTACCTGGAAACGCAGCGTTTGCACTGCCAAATGTTGCAAGGGGCAATTTGCAGGTGTTTGGTACCACGTTCGAGTGAATTGGATGACGTCAGAATTTGGTGAAAACTGTGACCCATGGATAAGGATGCTAAGGGATCATTTTTTGACCTACCTAGAAACGCAGCGTTTGCACCAACAAACGTTGCAGGGGGCAATCTGCAGGTGATTGGCACTGTTTTCGAGTGAAATGTGGCGTTTGCACCCCCAAAAGTTGCAGCGGGCAATTTGCAGTTGGTTGGCACCATTTCCTAGTGAATCGGAGGACGTCGGATTTTGGCGAAAACCGTGACTCGTGGGACAGGGCACCAAGGGCTCATTTTTTGGCTTACCTGGAAATGTGGCGCTTGTACTGCCAAACATTGCAGGGGGGTTACGGTGCCAATCATCTGACATCTTCCGATTCACTCGAAAACGATGCCAAACACCAACAAATTGCCCCCTGCAATATTTGGCGGTGCAAACGCTGCTCTTTCAGGTCGGCCAGAAAATGAGCCCTCGGCGTCCTTACCTTGAGGCTCATTGACATAATGAACAGTATTGGCATTTAGGCACAAGCTGCCTTTTGGGATTTTCTGCCCCGATTCTCCAAATGTAGGGAACACGTGGAAATGTAAACACCATCTCCCTCGTTTAGTCTCTCACTAGATTGCTTTGCATAACTTCCTAAGACAGTGACGGAGAACGCGTTGGATGCCACCTACCTACCTGGAGGCAGTATGCAAATTATTTCATTCTGTGAGCTCTCTGCTCAAATCAGAAGAGGCATGAGGAGTTCCCCAGTTCTATTCCATTATTATCCTCCGGTTTGCTCTGCTGGGCGTTCCACTCCTGCATTCTTGTTTACATATTCTAAAATTAATTCCTGAACTGGAGCACGTAGAGTTTCCTGCAGTGCTTGAGCACCCTGCCATGAGGATCAGTTAGATTTCTGGGTACCAAAGGCAGAGCCTTTTCGAAGTGGCACCACACCTTTGGAATTCCCATTGCGCATGCCCCTTCACCAGCTCAGTTGCTGCCTGCAGCAGAAGACTAGATGGTGGGTTCACAATTCAATGTGCAGAACATGACTGGACTGGCAGGTGAATCTTATTACATAAGTCGGAATGGGACACTGTACCTGAAGGCAGAAAACTATCTTAGAGCAGGCTAGCTGAGGGGGATTCTGGGAGGAACTACTGCCATCCCTGGCATTGTCCTCCTGAGGCCATTGTCCCACTCTGCCAATGAGCTGCCCTGCCCTTTCCACCACTGGCATGGTTGGCAGCAAAAACAAACAAACAAACAAGTCCCAAGTGAAAAACAAAGGACCCACACGTGGTACTGCCAGATATGTGGTAAATGTGCAGGCAATGATGCTCTTCTCAGCAGCTACCTCTTGGCTGCTGCTGTTGTCCCCACATTATGTTGGAAGCTGAGGAGCAACTCAGCTTCCTCAGAAGGGTGTGAATGAAGTTAAGACAAAGTGGGGGACCTCCAGACTCCTAAACTGTCCCCGTCTCTTTGGTCTCTGTGCTGACTTATCCATTGAAGGCAAAGTGATATGTTAAGCTGGATACTCTCTCATTTCTGCCTCGCCTCTCATGTTTCTCTGGACCTCAAGTCTGGAGGCATCTTCTGACAGCAAAGGGGCAATCAGGGTTTCTTTGTTTCACCACCAAGTTAGTCAGCTGGTACTGTAGAATTCTGTCCTGCAAAGAAAGTCCTGTTAAGTGTAGGTACATGTAAGGTAAAGGGCAAAGGACCCCTGGATGATTAAGTCCAGCTGAATTCAACTATGGGGTTGTGGCACCATAGCTGTCAACGTTTCCCTTTTTAAAAGGGAAATTCCCTTATTCCGAATAGGATTCCTCACAAGAAAAGGGAAAAGTTGACAGCTATGTGTGGTGTTCATCTCACTTTCAGGCTGAGGGAGCCGGTGTTTGTCCGCAGACAACTTTCTGGGTCATGTGGCTAGCAAGACAAAACCACTTCTGGCACAACGGAACAACGGAACAGAAGCCAGAGCGCATGGAAATGCCATTTATTTATTTATTTTAGTTATTTATTTCTTCAATTTATACACCGCCCTATACCCGGAGGTCTCAGGGTGGTTCACAAACAAGACCACAACATATAAAATCAAACCAAAAACAATAACCCAATAACCCCCCCCCCCCAAAGAGCCACATTCTAAAAGGGTGTTGGATGTCAATAAGATCAACCCAAGGCCTGGTTAAAATGGAACGTTTTTGCCCGGCACCTAAAGGTGTATAATGAAGGCGCCTGGCAAACTTCCCTGGGCAGAGCATTCCACAGATGGGGAGCCACTGCAGAGAAGACCCATTCTCCTGTTGCCACCCCTCGGGACCTCTTGACGAGACGGCACACAAAGGAGGGCTTCAGAAGATTATCTCAGGGTCCAGGTAGGTTCATATGGGATTTACCTTCCCGCCACAGTGGTGCCTATTTATCTACTTGTGCTGGTATGCTTTTGAACTGCTAGGTTGGCAAGAGCTGGGACAGAGCAATGGGAGCTCACCCCATCATGCATATTCGAACTGCCAACCTTATGACTGGCAAGCCCAAGAGGCTCGGTGGTTTAGACCAGAGCCCATCCTGTTAAGTATAATTGCTTAATTGACACTGAAATGGAGAATGCCTATGTGTATTGCTGAAAAAGGTTTAACGTGGGGAAATTCTTCTGGAGTATACCAAGTGCTCTCTGAGCTCCTCCATGGGTTGAAAATTCACTGTTAGTTGTTCTCTGGTAGCTAATATGTGAGTGTTTCACTTTAGGCCACATGGGAAGCAGATGAAGTGGAATCTCACCATCATGGAAGCTGGGTGGCTGAGTCTTTGTTCTCAGGCTTTGTGGGAGTAAGGATGTGTAAATGACCCTCTCCGTTGAGTAAATACAGCTCCAGGCAGAATGGAGACAGCAAAGAGAGCAGACCTCTGATTTTAGATCTGTTTGGAGTATTTCATACGTTTTAAGAAGCTGAGACTGTGCTGGACTGGCACATGATCTTATGGATATTTTGGGTGTATCATTTACTGTTTTTTGTCCCGTTTTGAAGAAAGTTCTGCAAGTAAAGCTATAATTGAACTTATGGGCCCCGACAATGTTTCTCTTCTTTTCTCTTTTTTATGCTCACAGTTGCTTCAAGATACTCAATATTAATGTCTGCACTATGTCCTTCTTATAAGAAGCCTCAGCTTTCTTGTTTTATGTCAAGTCTCTTCCAGTTGAAGGTGTGCTCCAAGCAAGGATTCATTTCACTAAAATTAGCATATGGAGTTCTGCATGCAACAGCAGAATTAACACAATACGGTTGTACCTTGGTTTTTGAACAGCCTAGTTCTCAAAGTTTTGGCTCTCGAACGATCGAAACCCAGAAGTGACTGTTCCGGTTTTTTAACGTTCTTTTGGAAGCTGAACATCCGACGTGGCTTCCGCAACTTCCGATTGGCTGCAGGAGCTTCCTTCAGCCAATCAGAAGCCGTGCTTCGGTTTTTGAATGCTTTGGAAGTCAAACGGACTTCCGGAATGGATTCCGTTCGGCTTACAAGGTATTACTGTACCAAGTCAGCTCAGAGACGGGGGTGTGGGGTGTGGAAGAGAATGATGAGTTGACAGTAGGAGCTGGCCCCCTCCCCAATCGCCTTGGAAGATTAGCTGAAATGCCTCCACAATTCTCAGCCACCCAATGGAGGGGCATGTGTCTGTTTATGCAGGAATGTTCATGCTCAGAACTAGCTTCTCCCACTACAGCTAGTCTCATTCTTTTCATCTTCACTATAGCAATCCTGCATTCTTTAAATATAAATCGCTTGGCTAGTGTGGTGCCATTTCCCTGTAGTTTGTCAAGATTTATATCACATTTTAACATTCCGCATTCTGTCCTGAATTGACCAATTTTTCAGTATTCTATAATCATCTCTCCAGGAAATGGCGATTACTTCTGCCTGCTTCCCTGCTGTTCCTCTGAAAATGCTGCCCCGCCCTCTATTCTACTGCTGCTGCAGAGAAGAGAAGAAAATCCCATATAAGGCCCTGTTGACTTCCTTGCTTCCTTGCTTTCTCTTACTTCCCCTTATGTTTAATTTTTATCAGTTTGTTCACTTGTTTATTTAGATGCAACCCCTCTAAATGCTCCAGGCAGGTTGCAAATCTAAACACCACTAAAAACAAGATCCAAAAATCAAGCTAATGGCAGATAGTGACAACATAACCTAGCTAGATGTTTTTAAAACAAAAGAAAACCTCAGAGACTGTGTGCAACTAACTAGGCTTCTCTTCGCTACCTTTTGGGAAATGAAAAGGAAGGAGCCCAGAATCCATCTTCCCTAGGTCAGTCCATAGCCTTGGGGCAAATGCAGAAAAGGCCCTGCTCTGTCTCAGTTTTATTAATCATGGGATCTTTGAACTGAGTCTACCCTGCAGATCTTGAGTCTAGATGAGGGCCGAGAAACTGTAGGTCAAAGACCAAGAATCACTTGTGCTGTTGACCAAGGGATTGCAGATTTTGCCAATTTGGAATTGCGTTGCACTTCCCTTGAGTGCTTCATCAGAGACTCTGCTCAGTGTCACCCCATTCGCCAAGGTTTGCATTGTTTTGATTGTTATTATGTTATAATGTTATGTATTTTATACTGTAAACCACCCTGTGATTCTTGGATGAAGGTGAATGAATGAATGCAGTGGTACCTTGGCACTCAAAAGACTTGGCTCCCAAAGAAATCGGCTACCCGGAAGTGAGTGTTCCGCTTTGCGAACATTTTTCGGAAGTCGAACGTCCGATGCAGCTTCCATGGCTACTGACTGAGTGCAGGAAGCTTCTGCAGCCAATTGGAAGCCATGCCTTGGTTTTCGAACCATTTTGGGAGTCGAACAGACTCCCAGAATGGATTAAGTTCGAGAACCTAGTTGCCACTGTATGCCCAACACTGTATGTGTTGGGGGTTATTGGATTGTTTATTTTATTTTATTTTGATGATTTATTTTGTGGTTTTGTATTCTGATTTTATCCCGTGAACCGCCCTGAGACCTGTGTGTATAGGGTGGTATATAAAATTAATAAATAATAGTAATACAAATAATAATAAATAAAGTTAGGTAGCGGGGGGCGGGGAGCTTAGGAACATAGGGGGCTGCCTAATCCTAAATCAGACTACTGGTGGGTGAAATGTCAGGGTGGTACCCTCTCCAAGCACACTGCTTGAGCCCTCCCCATCCTTCTTGTTTAGCACCATGGGACATGTGACAATAACAAATTAAAGGTTTTTGGAGTGAGTTTCAGCTGACCTTTCCCTCGCAAAGAATCACCTGTAACTAAAGGTTTTGTGTCAATGCACACACTTTGCATGCAGAATGTCTCAGGTTCAATCTCTGGCATCTCCAGTTGAAGGAATCCGATTGTGCTGGGCCCGGGGGTAACCCGAGAATCGGGTCCAGAATTTGAAGTTTCTGCTGGGAAGAAGGGTTTGGATTTGATATCCCGCTTTATCACTACCCTAAGGAGTCTCAAAGCGGCTCACAATCTCCTTTCCCTTCCTCCCTCACAACAAACACTCTGTGAGGTGAGTGGGGCTGAGAGACTTCAGAGAAGTGTGACTAGCCCAAGGTCACCCAGCAGCTGCATGTGGAGGAGCAGGGACACGAACCCGGTTCACCAGATTACGAGTCCACCGCTCTTAACCACTATACCACACTGGCTCTCATGGGACAGTCTAACAGGGCCAAGGCAGGACACGAGGCAGGAAACCAGGCAAGGACAGGTACAGGATCTCAGGCAGGATCTAGAATACACAATGTTGCTCCCACAACCTGGGGCAGGGTCCGACAACCTTTTATCTTTGTCGGGGTAACGGCCGGTCCTGATCCCCCGGTGACTCACCTCCCTGTTTCGCCCGAAGGCGAGCACTCCTCCTGCGAGCACTCAGGTCTCTCCTTCTCTCAGACCTTAGTCTCTGCAGCTCAGGAGACGTCAGTGGGTTACTAGACCCAGGGGCTGCCTCAGCCTCCCCTGACCCAACCAGTAGTGGAGCAGCTGTAAGTGATGGCCCAGCTGAAGGCAACGAGGTGATCCCTGTATCTGGAGCCAGGGCAGACCCAGGCCCCTGACTCAACAGCTGGTGTTTGTTGCAGGGGAACCCGTGCAGACTGGGACTCTTCAGGACCAGGCCCCAGACTTGGTTCAGATGATGCCTGAGGCAAAGGATCAGGTGCAGATGGAGTCTCCTCTGGTTCTGAGTCCAAGCCCAAGTCCCAGGCCATTACACTGGTAAGAGGAGATAGAAAAGACCTCTGCCTGAGGGCCTGGAGAGCTGTTGCCCATCAGAGTGGGGAATACTGGGTTACATGGACAAATAGGCTGACCTAGTAGGAGGCAGCTTCCTATGTCCTCACTAGAGGTGGAGGAATTTGTCACTTTTGTTTCTCATGTTTCCAGACTTAAATTTAGTTCTCTGCATTTCCACATCAGCTTGTTGTTGTTGTTGTTGTTTTAAAAATGTCTTTGTAATTCATCAACATTTTACTACAAATTTCCCCTGATTATACATTTTGCATGCACTTTTGCCAAATATACACTGTTCTGCAAAGCATTTTTTTCCTTAATAAAATGCAATGTTGTGTCTTATCTTCACTAATATATGCATTTTAATGCACAATTTAGTACATGCATTTTTGTACGTATTGCCTGGCGGGACAACTGGGTTGCAAAATTCAGAGAAGGGGGATTTCGAAAGGGCCGTGTTTCCATTCGCAGAGTTTCAGGATGTGCAAATTGGGTAAGTTCTGCATTCATCCTCCATAACGCTCCTTTGACACTGCAGTGCTTAGAGTGGGTACCAAACATAATAATTAAAAATGCTGCCATTGTTTCTGCATTTAGGAGAAGGTCACTGCACCACTGCTTTTTTAAATTCCCAGAACTGAAATTTGCACACAGTTCAAAATGGCACAAGGAGTTCTGCTTTGTCTCCCTAAAGAAAGGGTTGTATTTGTGCAGGACTTTGTGTGTGTGTGTGTGTGTGTGTGTGTGTGTGTGTGTGTGTTTCTTCCCACTAAGGAGATTGTCTCTGCTTAGTAATTACAAAATAGAAATGTCACTGCTGTCAAATGAGATAATACACCTCACGCATCAAGACACACACTGCTTAAAAATCAAAATGAGTAGAATAAAGAGGCTGCCGGGTGAATATGCATTGATTAAATTTACAGGCATTAATCACTTTGAATCAAAACTGAATCCCATCAAGGAGGTGGTAAATGTGCAGGGAGAGATCAAAAAAATGGAAATGATCCCCCAACAAGGCTGTATTCAAATCACTACTGGGAACAGCTTTGAAAGTCACTTCGTTCAAGATCAGCCTGGGCTTTAATTTCATGTCCTTTATAATAGGAAACCCAGCTGGTGAGTGCCAGGGAAACCCCTGGGGTTTCCAGAAGTAGAAAAATATTTTTAAAAAACAAAAGCAAAATGGTGGGGGGTGGGGAGGATTTACAGGCACAAGGGTTGACTGAGGCACTCCACATCCCCTCAAATATTCACCTCAGATGAAAATAGGGACATATTCTACATCACGGCCCCTGCATTTCCTCCTCAGAGCCAAGCAATCGCAACAGTCCTTTGTTGTGACCCTCCTTGGCAAGAGGTCAAGAGAACAGGCCTTTTCTGTGGTTGCTCCCTGTCTGTGAATGCTATCCCCAGGGAAACTCCCTTGGTGCCTTCATTGCATTTCTCTAGGCACCAGCCAAATACATCCCTCTTTTCCCAGGCCTTTGGCGAATTAAACAATCTATGGCCTTTTAGACTGGATGGGGTAGGTGGGTATTGTTTTGTTTGTTGCTGTGGTGTGTATTTTTGCATTATTTTATTGTAAACTGCCCTGTGATCCTCAGATGTATAGCAATGTAATTAATTAATTAATTAATTAATTAATTAAAGCAGTTTCTAGACTGCTTACATTATTATTATTATTATTATTATTATTATTATTATTAATAAACTAATTAATCTCTGCCTCAGTGTTCCTCATCTGTATAGCGGGTATATGTTTTCTAGTTGCCACTCCCCAGCACAACGCTCCCTGAAGAGTGACAGCACATCATCAAGTAATGTGCGAGAAGGACCATTGCTCAGTGACAAGAGAATCTGCTTTGCTTGCAGAAGGCCCCAGGCTCAATTTCCAGGTCTGGCACCCCCATCTTGAAACCTTGGAAAGCTGGTCCTAGTTACTGCAGGCAATACTGAACGAGGTGGACCAAGGATCTGTCTCATTGTAATGCACTGTCTTCTGTTACTATGGGGGCATTGCTACAAAGGAACGAGTTGGGTGGCAGTGGTAGGAGCCCCACGCACTGGCTAGCCACTCATCTAGGTGAACAGAAAAAGCAGCTCTCTAAAACGGTGTGTGATGCAAACAGATATGTGTGTGTGTGTGTGTGTGTGTGTGTGAGAGAGAGAGAGAGAGAGAGAGAGAGAGAGAGAGAACGCTCCTTATGCTATTAGTAATTCCATTCCTACTAAGGGAATGGGGAAACTTAAGTTATACCATTCACAGGTTGCAGTCGTATATTATTAATAATAATAATAACTTAGTTCCTAAATGTTTTGGCTCCCGAACATCACAAACCCGGAAGTGACTGTTAGGGTTTGCGAACTATATTTGGAAGCCGAATGTCTGACGGGGCTTCCATGGCTTCTGATTGGCTGCAAAAGCTTCCTGTAGCCAATCAGAAGCTGCGATTCGGTTTTTGAACATTTTGGAAGCCGAATGGACTTCCGGAACGGATTCCGTTCGACTTACAAGGTATGACTATAATAATAATAACAATAATAATAATACACAATGGCAATTCGCTGAGACTTATTTCCGAGTAGACAGACACCCACTGGGCTGTGCTGCAAGTTCTTATGCATTTGGATGAAGCCGCAGTTGTAGACAAGAGCCGGGAATTGGCATAATGATTTATTGCATCTGTCCCACCGCTGAATCCGATTTGCACACATGCCTCTGCAAAATGCTCACCTTGGCAGCCATCCCATTTCCACCCCAGCCTGCCAGCCCCACCTCAACTGCAAATATAGCTAAGGACATCAACAGCCGATGGAATTTGCAACATCGAGTTAACTGTCTCATCCATCTCCCTCACCATATTTTCATATCTTGTCCTGGGGTTCTTCTGCTCCCACCTCCTCTTTCTTCTTTGTAAATGCGTTGGGGGGGGGGGACATTTGTAAAATATTTGTCAAAAGAGCAAAAAAACGAAAGGCCAGTGGGCACAGATAATAATATTTGTTCCCCACCGACAATGTACTTGAATGTACAAGTGGAGGCAGAAAGAAAAGTGGAGCTTACAGCTACATTTCGACAACAAGAGAAAGACAAAAAGGAATAGGCCAAGGAAACAAAAGGTGCATCTGAATAAATGCTGTTGGGCTCATTGCACTAGATAATTAAAGCCATATCAGAACACTTTAAGCAATTACAGTGGTACCTCAGGTTACATACGCTTCAGGTAACAGACTCTTCAGGTTACAGACTCTGCTAACCCAGAAATAGTACCTCGGGTTAAGAACTTTGCTTCAGGATGAGAACAGAAATCGCGTGACGGCGGCACGGCAGCAGCGGGAGGCCCCATTAGCTAAAGTGGCGCTTCAGGTTAAGAACAGTTTCAGGTTCAGAACGGATCTCCGGAACAAATTAAGTACGTAACCAGAGGTACCACTGTATGGCTTCCCCAAAGAATCCTGGGAACTGTAGTTTGTTAAGGGTCCCGAGAGTTGTTAGGATGAAACCCTGTTCTCCTCATGAATCTACAATTCTCAGAGTCCGCTGGGATTGAGGAGTGCTAGACACCCCCCCCTCAAACTGTTGCAGAAAACACAACTGTATGGAGGGACCTATAAGACCCTTCCTTTAAGGAAACCTGTGTTTCCTTCAATGCATTATGGCATATTTCTTTATTTGATATAGGTTCTTTATTTTAAAGTTATTGTGACTCTTTATATAGGATCTGATTGTTACTATTCATGTTTGATGTTTTATTATTGTTGTTGTTGTGTGTGCTGGAAGCCGCCCAGAGTGGCTGGGGCATAATAATAATAATAATAATAATAATAATAATTATTATTATTATTATTATTATTATTATTATTATTATTTCAGGTACTGTTGGACCACAACTCCCATCAGCCCCAGCTAGCATGACAAGTGATAATGGGAGTCTTAGTCGTAGGATGGCCATGATCCTACTTTTAAGGTGGGTGTTTACACATCTTCCTATTAGTCATACCTTTCAATGCATTTTCCCATCATTTTCCAAACCAAAGTATTATTGTTATTATTATTATTATTATTATTATTATTATTATTACTACTACTACTAGTAGTAGTAGTAGTAGAGAGCCAGTGTGGTGTAGTGGTTAAGAGCGGTAGTCTCGTAATCTGGTGAACTGGGTTTGCGTCTCCGCTCCTTCACATGCAGCTGCTGGGTGACCTTGGGCTAGTCACACTTCTTTGAAGTCTCTCAGCCCCACTCACCTCACAGAGTATTTGTTGTGGGGGAGGAAGGGAAAGGAGAATGTGAGCCGCTTTGAGACTCCTGAAAGGGAGTGAAAGGCGGGATATCAAATCCAAACTCTTCTTCTTCTTCTTCCTAACCCTTCTTTTAGTTTCTTTTAGATTCTTCCTATAGTCTTTTAGATATAGGTAAAGGTAAAGGGACCCCTGACCATTAGGTCCAGTTGTGACCGACTCTGGGGTTGAGGCGCTCATCTCGCTTTATTGGCCGAGGGAGCTGGTGTACAGCTTCCGGGTCATGTGGCCAGCATGACTAAGCCACTTCTGGCGAACCAGAGCAGCGCACGGAAACACCGTTTACCTTCCCGCCAGAGTGGTACCTATTTATCTACTTGCACTTTGACATGCTTTCGAACTGCTAGGTTGGCAGGAGCAGGGACCGAGCAACGGGAGCTCACCCCATCGCGGGGATTCGAACCACCGACCTTCTGATCGGCAAGCCCTAGGCTCTGTGGTTTAACCCACAGCGCCACCCGCATCCCTACACACAGTATACAGGGGTGGATTTAGGATAGTGGGACTGGTTCAGGCGCACTGTGCATGAAGCCTCAGGGGCAGCACAACTATGAAGTAGAATGGAAGGCGAGAGGCAGGGGGACACATTTTGGTGTTGCACAGGGAGTCACTGAGCTTTGAGACTCCAAGAGCCACCTCTGCAGTACACTGTATAGATTCAAGGGGATCTGTTGAACTAAGGCAGCAGTGTGCATTCATCTACTTGAAATGCATAAACCTGGTAGGTTTATCGAGCTCATTGTTAACTAAAGTGCTTGCACCCTATTCAAAGGCCACTCCTATTTCATTTCCCTCTGTATAGCATAAGAATCTTGGTGCTTCCCTGCAGAATGCATTTCTTTCACTTCCTTTTTAAACCAAATCCCTTAATAATCAACATTTTTGAAAACCCTCTTAATTAATAGAGTTGCTAAAAGCCACTCCGGCACACGGAGCAAAACACAACAAGAGACATTAGTTTGGCGGAAATGTAATAATGCAATCACACACAAATTACAGCGTGGCTAGAAATTATAAGCCGCAGCTGGTTTCAATTTGTTGTTTTGACCTTTAACTGAAAAATGAATTTTAATTGGCAATTGGCTTCGACAATGTGTTTGGTTTCCAAAGCAATATCGGAACGCAACGGTTAAGTGGTTTAAATAATTGAGGTTCAGCCTAGTCTAATCTTTTGAGGTTCAGTTTAGATCTTGAGCAGGGGGCGAAACCCTTTTTCCTGCGGTCTTTCCAACGAGAGGCGCTCTCAGAACAAGGTAAACAGCATGGCAGTTAGGTCTTTAGGTATAAGAGAAGCGACTGGATCGGCATTTAGTGGAAGAAGGGCCAGAGCATGGTTTGAGTTCAATGGTTTGCCAGCAATATGAGAAACATCAAAAATGCTTTGCCGAAACCCAGTAAGCTTGCCATACTCCCACCATAAATGTACGCAGCCCAAAAATGTTAGGCTACACCAGGGTTTCCCAAATTTGGGTCTCCAGAGGTTTCTGGGCTACAATTCCCACCATCCCTGACTGCTGGTTCTGCTAGCTAGGAATGATGGGAGTTGTGGTCCAACAAAGCGTGTTCTCACTAATAGAGAGCACGTGTCTCGGTGGGGTCTAGCAGGCCATCCCACTGTTGCTGGGCTGATCTGTTTGGATGGCCACAGGCTGTGATTGGGTACTTGTGTTTCTGGGGAGAATTTGATGTATCCAATTTGTGGGTTGGGCTAAAAAGTTTTAAATACTGGGCACGCAGCTTTGAGCATCCTCTTTTGCTGTGTGCACTGGATCACCCGCCCACCCAACCTGAAATGGGGATTTTGCTCTTGACCTTGCTATGCCTGTCATGGGGTCGCCTACTTTTGGGGCAGGGGCCTGGTAGGAATTTTGTCCTATGGCTGATTGGCTGGAGCCATTTGGTTTTTGCCTACTGCGTAGCAAATCGTCACAACTTGTAAGGTTTGTGCTTAGGCATTGGTTAAAAAATTGGTTGGTGGAGGGGTAAGTGCCTACCCCTCCAATGCTGGTGCTGCAAGGGAATTCCATTAAAGGAATCCGGGGGCTTGCCATGTTTTCGTCCAAGTCCCTGGCATCGGGCTTGGGCCTCTGGGAGCATGCGGGGAGAGGTGAGGGTCCGATGCCCAGCTTCATTTCTCCCCAATATTGTTTTCCCTGACTGGCTTCCGCTGAAATCTGGATGTCAGTTCTGTCCATGGGCGGGGGGATAGATAGTCGGAACCAATGCCTAAGCAACCACTCACAGTTATGTATTTAAATAAAGTTGTGGCCAAAATTATGCCAAAAACCTTAAACAAAAATTACGTGTGATGTGTGAGTTATTGGGGTGGCTTGGGGACCTCAACACGCAACAGCTGGAGATCCAGCTGGGCTACACCATTCATACACCAATTCCTGTCTTCCATCTTCCACCCCACATGGTGTCAACTGAAGTAGAATCATAGAATCATAGAGTTGGAAGAGACCACAAGGGCCATCGAGTCCAACCCCCTGCCAAGCAGGAAACACCATCAGAGCACTCCTGACATATGGTTGTCAAGCCTCTGCTTAAAGACCCCCAAAGAAGGAGACTCCACCACACTCCTTGGCAGCAAATTCCACTGTCGAACAGCTCTTACTGTCAGGAAGTTCTTCCTAATGTTTAGGTGGAATCTTCTTTCTTGTAGTTTGGATCCATTGCTCCGTGTCCGCTTCTCTGGAGCAGCAGAAAACAACCTTTCTCCCTCCTCTATGTGACATCCTTTTATATATTTGAACATGGCTATCATATCACCCCTTAACCTCCTCTTCTCCAGGCTAAACATGCCCAGCTCCCTTAGCCGTTCCTCATAAGGCATCGTTTCCAGGCCTTTGACCATTTTGGTTGCCCTCCTCTGGACACGTTCCAGTTTGTCAGTGTCCTTCTTGAACTGTGGTGCCCAGAACTGGACACAGTACTCCAGGTGAGGTCTGACCAGAGCAGAATACAGTGGCACTATTACTTCCCTTGATCTAGATGCTATACTCCTATTGATGCAGCCCAGAATTGCATTGGCTTTTTTAGCTGCCGCGTCACACTGTTGGCTCATGTCAAGTTTGTGGTCAACCAAGACTCCTAGATCCTTTTCACATGTACTGCTCTCAAGCCAGGTGTCACCCATCTTGTATTTGTGCCTCTCATTTTTTTTTTGCCCAAGTGCAATACTTTACATTTCTCCCTGTTAAAATTCATCTTGTTTGTTTTGGCCCAGTTCTCTAATCTGTCAAGGTCGTTTTGAAGTGTGATCCTGTCCTCTGGGGTGTTAGCCACCCCTCCCAGTTTGGTGTCATCTGCAAATTTGATCAGGATGCCCTTGAGTCCATCATCCAAGTCGTTGATAAAGATGTTGAATAAGACCGGGCCCAAGACAGAACCCTGTGGCACCCCACTAGTCACTCTTCACTAGTTCACTTCACCCTGCTGCATGGCAGGGATGCTGCTGCTGCCATGTTTTGGGTTTTCCCTCAGGTTCTAACTCGTATCTGGAGTCATCCTGGCAAAAGAAAAAAGAAGAAACAGCACAGCACAGCAAAACAAGCAGGCAGCAGCAACCACACAAGGAAAACAGCCGTTTTTCTTCTCCTCCCCTCCCTTCTCGTCTTCCTACGGAGTGAAATGCTTCCCTAGTGACACAGTTTGAAGTGCGGACCAGGGTGTTTTGCACCACAGCTGTTCCTTTGACTTTTTATCTTGCATTGTGATTTCTTTTTCTCCTTTTCAAAGGCCTCACTACAAAGAAGTCTATGTAAACTAATGAGAAAAATATTACATCCCCCATCGTCGGGGAAGAGTGACAAACCGATCCCATTATTTTTCTTGCGGACTCCAGTCTCCCACTCCCAGCACACGCTTTCTCTGCATTCCTGAGCAAAATGGAATGATTTTATTACCCGTGTTCCGCATGAGTTCCAGGATCTCATCAGTTTCCGAAATGCTACCACACGGCCTTCTCGGGAACATAGATTAACTTGCCTTTTGCTTCGAGAGGGGGAATAATGAATACATTTTTTCCCCTTTGGCAAACACAGTTTTAAGGCCATTTGGTAAAAGACCTGTAGTATTTATAAAATGTGAGTGCTTGTTGGCTTTAAGCAAAGCCTAGCCAGCTCAGGGTCTGAAGGCCATGCCATGGATTATTTCAGGGAGAGGTCAATGTGGTGCTTTTGATATGTTGCTGATGATAATTCCCATCAGCCTCAGCAGAGTCAATTGTCAGGGATGATGGGACTTGTAGTTCATAATGATGGGAGCATTATAGTCCATAAGGCCTGGAGGCAGTGGCCTAGCGTGGGGGGTGCAGGGGGGGCCGGCCGCCCCGGGCGCAACATCTGGGGGTGCGCGCTCACACTCGCAGCGCTAAAATCCATGGGTTAGGGGGCGCAAATCACTTGCCTTGCCCCGGGTGCTGACAACCCACGCTACGCCACTGCCTGGAGGGCACCATGTTGATTACTACTGCTGTGAATACCCCACCTGTTTTGATTCAGGGCCTGTTCTGGTGCTCCAAAGTGGCCTGAATTTAACCTGGAATGATTCAGGACCAACCAACCTGAATCTAAACTCCAAATCAGACAATGATTTCTTTTTTTCTTTCATTCTCTATGCTAGTCTGAAAGCAAAATAAAGTTTGATACCACATTCTCCTCCATTCTGCTTTTATCCACTACGGATTTATGCCATGAGCTGCAGTCTATAAGGTCAACTAGGGTATGGAAGATGAGAGAGGGATGGATGCAATGCTCTGTTAATTTTCTGCATTTAAGGTCTTATGCTCTTTTACTCAGATGATGATGATGGTGATAATTTTATTATTTATACCCCGCCCATCTGGCTGGGTGGGTCCCAACAGAACAATAAAAACAGAATAAAATTTCAAACATTAAAAACTTCCCTAAACAGGGCTGCCTTCATATATCTTCTAAAAGTCAGATAGTTGTTTATTTCCTTGACATCTGATGGGAGGGCGCCACTACTGAGAAGGCTCTCTGTCTGGTTCCCTGTAACCTCACTTCTCACAGGGAGGGAACCACCAGATAAATATAATATAAATATCAATAATGATCAATAAAATAAAATAGAATCAGAGATAAGAAAGCTCATTTGATCTGAAAATTTTTGTTTATGCTACAATACAGATTAAGGAGAAATAATTCACACTGAAGCATGCTTTCATGTTGCAATGAAGTTCAGATAATCAGAAACATTAGCATTAGGGTTTTTTTTAAGTAGACAAACTTTATTTTTGAAAAACAGTTTTCCAGCCTTCTTGTGAAAAATTTCAAATCACATCATGAAAATTAATTGTTGTGGTAATGTTTGATTCAATACTTAGCCTGGCCAAATCCACAAGACTTTGCTGAGACATTGTAAACCTTAAATGATTCTTAAATGGCTTAGGTTTGCTAAATGACCTCTCCCCAGAAGCTACTGTTGCTGGAATTTTTAATAGTATTCTTAGGATGACACAAACAATTGGAAACAGGTCACCAAGTCTGTACTCTGTTAACAAGTTCAGATCTAATGGCTTTAACTGTGCATTTACAACATTTGCTTTACCTACGGAGGGTAAATGTTGCGTTTCTTTTCCAAAATCATCACCATTAAGGTCAGCAGGATATTGCTCTGATGAAGATTCCCTCACTTTTAAACATGGTGAGAGAGAAGTATCTCAAACGGAAGATTGTTTTCTGGTGTGGAGTCTACTATTTCTGCAAAGTACTTCGCAGGCTGCCCCTCAAGCAAAATGTGTTGTGTCACAAGATTCGAGGATTCTGCAATAAAATTCATTTTGTGAGTCCGGCAACAGATAATGAACTTGAGTCACTCCTTTTCTGTGACTCCTCCACACTTAGCACCTGTTCCAGTTTAGGGAAGTTTTTAATGTTTGATATCATATTGTGTTTTTAATATCCTGTTGGAAGCTGCCCAGAGTGACTGGGGAGGCCCAGACAGATGGACGGGGTATATTATTATTATTATTATTATTATTATTATTATTATTATTATTCCGGAAGGATGGGGCCTTACCTGGAGAGCAGTTCAATGAGTCCTAAATGTGTTGGGATAAACCATTAAATACTAGGCCATCTTCTCCCAAGAAGAATACAACATTGATGATGCACTTTAAAAGGTTGTTCCATTTCATAGCTTCAGTTTTGCTTATTCTTCTAAGATGATGTCAACTCCTGTCTCAGACAGCAGGTACCTTTCTAGTACCCACCAAGCTAAGTAACAGTCTCTGTGACTATTGCCTTTTTCATGTTCTGAGATCCTGTAGGAAAGTTTCTGCCGCTTCCCATTAGAATCCCTTGTTGTTGTTGTTTAGTCGTTTAGTCATGTCTGACTCTTTGTGACTCTATGGACCAGAGCACGCCAGGCACTCCTGTCTTCCACTGCCTCCCGCAGTTTGGTCAAACTCATGCTGGTAGCTTCGAGAACACTATCCGACAAAGACAACAGGCATTAGAATCCCAGTCTTCAGCAAATATCAGTGCAGATGTAGAGGCAGAAGTGCTAGTCTTGACTGTCTGGTATCAAAACAATTGACGTGGAAAGCAATATAAGGCTATATCTGTTGACTTCAGGCAAGCCACTGTGTTAAATGTACTTCTCCATTAGTGCTTTGAAATTTCAGTATGTATTTGCAACGGCACTGTTGAGATGTGACTAGCCCTTTTATCTGCTGTAACATACTTCATGCTATAACTGATCTCCCTCTGTTCAACTTTAAAAATGCTCTCCGGGCTTCACCATTCTTTCTGTCAGGTTCAGCTTTGTTTGTAATCAATATTACAAATGTAAGTAGAAATCGCAGCACCTAGCTGTGCTTGCTTGCTCAAAACGACAACAATGCACCAAGAGAGCCTCTGAAAACTTTGCCTTGTTGCAAGTTGGCTGAAATAACTTGAGTTGTGCTTTAAAATTCTCCGTTCATTATATCTGAGCAACACCGTTTCTCAGGTTAACCAATAATTCCAAATTAACAAGATAGAGATGAAAAATTATCCAGTCTTAACAGGGCTGGATTTAGGTTTGAGGAGGCTCTAAGCTACTGAAGATAAGGTAAAGGTAAAGCTACCCCTGCCCGTACGGGCCAGTCTTGCCAGACTCTAGAGTTGTGCGCTCATCTCACTCTAGAGGCTGGGAGCCAGCGCTGTCCACAGACACTTCCGGGTCACGTGGCCAGCGTGACAAGCTGCATCTGGCGAGCCAGCGCAGCACACGGAACGCCGTTTACCTTCCCGCTAGTAAGCGGTCCCTATTTATCTACTTGCACCCGGGGGTGCTTTCGAACTGCTAGGTTGGCAGGCGCTGGGACCGAGCGACGGGAGCGCACCCCGCCGCGGGGATTCGAACCGCCGACCTTTCGATCAGCAAGTCCTAGGCGCCGAGGCTTTTACCCACAGCGCTACCCGGGTCCCTGAAGATAATGGGGCCTTTTATATGTCCAGCTGTCCTTTGTCAACAACAAATTGCCGCTGTTTTTTGTGTTGAGTATATGCTATATGGTAATTTATGGACCTAATAGGTATCTAAAGCCATTTTATTTGTTTTCTATCTTATATTTTGGAAATGTACATCCTTGGTGTTGTTTTTTCTTTGAATTTTTGGGGGGCCCCAAGAGCGTGGGGCCCTAAGCTATAGCTTGTTTAGTTTATATGTAAATCCAGCACTGAGGCTTAGTAAAGCAGAGCACTATGAAACGTCGTGGATGTGTTGAGTGTGGAGTTTGGATTTTGTTTTTATTATACCTTTACAAATAGAATTTGAATCAATGCAACTACTAACTATCTCCTGATCCTTAGGAGAGTTGTTTAGAAAATATAATTTGACCAGATATAGTCGGCACATCATTTGTTCATGATAATAATGGTGGCAAAGAGCTGTTTCACCCTCCTCTGCTTAAAGGGGGGACCACAGTCAGTGCTGACACCTGCTGCCCTTCACTCTGTCCCCTCTTAGGTAGGGTGCATCGCCCACAGGAGAGGCAAGGCAATCCCACCTTTTCATCTCGCCTACTTCTGCTCTCTTTCACTGCCTCTCTGGATTGCCCATAGGAGAAGTACGCAGGGGCACAGTGTCAAACGAGGAAGCAGACTTACAGAAAATGTACTGTATTTTTCGCTCTATAAGACACACTTTTTCCCTCCTAAAAAGTAAGGGGAAATGTGTGTGTGTCTTATGGAGCGATTGCAGCCTGCGCAGCTATCCCAGAAGCCAGAACAGCAAGAGGGATCGTTGCGCACGATCCGTCTTGCTCTTCTGGCTTCAGGGATAGCCACGCATAGCCTCTTGGGCACAGTGGGAGCTCTCCTGCCTCTTCGCTCAAGAGGCTTTGCATTGTTTTCTTGTTTTCCTCCTCTAAAAACTAGGTGTATCTTATAGAGCGAAAAATACAGTATATGCTAGTCTTCACAAATATATGCAAACGTTTTCTGAGGTCCCAGGAAAAAAATATTTTCTATAATTTTTATTAAATTTTCTGTTTCACATTTTAGTATCTTCATTTAAACAACCTTAAACTATCAATGACTACCCTTCTTCTCCTTCCATGGTAGGTTTTGCATATCATAAATCCCTGTATATTTTACATAAACTAAACCACTCAGTATTCCATTATTACATCTATCAAAACTTATTTACACTGTTGAATTTATCTTAACGCTGCCAATGTTTCAAGTGTATGCAATTTCCCCCATATAAGCAATCAACCTTTCCCAATCTTATTTAAGCGTATGTTCTTCTTGTTCTCTTATTCTGTATGATAAGCCTGCAAGCTGCGCATATTCTGTCAGTTTATGTTGCCATTCTTCTTCAGTTGGGACCTCGCCAGGGGCGTAGGAAGGGGGGTGCGAGGGTTGTGGTCTTCCCTGGGTGTCATCCCTGAGGGGGTGACAAAATGGCAGACCGCAGGGGGCAGCTCTTACCGTGGGGCCTGACCTACAGCACGCCTGAGCGACACGTCTCTCCTGCCCGAAACGACAGCGTGGGGCTTGCATCCACCAGGCGGACTCCATGCGCGGATCGCCGCAGCACCCCCATGGGCGGCTCGCCCAGCCCCCGCCACTCCAGGTGCCGGAGCAGCTTGCTACGCCCCTGGACCGCACTTGTTTTCCATTTTGGGGCTAACGAAACACCTGCAGCAGTAGCGGCATACAAAAATAATCTTTTTTGACACCTGGGAATTTCCATCTGAATTATCCCCAACAAAAAGGACCCTGGGTTTTTTGGGGAAAGTACTTTTAAACACCCCCCCCCCCAATTCATTACAATTTTTTCCCCAATACAGTGGTACCTCTGGATACGAACGGGATCCATTCCGGAACCCCGTTCGCATCCTGAAGTGAACATAAGCCGCACCTGCGCATCTGTGCATGCACAGGTCGCAATTCACCGCTTCCGTGCATGCACATGACATCATTTTGACCGTAGGCACATCCGTGAGTCGCGAAACCTGGAAGTAACGCATTCTGTTACTTCCAGGTCACCGTGGAGCGCAACCCGAAAGTGCTCAACCCGAAGCATATTTAACCCGAGGTATGACTGTACCATTTTACCCTTTTACAGGTCCATCAGGTCCCAGGAAATTTCTGGCTCCGCTCCTTTGGCTCCTGGGACCCCTTTTTGACCCCGGGCTGGGATATGATGTACCCCCTTGCACCCTGCTTTCCTGAGCTCTGTCATGGGGTTGCATAATGTTTACTTATGGTTTAAAACCCTGCCCAAACATGTGTTCAGGAACTGAGGAGGAATGCTTCTCCTTCTCCCCCTCCTCCTTGCTGTCAGACTGCTTTGGGTTGCTTGGTGTGGATCTGATCCAACCTTGAGCTGCCTCAACCCACTCTGTCCAAATTCTGGGTCAATTCTGTTCAGGATCTGGGATTCGGCCAAAGCCGGCGCACAGCCCTATCGATGACCCAGTTTTCCAATAAGGTTACATTCAACAGTGAACTGCAGCCACTTCTTGCTCTCTGATAAATGTAACTGTGACGTGGAATGCTTCTGTTCATTGTTACAGCCAGCTAGTCAATGCCGCCATCTACGAGGCTCAAATCCAACCCAACCCACCCCAACAGCCAGTCACAATCCTGTAGCCACTGTGGATAGTCAGTCCTCATTGGGCAGTTTGGGGGATTTTTAAATGTAGTTTTATAAATCTCCTCAAGCCCAGAGCTTCCCCCCCCACCCCAGCCAGAATGCGCCAGAACTCAGCTCTGGCACCTCTCAGGTGTGCAACGTTATCATTCTAAAGGAAAGAGGGAGAGATTCATGGTGAGTTCCAACACCTCTTTTTCTAGAAAAATAGCACTGCTTATGCATAAGGACATAACTGTCATGCTGTTTATCACTCCCTGTTTAGAGAGTTCCTCTCATTGGAAAGACCAGAGGGAAAAGTGTTTCACCCCCTGCTCAAGGTTTAAACCATTATTTCCCAAACTTGGGTCTCCAGTTTTGAGACTACAATTCCCATCATCCCCGACCACTGGTCCTGCTAGCTAGGGGTGGATGGTGGGAGTTGTAGTCCAAAAATAGCTAGAAGAGACCCATGTTTGGGAAACATTGGTCTAAATTAAGAGAACTGGTGAGTTTCGGCACCTCTCTTTCTAGAAAGGTAGCAATGCTCAAGCCTACATGTACCTTCCTCTTTTGTGTCATTTTGACTTCATAAGCAGCAGCACTCACATCTGAACATGAAAAACAGAGAGAATGCTATATTGCTTTACAGCCTCCCCCCAAGTGGTTTACAAAATGCCGATACGCTTATCAACGAAGAAAGGATTAATACAGCATAATAGGGAAGCATGACAGAAAAACATTTAAAACAACAACCACAGATAAACTCATCGGTCCCAACAAAACCCAGGTGATATTTTCTAAAACACACTGAAAAGATAAGGGACTGCAGCAGGTGAGCTTTGCTGGGTATTATGAAAGATGGAGACAAACTACTCCTTCACTTTCTCTGTGCCATGCAGAATATGATACACCTCTATCATTTTAAGAACTTCAAAACTGAGAACTAGTGCTTGATTTGATGTTTTTCTCCTCTCTCCCAATCAATTTTCCTTTTCTGTTGTGTCTTTTATATTGTAACCCTGAGGGCAAGGACTATCTTATTACTGGAGACTCTGGCTAAAGATCAGGAAGAACTCTCTGGCAGTAAGAGCTGTTTGACGGTGGAACAGATTTTCTTTCTAGGGAGGTTTTTAAGCAGAGATTGGATGGCCACCTGTCATGCATGACTTAGTTGAGATTCCTGCATTGCAGGGAGTTGCGACTAGATGACCCTCAGCGTCCCTTCCGACTCTACAATTCTATAATTCCATGATTCTGTGATTCTATGATTGTTAAGAGCCTTCTTTAGTTGAAGAGTGGGATAAAAATGCTTCATATCAACTGAGAAATAATATTCTGACCTAAGACAAATGGCCCAAGAAATAAATAACACCAGAACTGTCCAATTCCCCCTGCTTCTGCCCTTTCTGAAACGATCACACACAATTTCACGTTCTGTCATCACAATAGCATATTGCCTGTGTCGTTTCAAAACCGTGAATCCCACCTCCTTGCCAAAATGCTTATCTTTTCCCCTTCATTCCTCAATAAACCATAACAGAAACCAAGCCAAACATACCCCACTGTTTTGCTACTTGAGCCAGGACCGGCAGGAACCAAGGAAAACATTGGCAAGTTTAATTAAAAACTTAGCAATGTGGTTTAGAGTGAGCCATAACAGTGCAGATAGCATTGCAATAACCCTTTCCCATATTAAATATGGCTTCAATGTTGTTCAACAGAGAGTAGGGCATTAGCACAAGTAATCATCCCTGCCCAGTCAGGGTTAAGGGGAATTTGCTATAGCTAGAAAGGTTGTTTATATAATATTTCTTATATTTAATTTAATACCATTTCAACACCGTCCTTTGGCCCAAAGTACAAAACAGAATTAAAATCAGGGGGGGGGGGGAAGGAGACAAAAATAAATTAAAAAATCAAATTGCACTGAAAGACAACAATTAAAAGCAGCAGCTACGATTGTACACATACATACGAACACATATACACATAACAGGTAAGTGTGTGTTTTCCCCCAAAAGGTCCTCCCCTGATGTCAAAATGAGAGCACAAAGGAATTTCTACCCGAACAGACAGGACAATTGGAAAATGAAAATGTGCGATCAAACCTAAAGGTACATACAGTCGTACCTCGGCTCCCGAATGCCTTGGGAGTCAAACGTTCCGGCTCCCAAATGATCGAAAACCAGAAGTGAGTGTTCCGGCTTTTGAACATCTTTTCAGAAGCCAAACATCCAATGGGGCTTCCACGGCTTCCGATTGGCTGCAGGAACTTCCTGCAGCTAATCAGAAGCCACGCTTTGGAAGTTGAACGTTTCGGAAGTTGATCGGACTTCCGGAACAGATTCTGTTTGACTTCCAAGGTACGACCATACACTTGAGCTTAAGTGGTTTCTGAACAGCAATTACAAAAGATACTTAGGGTGCAGTAAGTGAACAGAACAGAACAATGTGCAATGTTCTGTGTACAATGGAATTCCAAACATGATCCTTCCATTACAGACTTTTAGTACCTTGTCCTTAAAGATTTGGCTAAGTTCATGAAGATTTCAGAAGGTTTTGCTGATTTTCACAGCCTTTTTAAAAGGATAATCGTGACAAAGGCAAAGTTAGAAGCTTGTTAGCAGTCTTGCTGATTCTCAAGCCCCTATTTGCTTTCGATGTGGCAAAATGATGTTAGGGCAGGAGTGGGGAAATTTTGGCCTTCCAGATCTTGCTGAATCACAGCTTCAATTAGCCTGAGCAAGCATGGCCAATGGCCAAGGCTGATGGAAAATCTAGCTCGGCAACAACTGGGGGGCTAAAGGCTCCCAACACCTGTGTTAGGCAGGTTTGTGGGAAGCCCCTCAAAACCCTTCCCTCACCCGGGTTCTCCGCAACAAGTCCTCTCCACAGCTGCTTTTCCTGCCAACCCAGGGAACTCATTTGGAAACTAAAGTAGGACAAAGCTATAATTTGGTTTGCTATCCCCTTGCAGGCAATTACATGGCTTTAACAAGGAAAAACCTCAGTAAATATTATGCCATAGAACCAGTGAGATGTGTTACTGAGAAGCTTGGTTTGGCTAGAACTCTGCACGTCCCCTGGAATTATGTAGTTATTTTGGCTGCGATATGAGCAATTAGTGTGGTGCCACTGCAAAACAACAAAGCAGCATTTGTCTAAGCTGGAAAATCTCCTTTAGCAGCTAGGTGTGGGATTGCACAGCAACATCAGTTGAAATGCACAGATAGATAGATAGATAGATAGATAGCCCAATTATACCCTGGAACTCTGCCATATTTAATGGAAGTATTTACCTCTCTTGGAGTATGGATTAACTCTGACAAGAACAAGAGGCTTCCTTCCAGCAAGCATCTTCCACTAGCAATTTTGGAGTCAAAATTTCCATTTCCTGGGGTAACATCACCACTTTTCTTCAATGTGGGGAACTTTGGCCACTTGGATCAGTGTCCTAATTAGCTAAGGAACCATCCATGACCATTCAGTTATTCTGTATTGTTATGCTTGCTGACAGTTTACCTGTGTCCATGGGCCAATGTCTCTTCCAGCCATATCGCCAACATTGTTATCTATTGTCTTAGTTCTAACACCCGTCAGCAAGATTCTTTCCTATAAATGAGAATCTCAGGGGTTCCCAAAAGTGTGCACTGCATGAGTTTAATGCTTGCTAGGCTGCTCCACATTTTCCTTCAAGCCTGCTTTACTCCATGGATGACACTCTTTCTTTTTTCCAAATAATCTTTATTAGTTTTCCGGTTACATACTCCACATACACATAATGTGTTGCATTTTACATTTATACTTGCTCCTAAGCGCTGACTTCTCTCCTTCCTTCTTCTGGTTTTTTATATCACATATAATTTTATCGCATTATTTTCATCCATTTTGTATATTGTTATTCATTTTCCATATTTGTCCATAGTATATCCATAAACAAATAAATCCTCCTGTTTATACAATTCTTGTTGTCTGTCTGTATTCATTTACAACTACTGTTAGTTATATTAATCTCCTTATACATTTTGCTTATTATTTTCATTATCCATCACTTTTCTTAATCTTTCCCGTTATGAGGTTTATTTCCAATTCTACTGGTTTCACTATTTCATCTTATCTTTCCTATATACGACATAATTTTTTCCCATTCTTTTTCAAATGTTTCCTCGTCCTGTTGCCTAATTTTCCCAGTTAATTTGGCTATTTCTGCATATTCCATTACCTTCTGTCGCCATTCTTCTACTGTTGGTATTTGCTGTTGTTTCCAGACCTGGGCTAGCAGTAACCTTACCGCTGTTGTTGCATATAAAAACAATTTCTGGTCGCTCTTTAACTTAGCTAGATCCCTTCTCCTTGCCTCTCAGGTACGGTTGTTATTTTCTTCCAATTAGTCGGGGCCCTTGCAGAAATTACAAGCCAGGAAAGCTCTTTGGATTTCTGAACCACATTAAAAAGGGTTTGAAGGAACCTAGAACAGGAATCTGGTTATGGTTCAAGGCCAACCTATTCCTGGTCGCTTCATCCTGGCCTAAGGCTGTATATTTCTTTCTGAAAACAGAGGCAGCTGGGGCTGATTCTCTCTGGTGGAGGAACCAGCCACCCAAACAATTGAACTGCTGGCAAGAATCTATATATAGCCTCAACCTTGCACCCATAGATCATGGTGAAATTTTGGGAAAGGCTTCTTTTTGCACTCCCTTCCTGGTAATCATTAGCATCTCGCTTCTCTCTCCAACGCTTACTTATCTCATTCTCAAAATGTTGCTGTCTTCCAATCCTTGCATTATCCAAACCAACATCTGCATTCAAGCATCGAGTGCTGGTTCTACAGAATCCATCTCACTGCATGTGTGGCAATTCTCCATCCTCCGATTGTTTCTATCACTACATTAGTAACTGTTCCAAGTATAAGTATACGGGTCACACACCTGGTTTTGGGTAGCCTGTGCAATAGCTTGCAACAACTAGCCATCTCCCTGTTTTATGCATGCTGTACTGGCACTTCAAGCTTCAAAGCCGATTTACACAAAATGACAGACAATGAGTAACTAAATATTTTATTTGCATTTATCTTGACATTTGTTGATTCTCGCCAAATCCTTCAAGTAATCAAGACAGTATTGGTAATTCTAAATTAATACTAACATAGTGCAACAGCCACTGTGTCTCCAAATTCAAGATCCCCAAACATGATGTAATATATGGGTTCCTGTTTTTGTGTGTACAGAGAAACAATAAATCAGTTAATAAAGGTTTCCTAATCATGAACACTAAAATTCTACTCTGCAGGTCTTTTAGACTGGCAATTACAGGAATGCCCTTTAAAAAGTATCTCATCAATCATTTCTGCAGTGCTTCGTAACTGCCAGATGACCTTCTTGGGAGGTAGAACACAATTTAGAATGACTTTAGCTTTTACACTTGTCTCATGACAATAGAAAGGAAAATAACCCTATGTTCTAGCAGTACACGGAAGCAACTACTATAATAATGCGCTATCCAAATGAAAACACAACCAGATTTTTCAAAAGGCTGGAATGTACAAGAAAATCATGTGCATCTACTAACAAAATAATTACACTGCAAGGAGACTCCTCTATAATGTTCAGAGGGGAAATGGATTTTAAAAGTCTCTTAAATGAAGCTGCACTGAAAAAGCCAAATCACAAAGCAGGAGTTCAGATTCTGTTCCAAATAGGATAGGTGGGTTGGAAAACCTTAAATGGCAATGCTGGGATCTCAGTTTAGCTGTGCTGTTTTTTAATAACAAAAAAATCCCTTCCATTTGTGTCTTGCTGACAAATGGGTGTGCGTGAGTAGTTCAGAGAATGCAAGAAGCTTGCAGTAACTGGGCTTTTGCTGCCTTTCTGCAGCAGTCCATGCAATGCAAGGTACTCTGTTATCTCTGCGTCTGGCAGATAGTGTATTCTGTGTATATCATGGTAGAGGGACTTTGTGGAAGCATCTCCCAACTCCCTATGCTTCAACTGGCTCCATTCATGCCTGGCTGACATGAGAGTGGGAATTCGCAGTGCTTCCAAGGACACTTGGGTACGGATGGTACAGTTGCTTGTCGTGTGCTTTAGAGTACTTCTGTTTTCTCCTCACCTTCTGCACTAGAAATGCATAGTATCCCAACGTATGTCCCCTCCAGACCGTCCTCATATTGTGCATTCATGATGACTTGTGTGCATGATGGTATCAGAGAAGTTATCCGCAATTCCGCTGCCGATACTGTTTGAGAACTGCTTCATTTGCAATTAGTGCATGTCCTGTAGCTCCCTACTAAAATCCTGTAACATTTATGCTACAAATGTTCGGGGGTGGAGGGGTTGTCCCACTTTTGTTGGATTACAGCGCAACGAGTGTCCCTCCAGGCAATAATAATGTGATAACAGGGAAGCATCGCAGAATGATGCTTATAAATCCACTATTAATGATGCACCTATTATTGCATCAATTGCATGTTGCAGAACACAGCCACAAACAAAAAACACCTGCATCACATTGATGATGGCTGTTGGCTTGCTGTACCCATAGGACTACCAAAGCCAGGTTAATAATAATTGATTGCTACAATTATATGCTGATGTTGGGGGAGGGTCTCCCTTAGGATGGAAGCCAAATTGTCCCATAAAGCGTCGCCCTAAGAGACAGCTTAACAACACACCAGAGGCCTGCGGCTTATTCACATTTGTGGATTAAACTTTTAAGATGGTTGTCAGGAGTATTTCCACATCAACACACAAGATAAATATGCTGATGGTTCGTCTGCATTTTAAGGAAGACTCCTGAATCAGCTGCCTACTTTGGCTGTGGCAATGCAGCGCTCTCTAGTGGAAAGTTATGCTGTTGACATTCTGCTCGGAAAATACCTCTTAAACTCATAAGCAAGATTGCCAGCTCTCACAAGTACTACCCAACTGGATCGCTGAGATGCGGATTCAAGTTCACCAAAGCTTATTCCACAGTAGGGTTGTTAGCTTTTTAAGGAACCCCCGAGCCATTTTGTGAAAGGTTATTGCAATCCCAAAGAGCCGGGTGTTTCGGACTTACAGTCCTAACCATGGTTTAGCACAATGTGAACAAGGATAGAGAAGCCTTGAGATAACGTGCTTTCTCCCTCTACCCTAGGTTTGAAACAAACTATGATGTGCCATTTCATCCTATTAAGTGCAAATCCTTGTTCTGAGGCTCAGACTAAATGCCAAACTCTAATATGCCTCAAACCAGGATGAGAGACAGGTATGCAAAGAAAATAATGAGTGCATCATTCCAAGGCTCCTCTTCATTTGTCCACACAAACCGTGGATTGCCATTATGTTTGAGCCACCTTGCAGCCTGTGGGACCCTGGGCCAACGAAGAGCGCTCCACTGTGATTTGGAAATACAACTACAGTGGTACCTCGGGTTACATACGCTTCAGGTTACATACACTTCAGGTTACAGACTCTGCTAACCCAGAAATAATACCTTGGGTTAAGAACTTTGCTTCAGGATGAGAACAGAAATTGCGCGGCGGCCCCATTAGCTAAAGTGGTGCTTCAGGTTAAGAACAGTTTCAGGTTAAGAACGGACCTCTGGAACAAATTAAGTACGTAACCAGAGGTACCACTGTAACTGCCAGTGGGAAACAATTGTGACTGTATCTCCAACACTAAAAGTACCTGCAAATAGAAGCAGCACAGACCACATTTTCTTGCTCCTCTGCAATTTATTTGCATGTAAGGTTCCCATATTAACAAAATGAACATAGTGTCTTCTGATATTTATTTGCTGTATTGTAGTAGCAGTACTGTTCATTTTTAAGATGTCAAATACTGGTAGGTGCCATGCAAGAATTAAAAAGCAATCAAACCTAGGCCCTATCTATAGGTTCAGGTTCTGAGCAGATGAGGAGGCGGTGATGGAAGAGACAGTAGACTTAGCGCACTTGCAGAGATTTCTTCAATATTCTGTAGCACCACATATTCCAGTTTCCCAGTATCTTTGCCTATGTCTCCTGTATTTTGCTCCACTTCCCCCTTGCCCTTCTCTGACATTAATTACATTTTAACAAGGTTTGCCCTTTAAGCTTCACAGTCTATTCCCGTTTTGGAACTCATTACCTATTGGGTTCAGAGCCTGAAGGCTTGTGATGGTGGATCGGGTGCTCTTTGAAAGGATCCAAAAAAAGGTTATGGGACAAAATAGCCAAGTTACGCTCACAGCCGGAATTCCTCAAAGCGCAGAATGTAATTCATTGGCTCATCACTGAGTCCTCTGACTAGTGTGCCAGCCGATGTGTCATGGCTCTTCAGTATCCCTGGGAAAGAAGTTAGAGCACGAAAGCAGAATTAACTGCTGATTTAATAGCTGCCATATGCAAGGCTGGGAGGGAAATGTATGCAGGCACACCCACAGTCGCTATACCATTTAAGCTTTCCAGAGGTCTCTGGGCTGGAGCAAGTGCAGTGCATTGGAGCTGGAAGCAAGGAAGAACCCAGAGTAGGGTTTTGCAGCTAGAAGTTGGCTGCACTTTTAGGCACTGTGCTCATAAGGGACAGGAAATGGGTTTAGCTAGGGCTGCCATATGTCTGGAATTTCCCGTACATATCTGGACACAACTTTTGTGTCTGGATTTTCACTTAATGAAATATGGCAACCCTAGTTTAGCACAACCCTTCATGATAACCTAAGAGCTGCCAATTATCCTACAGGACTCAGCTCAAAGGTTTTGATTTTATCATTTGAAGTCCTACACCTCTGTTTTTGGGACACAGGTGGTGCTGTGGTCTAAACCACAGAGCCTAGGGTTTGCCGATCAGAAGGTCGGTGGTTCGAATCCCCGTGACGGGGTGAGCTCCCGTTGCTCGGTCTCTGCTCCTGCCAACCAAGCAGTTCAAAAGCACATCAAAATGCAAGTAGATAAATAGGTACTGCTCCGGCAGGAAGGTAAATGGCCTTTCCGTGCACTGCTCTGGTTTGCCAGAAGCGGCTTAGTCATGCTGGCCACATGACCCGGAAGCTGCACGCCAGCTCCCTCGGCCACTAAAGCAAGATGAGCGTCGCATCCCCAGAGTCAGCCACCACTGGACCTAACAGTCAGGGGTCCCTTTACCTTTACCTTATCTCTGTTTTTAAGTTTTAATGTTTCACTGTGCTTGCTGTTTCAAAATGCTTTTGATGGTTCTTAAATATTTAAAAAATGTGTCCCTCTATCTTCCTTTTGTATCACTGAAGTGCTTGCCCTAAACGGCCTTGGCCCAGTATCCCTGAAGGAGCATCTCTACCCCCACCGTTCAGCCTGGACACTGAGATCTAGCACCGAGGGCCTTCTGGCGGTTCCGTCACTGCAAGAAGTGAAGTTACAGGGAACCAGGCAGAGGACCATTAGACACAGACATTTTTCTAACACTAACTGGTCAATAACATCCTTCCTAGCAGGAGGCAAAAGGGTAAAAAGCTCCTCATGACAGCAAAATAACCTGCTTTAGGAAATCGCCTGGACTGGCAAAGGATGGATAAGCAGCTGTCATTAAGATGACAGGCATGGGTTGATGAAAGATACAGCAACACAAAATCAGCCTCTGAGAGTGACCAACTCACCTAGTCTCCTCTTCCTCTACCACTTCTTGTGACTCTCCCTTTGCTAAGGATTTTGCACAGTTCTTCAGCAGGCTCCAGCACTCGGGCATCTGTTGGCTAATTGTGGACAGCCGCTGCAAGCTGGCAATGAGACAAAGACAGAGATTCCATCTCCCTGGGCTCCTGCCTGAGCCCACTTTGCCATGCCTCATTCACTCAGTGCCAGATGGTTATGCGATAAGGAGTTAAGTCAAAATGGTGCTCCCCAACACTGTAAGTAAGGCTTATCCTTCGTAGTTCTCACTTTCAAGTTCTCAAAGTGATTCACATTTGTTCATTTTTATAACAGCCACATAAAAGTAAGTGATCAGGACAAATGTAAAAACGAGACATATAAAAACTTTTATAAATAATGCAATTAATCCTCATCACCTCCTCGTACCATTTTAACTGGTTTTGGTTGTTTCATATTATTGTTGCATTGGTTTTAACATGCTGTCAACCACCTAGAGGACACAACTGGATAAGTAGTATAAAAGCATGAGTAAATAAAATTACTATTACTATTACTATTATTATTATGAATTCAAATTATATCTTTCCTCTCAAAGGAGACCAGGACAGCAGTTTAGGCCAATTTAGCCCTCAGAATAGGGAATACTCAGTATAAAGTTTCATGGTGCTCATCTGTGTGGATCATGTTGTACTGCCATCTGATGACATTACAAACAAATTGCACCCTGTGGAACACATCACAATAAATGCAGTATACAATCTTCCCTGAAATTGGGGCTTGATACATAGTTTATCCGAGGAGATCACAAGTCTTCTCTACTGCACCCAAAGTATACAGCAGCACCTCCGCCCAAAAGCATTGAACTGTCAAGGCAAGTACTAATCTATAGGCATATGGCTGCTATTAAATCTGGAAATCTTGGGACCTGGGGTACACCCCGTTGCTCCATTAACAGTGGCCACTATTCTGTGGATTGTTTATTTCATTTATGAATTGCTTCCCCTAAAACATCCTGAAGCAACTAACATCAGTTTTTACATCAGCAATAAAATCGTTTATGAAAACAATTTCAAGTCCAGTGCAAAGAAAAGCTGGGATAAAAGTATCCACATAAAAGGCTTGTTGGGAACGGAAGGTCTCCAAGAGGCACCCAAAAGTCAATAGAGACAGCACTTGTTGGACATGGAATGGGAGGGAGGGCAAGTGTTGTTGCCACACTATATGCCTAAATCCCAGAACGGACATCCGGATTATATGGTATCTGCCCTCCTGCAGACTGGTGAAGCAACTGGTTGGGTATGTGATGAGATTATATTCCAGGTATCCTGGGCCCCAAGCTGTGTGTAGATGTGCATATCTGTATCAGCACCTTGAACTCAGCCTGAACAGAATATATGTTTTCCTTATGTCCTTGGTGCTATGCCAGAGGAGAGTCGAGATGCACCGAGTTTGTTTGAGAGTCTAACACTGTTAGGTAGGGTGCTGATCTCTCCAGAGAACATTCCTGCTCCAGTCCCCTGTCGCAATCACATGAGCAAAAATGGCTCGCCAGCTCCAGGTCTTTTTCCGATTCAAGAAACTTACCTATCTTTTAGGAAGATGTTACAGCGCTTGTCCCAGGGTAGGACTACGGCTAAGGCTTCGGGTTGCTCTTCGGCTTTCAAGGCAAAAGCTTCCATGAATGGGTAAGTCGTGAAGTCAAAGATGAAAATAGTTTCAGTTTGCTGCTTGACCCCTGTGGGCAGAAAGAGAACAACTTGCCTAGAGAGAAATACACACACACACACACACACACACACAAAGTTGGGATGGGCACTATTTTTCTCTTTTGGGGGCTGTACTCCCGTGGGAGAAATTTGTTAGGAGTCGCATGCCACTAATGTGTTATTGTTTTTAAATCACATACAGTCGTGCCTTGGAAGTTGAACAGCTCAGCTCCCGAATGTTTTGGCTCCCGAACGTCGCAAACCAGGAAATAACTGTTCCAGTTTGCAAACTATTTTTGGAAGCCGAACATCCGACGGGGCGTCCGCGGCTTCCAATTGGCTGCAGGAGCTTCCTGCTACCAATCAGAAGCCGTGCTTGGGCTTCCAAACGTTTTGGAAGTCGAATGGACTTCCGGTACAGATTCCATTTGACTTCCAAGGTATGACTGTATTCTACTGTTGAAAGTAATTTGAGTCTTTGTGGTTGACAGTGACAAACAGACAAACTCATTCATTCATTGATATGATAAGCTTATCAGCTTGGCAGAGTGGTTCTTGGTTCTTGCCTCCAGGTGCAAGCAACAAAGTTCAATAAATAGGACCAGGAAACTTCTAGAGAGGAGAGAAGACACAGGGAGATTCCACATTAAACAGCGGGTGTGCTGGATCACTGCAATAGGATATCTGAAAGTCCGCTGCCTGCTAATTGATACATTTCTCCCTTGGAGATTCCCTCAACTAAAAGGAACCTGATAAGAACTGGAAAGAACCATGTGGGGGCGGGCAGGCTTTTTTGTGTCACTTACAAATGTGACGCTCACTTTCACTTCCTGTGAACCAAAAAAGCCCAGCAGTCTCAAAGTGAGCACATTTTGCATACAGAAGGCCCCAGATACAATCCCTAGCATCTCCAATTGAAAGGATCAGGTAGCCAGTAATAAGAAAGGCCTTTGCCTAAGACTCAGGAGAGTCATTGAAAGTCAGAGAAGACACTGCTGGACTAGATGGGTCAGGGGTTTAACGGTATATGCCACCTTCATTTGTTCATGAGGTTACAACAGTGGGAACTGTTAATTAGCCAGGAATTAGACCAGAAAGGAAGTCACTCAACTTGTAAATTGCTGCATGCAAGCTTCATTGCCTCAGAAACAGGGTGGGAGGGTTACTTGCAATTTGACTGGAAATAGTATGAACTACAATCTTGCACATGCATGGCATGAGTCTTCCATCGAGAGATGGGGAACCTGTGGCCTTTGAGATGCCATTGCCCTACAATTCTCAGCAGTCCTGGCTAGTTGGGGCTAATGAAAGTTCCAGCCTTGAACTATATGGTCAAAGGCAGCTGGAGTTGGGCTTTGTGCATGCTCACTGTTGAACCAAATTGGCCACATTTCAGCTGAAACCATTGACTTGGCAATCTAATTTCTCCTACGTGACCTGGCGGCCAAGGCAATGGGGCCGCACAGGAAATTTTACATACCACAACAGTCTACAGTGCAGATACAAAGCAAAAAAAGTTGCAAATTTTGGAAGGGGGGTTCTGTAATTACAGAAGTTTTAGTAGAAGCATCTGGTTGGCCACTGTAAGAACTGGATCCTGAACTCAATGGGCACATTGGCCTGATCTAGAAGGCTTGCTTTATGTTCTTAAACTGATTTTTGTGAACCACCAATCAATTAAAAAATTATTCAAAAACTCCAAATCGCCAAAAGAGAGGAAATGCTTCAGCAAAAGAGGACTAAAGAGAGCAAAGATTTTCAAATGCTAATTGAGAGAGAGAGAGAGAGAGAGAGAGAGAGAGAGAGATGCAAATTTAGAAGCAATTATTGTGATTTAAATAGAAATATATTGCATCATATCAGGGAAGACTCTGGGCAAGTGACCTGTGTCCTTGCTCTGTTTCCTGTTCAAGTGTTAACCACTATTGGGCAGCTTCAAAGCTCCTGCCCTCACTTCTTCTGTTTTTACCATTAACCAAACTTTAATTGGGCAGCCTTCCAAATAGAGGACTCCTTCAAGTTGAGGTCTGACCTCTGAAATGTAGGGCACATGGCCACCCCATCTGTCTATCAGATCTTGGCCTTCTTCCCATATGTGTGTTGTGATATCTAAAGTGGTACCTCGGGTTAAATACTTAATTGGTTCTGGAGGTCCATTCTTAACCTGAAACTGTTCTTAACCTGAAGCACCACTTTAGCTAATGGAGCCTCCTGCTGCCGCTGCGCCGCCGGAGCATGATTTCTGTTCTCATCCTGAAGCAAAGTTCTTAACCCAAGGTACTATTTCTGGGTTAGCAGAGTCTGTAACCTGAAGCGTATATAACCTGAGGTACCACTGTACTAGAGATTCCTGGAGAAAACATAAGCAATCCTTTTCTTTTAAACAGGACGTAAGAAAAATAGAATGGTAGAAGTGGGGGAAGGGAAAAGGAGAGAGGGCATGATGATAATTAATTAATAAATAATAATTATTATTATTATTATTATTATTATTATTATTATTATTATTTTATTTATACCCTGCCCATCTGGCTGGGTTTCCCCAGCCACTCTGGGCAGCTCCCAACAGAACACTAAAAACAGAATAAAACTTCAAACACTAAAAAGTTCCCTAAACAGGGCTGCCGAACAGTATTATGTTCTCCAGCCTCAATTCCCCCATCTTCCCAGGTCAGAGGAAGACTCAGTGGGAGGAGGCATCGCCCAAGAAGCAACTTTCCTTCTGCCCTCATAGAGTCCAGATTGTGTGGCTCTTTACTTAACTCCTCAGACTCAGTCGCATAATAGGGGTTGGTGGCTGCTGAATCGGACAACAGCCCTTTTGAGAAACACTGACAAGCACCTCAGAGGTAGCAAGTTATCTGCAGGTCCAGACTAGTCAGCCTCCACCACAGGGCCTCAGCATGCTACTGAAATACAGTGGTACCGCAGGTTAAGTACTTAATTCGTTCCGGAGGTCTGTTCTTAACCTGAAACTGTTCTTAACCTGAAGCACCACTTTAGCTAATGGGGCCTCCTGCTGCCACCGCACCGCCGGAGCACGATTTCTGTTCTCATCCTGAAGCAAAGTTCTTAACCTGAGGTACTATTTCTGGGTTAGCGGAGTCTGTAACCTGAAGCGTATGTAACACGAAGCGTATGTAACCCGAGGTACCACTGTAACAGCTCTCCTTGGGCAAGTTTCAGCCGGCATCTGCCACAGCTACCTGTCCAGGGTCCTGAAAGGCCATGCTTTGCCTTGCCTGTTGTAATCCTGCATAGTCTCCTTTAACTTTGCCCTATCAGATGCTGCCCTGCAATGCCAGTAAGTCCCTTGCTTTAATCCATCATCTCCTGGATTGAGCCAAGCCAGGGCACAACAAGCAGGCATCTTAAAGAGTTCTCTGGGATGCTGCAGAGACCACAATAGAAAGACATTTGCTAACCACCTGAGGCATGTTATGGGGTCTTCCCACTTCAGGGGAAGGGCTTGAATGCCTTCAAGTGCTATTTCTGAGTTTTGAGTGCCTGCTCCCTTTTGTATCTAGGAGATCCTACCTTGGAGGAGCAAGTATTGGCCCTGAGTATCCACAGAAAAAACGGGCTGCCAGGAAGTTGCCACCTTGTAGGAGGGAGGCATGATGAACTGGGAAATATAATCTTCTGTGGTGGTGTCCATCAGAATGACCGTGCCATCCCAGAAAAAAAGCAGCACCTGGAATAATGAAAGTTCATCACTTATGACAGAAACCCACCTAATGAGCTGATAGTGTTTCCATAGCTACTTTGTTGGATGGGATCAGCAGTGGGTCTTGGCTTTTTCCCAGGTAGGTTATGATTCACATTCGCAGGCACAGCTGAGCAGAAGATTTTTTCAGGATTTTAACAGTGCAACGTAACAGGGCCAAAGCCTACCAGTCTGGCTTCGTCCTTCCCTCAAAATCCAGAGGATGAAAGATGTAGGGCTAGGCAGAAGTACAAATCCCACTTCAGCTAAAAATGTATTAACTGATGCTGAGAAAACTCAGTTTCTTAGCCTCAGTTCTCCACATGGAGAGAAAAGCAGTTCAACTCAATATAAACTGTAGACAGATGATCACTACTGTTGTTGGACTGGACAGGCCCTGTTAGGGCTACTGACCTTTTGGTTTTGTGTGCTTTTAAGTATACAAGCATAGTTTATGTGGATAGTGGGGGTTTTTTTAAGTCTGACAACTACTCTAGGCCCCAGTTTAGATGTGTTATGGCTGCCCACACACTTCTATGGGCTAGCTGTCTATACAGCATCCATACTCTACCCACAAGAAATTGTAAGTCTTAACTGAAAATTTCATGCCCAGATACCTTAATCTTGGTGTGTTAATCTAACTAAAACAGTATCTCCTCTATCCTCTCTCCCCCCCCCCCGCCCACCCGCAATACTGCTTTCACAATTCTGGTATTCAGAAGATGCAGAAGACATTATGGGAGGTAATCAGAAAACACTCACTGTATCAGGTAAGGAAGAAATGGTTGCTATAGCAGTGATGGTCTGATTGGGAGTCTCAGGCCTAAGAAAGAAACCCAAGTTTATGTTACTCTTTGTGCATTTCTTCATTGGGCATCTTGCGGGGAAAGCACATCAGTGAGAGCAGAGAGGTGGATTCACATAACTATTCTGGGGAAATGGTTTGGTTTTGCTTCATATTGCAAATGAGGCCAACAGAGTGTTCTACAATGTTCAAAAGTCATTGCCTCCAGCAGACATAGCCTGATGTGTTCTTTTATTTTATTTTATTATCATTTTTAAACAACACAAGTCTCAGATTTCCACTTTGGTTTCATTTCTCAAAAAACAAACAACCCCCCCCCCCCCAAAAAAAACCCCACTATGTTGTCAGTCAGGATTGCTGGGTGAAATCCTGAGAATATATCAGAAACTTCCTCTAAATGCTTTAAAACTCTAGGAGTGGAGGTATTCATTTTAATTAATGAGAAACTGGACTTCCACATTTCACCCAGTTCCTTGGCCTTCAGGATTATCTTGTTAGAGGTCACTTAGTTTATCTGCACCTGCTCTTACCTACTTATGCTCTGTTTCCCTAACAATACCCCCTTGTATCCCAAGTGGCCTTCCCTTGTCCCTCTGGGTGGTATTTTCCAGCCACAACTATGAATTCCAACTCCCAATACTCTCTTGGAACCAGAGTAGTCCCAACCAACTCCAATAAAAAGAGGACTAGAAAATTAAGTACCCTCTTCTTCCGGGAAGTACAGGAGTGGAAGACAAGGTATGCAGCCCTATTTGTCTTTGGGGGGCCTGGGCTAAAGAGTCCTCTCAATAGGAGAACCTCTCCCACCCTTCAAACAAGGTTCTGGGTCTGTAAACAGCCAGGATCCTGCCTCATCCGTACCCCAGCAGCTTGGTGTCAAATTCTTTGGCCCCCGATGTAATCATGTGGAGAGACCCATCTGTGCACAACACCAGAAGCTTCACTTTGGTGCTCGCAAGAACTTCACTGGAGCCAGGCGCTTTCTCGCAGAGTGAGGGTAAACATGGCATGAACTGGATGCTTCGTATAACGTATCCATCAGGGAGCACAGTCACAGACAACGGGAACCCTAGGAAAGCATAAACATCACAGAGGGAGAACAGGAATGACAGCAGGATCCTCCTGGCCAAGATAAGACAGATGGTTTCTACTAGACTGGCTGATAGGTGGGTGGGTGTGACCTGACAGCAACCATTCTTCACATCTGAGAGCCACACTTATCCAATGCTTGGATTTTGCAATTTGCTGGCCAGCCCACATCTATCACATGCTGTAGCATATTAGAAGATGTGTTCCTTTATATTTCTTAGTTTACCCACTTGTTTCCAGGCACAATTCAAAGTGCAAGGTTTTATTTATTTAAAGTGTTTTTTATCCTGCTCTTAAGCTAAAAAGGCTCCCAGAATGGCTGTCTTATCATTACATGAGATCGGTAAAAACAAGAAGCGTGCTCACCTACAGTCTAATAATCTAAAATACATGATACAAAAGGGAAAAGAAAACTAACAAAGCCACGCGCCAATTCTTAAAGTTACACAGGAGTTATTATAGTGGCTAGCTGGAATGGAAACAGTTCAGGGAGAAGAGAAATCAAACAAAGCTGGTCTCCTGTCAGAGCTGATGGAATGGCCCTGTTTTTCCCCTCACACTGCTGAAGCCTGACCTACAAATCCTTAAACAACCTGGGTCCAGAGTACTTGGAGGTTCATGGCTGTTGCGTGTTTAGACCTTTAAACCTCCTCCTTAAATTAATTCAGACAAGACTCAAATTTTGGTTTGGTTTTTGGCAGAATTTAGGCCACAACTTTATTGATTGCAGCAAGTGACTGGTTGCATAGGCTCTGGTTCAACTAGCTCCCTGCACCATTGCAGGTAGCGCTGACCCAGGGCACCAGCATAAGTCAGCCAAGGGTGAACATCTGGATAAGTGGAAAGCCAGGAACAGGCTATCTCCACCACCCAAATGCTCCCCTGGACTGAGGCACGGGCACAACCCGCTCACAGGGGTTGACCAAACCATTGAGTCCCTGAATTCCTTTAACGGAATACCCTTCACATAGGGATGGCAAGAGCGTTCTCCCATCCCTATCACCTGAACCAGAGCCTATCCGCAACCTTACGCTGTGACTATTTGCTATGCGGCAGGCGAAATCCAAATGGCAACAGCCAATCAGCCAAGTGGGGAAATTCCTGCTGTTCTCCTGTCTCAATGACAGACGACACACGACGGCATAGCAAGGTCAAGCACACAAGCCCTAAATATAGGGAGAGGTGGGCGGGTGTTCCGATGAACGCACCGAAAGAGGAAGCTCTGGGTCACATGCATAGGTATATATAGGTCCCTTGATCCGTTTAGCCTGTGTCCCATTGGCCTGACTGAACCCTACATTAAGGAACCTTCCAATTGGGTGTTGTGGCTATCCAAGCGTACCCACCCACAATACAGGGTTAGGTTGCCAGGTCTCACTGCAACATGTGCCCTCTTTAAGGGAGGACCCCATTTCCCACATGGATTGGCCCAATCATTAAGATCTTTGGACACCATGCTCAGGGTGCCACCCCCACCAGGACATTTTTGGTTGTGGTGCCTCATTTCTAGAACTCCCCTTTTTTAAATTCACCAAGTGCCTTCGCTTATGGTTGGCAAGGGAATAGCCCCATGGCAATCTCATGAAAGCTGGCAAGGCTCACCAATAGATTTTTCCCAAACCGTAATGGTTCCATCTTCGCAAGCAAAAGCCAGGTAAGAGGAGCAAGGTGTGACGGCTGAGTACGTGAGTGGAGAGGCACAGGGCCAAACCATGTCCGGTTTTGGATCAGAATCTGGAAAGGAATGAAAGAGCTTATGAATGATGCGGCCTGCAGGAAGGAAAGAGACAGTGCCTTTTGCTTAGTGCTACCCTTCATTTATGCACTGTTTTCCTCCTGTGCCTCAGAGCACCAAGGTGACCAGCATGCTGAACCCAGCCTCATATTGGAAAGTGAGCAAGGTCCCAACTAAAAAGGATTGGCAACTTAAGTTGACAGAATATGCAGAACTTGCAGATTGAACATATAGAATAAGAGAGGAAGAAGAATGTATGGTACATTTAAAGAAGACTGGAAAACATTTACTGAATATATGGAAAATAACTGTATACAACTGAAAACGCTGGCAGCATTAAGATAAATTCAGCAGAGTAAATAATTTTTGGTGGATGTAAAATGGAAAACTCATTTGAATGGTTATAGTAAAATATGCAGGGATGTATGATATGTAAAATGAACCATGGAAAGAGAAGAAGGGATGCCATTGTATATTTCAAAGTTTGTAAAATGTTTATTTGGAAATGTAAAATTAAAAATTTAATAAAACTATTATAAATAAAAGAATCCAGCCTCCTATGAGTTGCTATTTGGCCCTACATCTTTTTTCACACTGAGGGGGTACCCTGCCCATCTGACTAGGTTGCCCCAGCCGCTCTGGGTGGCTTCCAAAAGAATATACAAAACACAACAGTATGCCACCACCAAGAGGGCCCTCTGCCTGGTTCCCTGTAACCTTCCTTCCCGCAATGAGGGAACCACCAGAAGGCCCTCCGAGCTGGACTTCAGTGTCCAGGCTAAATGATGGTGGGGCGGGTGAGAGCTTCCTTCAAGTACACAGGGCCGAACGGCTATTGTGGACCCTCTTACATCATGCCAAGGGTCAGAACTACACTGCCAGACAGATTAGGCTTATGCCAAAACTGGCATCTCTGAACAGCAATATTGTATCATGGGAACACTAGACATTACAGTGGAGAAAGCAGCAAGGGGATGGGAGCCCACAAGTGGCAGGAGTAGGAGGCCGAAGCTCAGCTTAAAAATGCCACAGTTCCGTTGCAGATATGACGAGAAGAGTCTTTCTGGGATGGATCATGAGGAGGTTTGACAATGCACATAAAATTGCAGCTGTTACTTGCACACTGCATTACCAATTTTCTCCTTTGCTGGGCGACTGAGAAAGTAGTAGCAGAGGTTGTGGCTCCTGCTCCAGTGAATGCTGAGAGCAATGGGCATATCTGGAGAACAAGAGAAAGAGAAGGAAATAAATAAAGAGCCAACAGGGAAGATAGGCACTTCAGAACCCCAGCAGCTCCCCTCTCCCCAATTCTGGGAGCAAAATGAGAAAGCCAAAAACAGAGGTGGGTGGGCCATGCAAATTTCAAATCCCAGACACAAAGTTCCAGGTTCCCCACCTAGTTTTGTTCAGGCTTGCCTCTCTAATTCTGCAGAAGGAACTTCTGCAGTACAATTACCTGGCTCAGCTCTGAATTCGGTTCCAACAGGCAAAGTGCGGCCAGGCAAGTGAAAATGGAACATAGCATTGCTGAAATGGCGGCCAGGGGCGGGGGGGAGGGAGAGAGAGAAAGAGAGAGAATAAATCATTTTAAAACATATAGGATATATATAAAGGTTCGGGGGGGGAGATAGTCAATGACACTGGTATAAGTAATGTTTATGCTAAACCACCACAAAAAGCAACAACAAACATTGCAATGTGACTTCCTGTTAAAGCATACATTATACTAGGGGCTGCCACCCCTGCTCACTCCACATGTCCGTTCACCTACCTGCCAACCCCCACACCTGGCCACCTCCTCCTGCCTAATAATAATAATAATAATAATTTATTTATACCCTGCCCATCTGGCTGGGTTTCCCCAGCTACCCTGGGCGGCTTCCAACAAAATATTAAAAATACAATAAAACATCAGGCATTAATAACTTCTCTAAAACAGGGCTGCCTTCAGATGTCTTCTAAAAGTCAGACGGTTGTTTATTTCCTTGACATCTGATGGGAGGGCGTTCCACAGGCAGGCGCCACTATTGAGAAGGCCCTCTGCCTGGTTCCCTGTAACCTCACTTCTCGCAGTGAGGAAAGCACCAGAAGGCCCTTGGAGCTGGACCTCAGGCTGAACGATGGGGGTGGAGATGCTCCTTCAGGTATACTGGGCCAAGGCCATTTAGGGCTTTAAAGGTCAGCACCAACTCTTTGAATTGTGCTCAGAAACGTACTGGGAGCCAATGTAGCTCTTTCAAGACTGGTGTTACGTGGTTCCGGCAGCCACTTCCAGTCACCAGTCTAGATGCCTTTGCATCTGACCAAACCCCATTCCTTTTACACCTTACCCCCCACCTCACCTATCCCCCTCACAGCTCAACCCACTTCTCCTCACACATTTTAAAGAAGGGGGAGGCACTTCAGAGAGTAGTTTTCTGAAGCGTCTCCCTCCCTACATTAAACTACGCTGCAGCTGCATTTAACAGAAGGGGAAGGCACTTCACAGACTGGTTTGCCATACTGTTCTGTGAATCATCTCCCCCCGCCCGTCCATTAAATGGCTCACCTGGGCTGCCGGCTGCCTGCACTTCTCACTCACCTGCATGCCGTCCCGCTGGAGCTGGTGTGGCCACCTATCAGCAGCCACGTGAACTGCAGCGTGACGACAGCCTTACATTCCTATGTATATAGAAAGAAATCAAGCCACTGATTAATATATTGTCCCATGAACCCAGGGTGGGCTGGAGGTGAATCTTTCCAGCTTTACTACTGCAGCAGAAATAAACTCTGGGGGTCTTGCTGCTCCCAGGAGCATGAGAAGGATGGAAGATTGAAGTAAATGTTAGATGTAATTCAACCCCCACTCACCAGGGTTTCTCCTCCTTGATCTCTAGCTCATCTTCTGTCTCCAGATACTGTTGGAAAGTGCTGCTAAATATTGCCTCCTGCCGCTCCCATTGGCTTTCCTTGAGCATATGGTTGTATCCCAAGCCAATCACACTGCCATCATCGCTCTTCATTAAGGCTTCATAAGGATGCTTAAATGTGCTTGCTGAGTTTAAATGTATACAAGACAGTGTTAGAATCGGTCATGGAGTCCTTGCCATGAAGAATCCTTGTCTGATACGCAGCAGGAGCCAGTCACAAAGGGCTACGTCATGTCCTACTAGCCTAGACAGGAAACCTGTTGCAAATTTGCACATTGTATTCTCACTGGTCATTTTTTAGAGAGAGAATCCTCCCCTCCTAATGGCCTTTAATCAGGGAAGGAGAAACAGTAGGCATCAATTGAAAACATTCTATTTTATTTCGGTGCACTAAATGTTGTTCAGTATAGAAGACCGGGTTCTGCAGGGATTGCAAAGACAGACCAGCTCTGGGCTCTGCTGGTCTCTGCTGGTCAATGCTGGTAGTGCTCTCCATTTCTGACAAAGGAAACACTCCCTGTTAATGGTGGAAGAGGCACTTGAGAAAGTTGGAGGAAGTGCATGAAAAGTCTTAATATTTATGTCCCCACCTCCTGCAGGCTAAGGAGGTGCAATGAACATGCCTTGCCAAACAACACGCACACCCCAAGTTCCCATTTCATTCCAACTCCCCTTGCTATTTTATTTTTTTAGATTGTGTGCCTGGAGGCGGGGGCTTTCTTTAAAAAATAAAAATAAAACTGTACCACTCCAAACATGCTTTACTTATCCTTTGTGTAAAGAAGGTGGACAGAAAGAACTTTTTCTCCCTCTCTCACCATACTAGAACCTGCAATCAGCCCATGAAACTGAACAGTAGTAGCACATTCAGAATGGACAAAAGGGAGTATTTCTTCAGTGTGCAAAGATAAGACAATGAAATTTGAATGACCATCCACAGAAATTGCTTTAGAAGGGGGTTGGACAAATACATGGAGAGCATCAGCGGCAACTAGTCACAATGGCAAAATTCAAATCCCAGGACCAGAGACAGCATGCCACTGAACACCAATTGCTGGAGAACCACAGCAGGAGAGGGTTGTTTTATTTATGTACATTTTAGTTGGTCCTAATACATGCATTTATCATACTATTTTTACATTTTGTATTTTTACTGTTGCACTATTTCAACAAAACACAGAAACAGAAAAGACAGGTAAACAGAAGAAGGTAAGGAGAGTTCATACGTGCAAATGGTTTGGGTGATCTGATCTTCAGCAACAGAACAGGGGGAATCAGCCTCGATTCAAGCCTGCTTAGAAGCACTTGAGGATCCTGTAATGAAGCAGAGAGGCAATTCTAAACAATACCACTTCCAGAGTTCACTTCCCATCTCGCCCCATACACTGAGATTTTCCGAAGCCAAGCAATTTCTGGCTATCCTCTTTGGAATGTTAACCAATCACTTGATACGAAGACTGGGGGACCTCCTCTATCCTACAATAAAAGTGGCTGGACTCCAAAAATAGTGCATGTGTCTCATAGTGCCACTCCAGGTCCAAGACACAGGACAATGCATGGTATAAGCGTTGCACTCATCTAAAGCAAAAATAGGGGCCAGAAATTAAGGCTGCAAAGTCCAAACCAGCCCTGTAATGGCTGCTGGCTGCCCCCCCCCCCCCACGAGTTGTCAACCAAGAAGCAATAATGGTGTAAAGGAGTAGCATTTAGGAATATGATCTTCAAGTTTGTTGCAATTCTGCCTGTCTCAGAGCATATAAATGGTTAATTCTTTCATAAGAGGCTTCCTTTACAGATAAACTGCAGCGGGAATTGGCCGACTTCCACCTTGCGTGGTCTACTTTTTTTGTTTACTAGCATTTCTGTGATCCGGCGATGTGTGTTGTGTTTTTCAAACAAGACGGCATGTTCAGAATCTCTCAATAGTTATGGCATAACTCATCTGTGTTAAAGGACCCTGATCACTTGGGATTAAAAAAGAGGGAAAGAAATTGCTGGACAAACAATTTGAACTGGAATACAAAAGAGGGAGGTATGAGGAGGTCCAGAAAATAAGTAAATTTAAAAATGGAGATGAAAAGGTGGTATTGTTTTTAACTGTTTTCTTTTTTGTCTTTTGTTTTTTGTTTGTTTTTTTTCTGGATTATGTATTGTGTACTTTTGAGTTGTGTATTTCTTTTTTTATTTTTTATTTTTTTATCGATGTGTTCTTTTTATTGGAAACCTTAATAAATATCTTTTTTAAAAATAAATAAATAAATAAAGGACCCTGATCACATCAACCAATACCCTTCACTTCAAGAACAGTTATATCACCTTAACAGTCATGGTTTCCTCCAAATAATGCTAGGAACTGTAAAAAAAGGTAAAGGTAAAGGACCCCTGGACGGTTAAGTCCAGTCAAAGGCGACTATGGGGTTGCAGCGCTCATCTCGCTTTCAGGCCGAGGGAGCCGGCATTTGTCCACCAACAGCTTTCCAGGTCATGTGACCAGCAACATTCTGGCGCAACAGGACACTGTGATGGAAACCAGAGCGCACAGAAATGTCATTTGCTTTCCTGCCGCAGCGCTACCTATTTATCTACTTGCACCGGTGTGCTTTTGAACTGCTAGGTTGGCAGGAGCTGGGACAGAGCAGCGGGAGTTCATCTCGTCACGGGGATTCGAACCGCCAACCCTTCAGATCAGTGAGCCCAAGAGGCTCAGTGGTTTAGACCACTGTTAGACTACTTACCACCTCTTCAGCAACCAATCCTTGGATTTCCGGAGCCTTCTTCTACAGAACCACAAAAGGCAGCAATTATTATATACACACTGGAGTCCCTATAACATACAAGGTGGTCCAGGATACCCCAATCTCACCTAGGACCACTGCAGCGCCCTCAGCTCAACAAACCTTTAAGACATGCTCAGTCCTGCTCCCAGTAAAAGAAAAGGAAAACACACAGGGAGCAGGTGGTAATTCCTCCTTGAAAGAGGAGGAAATGGGGAACATGCAAGCCCATTTCTGAAAGGTTTGCTTGTGCTAACGTTACAAATGAAGGGGCAGCACATTCATGGGTTTGTGGATCTCAGCATTGGTTTATCTGTTATTTTATCTGCACACCAATCGAAGAGAAATATTTTTTGATCAAGTGGTTCATACAAATAAATAATTTCCAGGCATGTCTATCCACAATAGAAAGACTACTTGCTCGTGAGAAGAGTACCCTGAAACATTGTCATTTGGCTTCACTGAATACAAATTTTCTGCCTCTGAAAAAGTTTGGAACGTACACCTGTGTATAAATGGTATCGGGACAGAAAAGAACTAAAGACAAAACTCTCTTGAAGAACTACAGTGGAAATAGGGCGCCCATTTCCCTTCAAATGATGTTGGACTCAGTAATGTTCATTACTGAGTTATTTGCAGCTCACTCTCCTTCCCAGGCTGAGAGGGAAAATGGCGAAAACAGGATATTCAATGGGACGATGTGATTTTTGCAGCTGCTTTTAAAGTTGCAAAACAATGAAGCATGGGACGGAGCAATGGGGAATTTCTGAAACAGCAATGGGATATTAGCTCCGCCCAAGGCATGATGGAGAACAGCAACAACTGAGAAAAGATAGATATAATATTTTACAAGGACAGGATAATTGCCACACACAGGAAGAACAAGGATATAGTTTGAATGCTTCACCTGCAGGTTTATAAATCATTTGATGTGTTGATACGAATGGAAGTCGTTAACATTGCTATTTTGACTGTAGTGTAATTGAAATTAATAAGATTTTTGGAATGCAGAAATAAAGTAAACCATCAATTCTAGAATGCGGGGGAGGGGGCACCTAAATTATATAATTTGGCATCTGAATGATTGCTATTAGTAATTGTATTATAATTTTGCATTGTTATAATGAGGCTATTATTGGATTCTTGTAACTGAAAACTAATAAAAATTATTATCAAATTATGTCGGACTAAAACTCCCATCGTCCCTGAACACTGGTCATGCTGGCTGATGGAAGTTGGAGTCCAACAACATTTGGAAAGCCACATTCATTCATTTATTCATGTGTTCATTCATTCATTCATTCTAATGACAATTGAAAGGTCATGGAGGGGAAGGGCACAAAAAACTTTTGAAGGGCTAGATATGATCCATAGGAATTACATTTTTTTTATCCACCTCTACCCCAGCCTTCTCTGGCAGGGTTGCCTGGTTAACTTTCATGTCCTTGGTGTTTGCTGGAGTTGTAAGTGCGACAGTCTGGGCATTTTCTGTTTCTTTTAGCCAAGAATCCTTAGGCAATCGGTAGATCTCCAGCCAAGCCTCCGAGCTGCCTGCTGTGAGGAAACAGAAGAAAACAGATGAAGCAATGGGGAAGGAGAAGAAAGGTCTCTTAGTCAAGCAATCTTTCTAGTTTTGCTCCCTGAAAGGCAAATTCATGCTTACTCTTGGCCACTTATACATAGTATGTTGGGAGATACATATATATATAGGCATGTAAGTGGCTCTTAAAGTTTCGAAGCATATGAGGAAGGGGGGAGGAATCTTACCAAAACACACAAAAAGTCACACACATTCAAAGTATCCATTACCCAATATCTGAAAGCATCCTATTTAGAAACCTCAAACCCTATTGAGAAAGTTTCCATGTCAGTGTCATAGCTTGGATTGTGCCACAAAAACTCTGCAACTAAGTCATGCAATATGCTGATGCAGTTACTTGCCAAAATTCTGGTCCTTTACCATCCAGATTGATTTATTCTTTTTGTGATAAAGTCCATACATGTAAATACATTCTACAAATATACCCAACAGTGTAAAAAAAAACTATGCTGAGGATCAGAAACCCCTACGGTTTGATAAGGGGTGTTTTCTAAAGCTCTTTGAGGATGCTTCTCCTAATAGTTTTATATTAGCAGCGTCGTATATTCTCGGTGAAAGCCAAAGGAAATGGAATCGACCTCTGTAGGGAACAGAAACAACTTCCTCACCATATGCGTGACTGACTTACAGTGCAATCCTATACATGTCTACTCAGAAGTAAGCCCCACTGAGTTTAACGGCACTTACTCCCAGTAAGTGGATAGAGGTTTGCAGCCTTAAGGAATGAACAGGAAAGGCCTGTTGTATCCATATACCAGAGGTAGGGCCTTATTGGTGGTGACCCCATATGTCTAGAATTCCATGAAGGCCCTTTCTCTAACTGGTCTTCAGTTAGACCTACCAGCCGCCAGTGTGGTGGGACAGAACCACCCCCCAAACAGCAGAATTGTTGCAGCTTGCCTTGAAGGGGCTGAGGCAGGGCAGAAGTGAGTATAAGCATGTGCAGATGTACCAGTGAGAGCCCCAGATTGCTTAGAAACTTATTATTATTATTATTATTAATAATAATAAAGCCCTTTCACATCGATTTTATGCAGGTGCCATATGTTTTAATTCAGCAGCAGGGAACGTGTGGCCACCCATATGTTGTTGGACTTCAACGTCCATTAGCTCCAACCAGTGTGGCCAATAGCCAGAGATGAAAAGCGTTGTAGTCCAAGAACATCTGAAGGCCACCGGTCCCTTCCTCATATTTTAATTGATGAGGCTTTTTTATTGAGATGTATTGTGATTATAGAGACCCGGGTGGCGCTGTCGGTTAAACCACAGAGCCTAGGACTTGCCAATCAGAATGTCAGCAGTTCGAATCCCCACGATGGGGTGAGCTCCCGTTGCTAAGTCCCTGCTCCTGCCAACCTAGCAGTTCGAAAGCACATCAAAGTGCAAGTAAATAAATAGGTACCGCTCCGGCGGGAAGGTAAACGGCGTTTCCATGCACTGCTCTGGTTCGCCAGAAGCGGCTTAGTCATGCTGGCCACATCACCCGGAAGCTGTACGCCGGCTCCCTCAGCCAATAAAGCGAGATGAGCGCCGCAACCCCAGAGTCGGCCACAACTGGACCTAATGGTCAGGGGTCCCTTTACCTTTACCTATTGTGATTATAATGACTATTTCTGTAAGCTATCTTCTGAGGACTTGGTCCCCCTTTTTTTAAAGCTATAAATATGTATTTGAAAAGTTACTTGTCTGCGGAGAGTGGTCTGGATTTTTTATTTGGAAGATTAGACCGAGTGGGTGCAGTATCACAAAACGAACTACCCAAAACACATCATGGTAAAAAGAGAGATTCCAAAGGGAAACCTGAAGGATATAAAAATATAAAAAGTGCCACACTCCAGCCTGCAGGTTGCAACTTGTCTGGCTAAGTTTGACAAATGTTGAGACTTGCCTTGCAGCAGAAAGCCTGCATAATCAGCCCCGCGAGAGAGTTCCAGTGCAACACATGTATTTCGCTTACTAATATCTTCCTGCCAAAAAAGAGATAAGAAGATGGTAAATATATATTCTGAAATTAGAGCGGGCTGGGCTTGTGGAAGCTGGAATGCCAAGTCGGGAAACCTGATCTGGCAGGTTTGTTGCAAAAGAAGCTCTTTTGTCATTTATGTGTTTGACTCTGAGCACACCACCTATCATTAGAAGACTCTGATGAAGAAACCTTGATGTTCTGCCAGAGAAATGCACAATAAAGCATACGTGGCTTTATCACATTCATCATTGCCTCCAGAGTTCAATAGAAGTAACTCATTTTAACAGTTGGACTTGGCTGCAGATAAGGACTACACAGTGGGGAAAGCTGTGCCTATTGATTTTCCGCCTGCCGCTGGACAGTTGATGAACGCAGAGGACCTCATTCAGGAAGACAGCTGGCATCAACAGGAAGGTGGACCATCAAAACACTCAGCCCAGAAGTGACAGTTCTATGCAGGTAATGCAGAGTATAGGCTGGCTGCAAGAGGCTTGGAAGGATAAGTATAGTCAGGGCTGACACATCCAGTTTTGCTGCTTGAAGCAAAATGAAAAAGCAGCACCCCACCCTCTCCGCTGCTAGTGGAGAAGCAAGCCAGCGCCGATTTCCAGTGAGATCTCACCAAAATCTGGCGAGATCTCTCACACTCTGCGAGATCTTTCAAAATTTCAGCAAAAAATTGCCAGAAATTGGCAGCAGAGGCAATGGGGTGAGACTTTCTGCTGCCCAAAGTGGCTGCTTCATCTTGCCTTGTAGGTGGGCTAGCCCTGAGTATAGCAGATATGTAAAACCTTGAAGCAGCACCAGTCGGGACTTTTAGCATGCATGCATAAAGTCAACAATAACTGCTGACATAGTACAACCAAAATTAAGTCCCATTAATATTTACGGGAAAGGATATGCTAATGGTTCAATTTTATACACACATACTAAGTAGCAAGCAACAACAAAAAAACCTTCCAGTAGCACCTTAGAGACCAACTAAGTTTGTTATTGGTATGAGCTTTCGTGTGCATGCACACTTCTTCAGATACACTGAAACAGAAGTTACCAGACCCGTCTATATAGTGAGAGGGTGGGGAGGGGTATTACTCAGAAGGGTGGTGGGAATGGGTGATTGGCTGATAGGTGTGGTAAACCTGTTGACGACCGTTAAGGACTGCAATTGGTCTTACAGGAAAAAACAAGGGGTGAAATGGCTAAAATTGGCTTTATCATGTATGTATCATGTAGCAAGCCCTCCTGTACAAATCCTGTACAAGGTCAGACCTACTTTGGAGTAAAGATGCATAGGACTGAGTCATGCATCTCTTCCACTGGCATCTGTGAGACTTCTTATGGTTTAAGTTTGGCCGCTGTCGGTCATTCACATTTAACCTCATTTTACATTCAGACCGAGCCAAAGCACGTTTACTCAGATGGCCTACTGAGTGAAATGGGACTTGTAAGTAAGCAAGTCCAAGTAAGCATGCAGAAAGTTGGGGCACTGTTTTAGAAACATCACTGAAAATATAAACACCACTGAAAATATACGTCTTACTTCCAAGTAAAGCATGACTGTTATCAGGCTGTATATCAAATAGTATGGGGGAAAGATGTGTGTGTGTGTTGTGTGTGAATAATTATACATATGGATGGATGGAAGTGCCTTTTACTTAGAATTGTACCAATATGGGTACAATATGGGCACAATGGATTTGGATAACTGGGTTTTCCAAAAGCTGAGATTCAGATAACCGGTAACTATAAGAGATAGATATATAGTGGGGACTCACCACTTCATTTATGGCTTTTATAGACAGCAGATTCTCCTTGAAAAAGTAAAAAAGACGAGCAATACCTGGAACACAACAACAGAAGAAATTGCACTAGGATACCTTTTCTTTCATGTTCATCAGCACATCAGGTTTCCTCTTTTCCATTATCCATTAAATGACAAGTCTTATAAATGATCAGTTTTCCCTTCGGAGAGTTCTGAGAGGTGCAAATACTAATTCCTGCTCATCCATGAAGTTCGCTCGTGACCTTGGGCCAGCTACTATCTTGTAGCCTAACCTACCTCATAGAGTTGTGGTGAGGGTAAAATAGAAGCGGGAGAATCGTGGATGCTGTGCCTTGAGTGCCCTGGAGTAAAGGCAAGATATAACATCTGCATAGCTGAGGAGCAGCCCTGCTCCTTTGAACCCTAGCATCTCATGCTACCAGGCTTGCTGCTTACCTGTGAACATCTCTTACCTGTGACCATCAGCAATCCAGCAAGTCACCAACTGGAGAAGCAATAGCAAAAGGGGGTGGGTTTTATGTAGCAAAGGGATCGCTGTAGTTAAGTGGCAGAGAATCTGCTCTGCATGCAGAAGGTCCCAGGTTCTATCCCTGACAACAGCTGAGATCAACTTATCTAAGTTAGCCATGGTCATTCATCTCAGTGGGTTTACTCTGAGCAGGACTAACATTGGCTATGATCCAATAGAGATGGTGCTGGTTTGAAACACAATGGAAAAGACCGGTGCTGTCATGCTAAAATCCCAATTCCAACATAGTATGGAACAGGCCTCCTGATGAGATGGTATCTGCAGTTTCATAAGGGAAGGAACATTATTTCAGTTATCCTGGTCCCAAGTTGTATAGCGATTTCTGCACCAAAACCCGCACCATGAACTTAGCTTAGTAGCTGGCAGCCAGTGCAATTCTTCCAACAGCAGGGGAACGTGCTGGTGGTATCCTGTCCCAAGTTCGGCTGCTGAATTTTGCACCAGCCCAACTTCAAGGACAACCCTACATAGAAAGCACTGCAATGAATTGCAGTAATCCAGCTGGGAGGTTACTACAGCATGGAGAACAGTAATTGTACTATCTTACTATCTTGGTAAAAGGGAATCCTAGCCACTGAGGTCACCTGAGCTCCAGTCACAGAAATAAATCCAGGAGCACCTCAGGGGAAGTATATCTATAGTAGGCAATTGATCAATTATCCAGACTGGAATTGGTCAGGCAGTGCACCTCCATCTTGCCAAGATTCAGATTCAATTTGCTGACCCTCCTCCAGCCTACCATCAAGCCCAGGTGCTGGTCCATGGCTTACACAGCTTTCCTAAATTAGATGATACACAAAAAAATAGAGCTGGGCATCATCAGCGTACTCATCACACCTTACTCTCTTATTTGAAAAAGAGAATGGTTGCTAGCGTGGGGGCAGTTTCTTGCAAAATCCGAGTCATGCACCAGTTCTGGCACAGAACTGGCTGAATGTGGGTATCCAAGTAGCAGGACAACTCAGACATATGACTGCAGAGCTGCTTCAGTTGCCAAAATTAAGCTGAAAAAGACAATAAACAACATAGTCTCAGGCAGGATTTGTGCTTCTTAGTTGTCATTAAAGCACAGGGAGGTTTTCAGAATACAACCAGGCAACGAGAAAAGGCATGGGGCCACTATGTGATCCCGAGCAAGCCACTTTCTTCCTTTAGTTCTCCCTTCTGTAAAACAGAAACAATACAGATCCCTCTCACAGGGTTGATAGGACAAACATAACAGAGGCCTGAGCTCCTCATAAGACAGGTGGGATAGAAAATAGTGTAGAAAACATAATTAATTTGCAGATGGGTGTTAAATATACTTACCCAGCTCATCCACTGAACCAATGAGATAGGAGCTACTGCCAAAGTTTGAAACCTTGATGGCACAAATCTCAACGTTGGCTGCCTCCCAAGCACATACCTTCTCGCATGTGGGCTTTTCACATGTGGGTATGCTGAAGACAGATAGTCCCATAGAAAAGCCAATGAAGATGAATTCTCCAGCGGCTACCGTGCAGTTTGCCCTTCCCTCAACCTGGGAATATGGAAAGTGAAGAAAGCACAATGCCCAGTTCAGCAATTAATCCCATTACATGCATTAATGCACTGCTGATAAATATTAGTGTTATTTTCAATGCTGCCATATTAATAACCACACTAGCCATTTTGCACACATGTTAGTAGCCTGTTAAATAACCACCACAGTCTGTGCTTACTGCAGTTCATTTCCCTCTTACCTCACCATCCCACCCACTAACAATCATGTGTATATTATATGCCTACCACCTCAGAAAAACACTTCATACATATGGTGAAGTAGTTTCTAGTCCACAAAAGCTTATGCCATAATAACTTTGTTAGCCTTTAAGGTGCCACAAGACTCTTTGTTATATCCTACTGAATTCATTGGGGAGCTACGGCTAAGTAAGAAGTACTCATCCCACAATTTGCCCGGGAATGAGTACCTGGAATTCAGATGAAGGTGGGTACTTTGGGGGAGGAACCTTCGGCTGCCTGGTTTCCTGTAATGGTTGCGGCCCCTCAACAATTTCCCAGGTCCGCTCAAGCAAAAGATTCACCAGTTTATTGATCATCCGATAAGGCTGAGGCAAAGAATCAAGGTACTCATATGGATCTTTCAAGTATATGTCCTCTTCTTCGTCTTTCTTAATCCAGTCCTTTTCAGTGGGTGAAGGTATGTCCAGGGGCTGCTTCCGGAGGAAGACGGGCATTTTTGTGCCACTTTTATTGTCCCTCAACAAGCAGTTTGGCAGCTTTGAATATTAAGAAAGCCCTGTAGTAAAATATAATCAATTATTGATCAGGTATTTCCCCCCACTCAAAAGCAGTTCATTATATTTTGAAAAGCAATACCTGCTTCATACCACGGCAACCAAAAGGGAGGGTGAGGACAGCACTATGGTGCTGAGGTCCAGCATTTGGGCTTCCCATAGGCATCAAGTTAGCCACCATGAGAACAAGATGCCTAACTAAATGGGACTTTCATCTGATCCAGCATAGCTCTTCTTATGTTCTACTCTACCAGAATAGAATTCAGTGTGACTCTGTTCCTCACTAGAAAGCAAATATGCCCCTGACTCCTCAGAAGTAAAGTTCAGGAGAGTCTTGCTTGATAAAACAGATAAAACAGTGCTCTCCTACTAGGGATCCCCAGCAGATGTTATTCAAAGGCATGCTGTCTCCAACACTAGACTAATAACTTTATCATCCAAATGGATACTCAACTGGGTGAAACCCTGGATCAGTTGCTTTCCCTCAGCTTAAGCTACCTCACAGGGCTGTGTGCAGGTGTGTGTGTTTTATAATCACCTTATACACTAAAGGGCTCCAGAGAGTGTAGATGGTTCCTCCTCCCAGTTGAATCTGCACAACCACCCTATGAGGTAGATTACACTGGGTGTGTCTGTGTAAGCAGCCCAAGGTCACACAACGAGCTTTATGGGTACGTGAGGGATTTGAACCTGGATCTCCCTGGACCTAGTGTCATAATAAGAATTATTATTATTATTTATTTGTATCCCACGTATCTCACTGAGTTGCCTCAGCCACTCTGGGCAGCTTCCAACATATATAAAAACAAAATAAAACATTAAACATTAAAAAAAAACTTCCCTATACAGGGATGTCTTCTAAAGGTGTTTTACACACACACACACACACACAGAGAGAGAGAGAGAGAGAGAGAGAGAGAGCTTTTTTTTTTCCTTAAAAATTGGGAAAATTAAATACAGTAAATGGACAAAAGTACAAAGATTCACAAAATGTTTAGGGGTTTGTGTCCCCCCCCCCCCGAAAAAAGTACTGTAATATATAATTTATACTTTTCAGATTTATACATTTTCACTGATTTCAAAACTTGACTTCCTCCCCCGACTTCTGCAGTTCCTTAAATTTATTTTTAACATCTTCTGCATATCCACATTAACTTAATTTGTTCATTTATTCATCTTCTTTAAATATATACACTTATGAAACTGCAGGTTATTGCAATAATCCCGCCAATGTTTTTAATCTCTTTACAATTTATCTGTAAATATTCAACAAACCATTCTAAAGGTTATATAGTTCCTCATCTCCACTCTTACACTCAAACCAACTGGCCCCATTAAAAAAAAAAGTGCATGTGAGGAAGATAAATGTGTGTGTGTGTGTGTGTGTGTGTGTACACACACACACACACACACACACGGTGCTGAGCTCTAGAGACATGTTAATGAATCTTATTAATTGATTTCACAATAACAAATCACAACCCCTTACTCCGCTTTCCAAACCCCAGCCCCGCACCTATACACGTGTACACACGCGCGCGCACACACACACACACACACACACAGCACCCTGCACCTGTTTCCGGAAGTTGACACGTTGCCATAGTAACCCAGACCCGGAAGGAAGGAAGGCCGGCCGTTTTTGAGGGGCTGGGCGATCTACGGGCGGGGAGGCGGGGCTAACTCTGACCACGCCCACTCCCCGAGAGCCAGCTGATCGCACAGGTGGCGCGTTGCGGGAAGTTCCGTGTCGGGGTTCCGAGCTGCTTGGCCGCCGTCCGGCGTGGGGTTTGCCGCCGCCTTTGCAAATGGAAGCGTTTGTGCACTTCACCAACCAGACCCAGGGTCGAGATCGGCTCTTTCGGTGAGGGGGGAAGGAAAGAGGCGAGTGGGTGGGCGGGCTGAATGGCAGGTGTCCTCCAAAAGTTTTGTTTTTGTTTTAGCTTTATTTTGCATTTATTGCTAAAGGCACTTTTAAGGCGGTGTTCAGATAGAGTTGTCGATTTCGCAAGCCTTTCCCACCACACCAAAAACAGAGAGAGAGAGAGAAGCAATTGTGCAATCCTATATACTCGCCGTGCTTTTTTTCTAAAAGTTTAGGGGTACTCATTTTGACTCAAGAAAATCACCATTTTAGAGTTCAAATCGGGGGGAAATAAATACAGTAAATGGACAAAAGTACAAAGATTCACAAAATGTTTGGGGGTATGTGTACCCCCAGGAAAAAAGCACTGTATGCTCGGCAGTAAAAGGTAAAGGTAAAGGTACCCCTGCCCGTATGGACCAGTCTTGCCAGACTCTAGGGTTGTGCGCTCATCTCACTCTATAGGCCAGGAGCCAGCGCTGTCTGCAGACACTTCCAGGTCACGTGGCCAGCGTGACAAGCTGCATCTGGGGAGCCAGCGCAGCACACGGAACGCCGTTTACCTTCCCGCTGGTAAGCGGTCCCTATTTATCTACTTGCACCCAGAGGTACTTTTGAACTGCTAGGTTGGCAGGCGCTGGGACCGAACGACGGGAGCGCACCCCGCCGCGGGGATTCGAACCGCCGACCATGCGATCAGCAAGTCCTAGGCGCTGAGGTTTTACCCACAGCGCCACCCGTGTCCCTATGCTTGGTAGTAGCTCCCGTTAAACTCAGAAGGACTTACTCCCTGGTAAATTAGGTTGTAGGATCTCTGCCTTAAGTATTGCATACAACTTCACAGAAATGAAATGGACCCAGGAACACCCCTCTGAACCAGGCATAGGCAAACTCGACCCTCCAGATGTTTGGGGACTACAACTCCCATGATCTGACCAGTGGTCAGGGATGATGGGCGTTGTAGTCCCAAAACATCTGGAGGGTCGAGTTTGCCTATGCCTGCTCTAAACCATAAGGGGTGTCCCCTGCCTGAAACCCTGGAGAGGCTGCTACCAGTCCGAGTAGGCAGTAGATTATTATAGAATCATAGAGTTGGAAGGGAACCCGAGGGTCATCTAGCCGAACCCCCTACAATGCATGGTGCCTTCGTTCCATATCTTTAGGTGCCAGCCAAAAACATTCCTCTTTTCCTAGGCCTTTGGCAAATTTAACAATCTGTGGTCCACAGCTGTCCCTGGGTAGGTTCAAACTGCCAACCTTCTGGTTAACAGCCAGACCCATTGTGCCAACATACTGAGCTCGATGGGTCAGTGGTCTGACTCATAGAACAAACATAAAATACTGCCTTCTACTGAGTGTAACACTGGAGCTAGAAAAACTGAGGTTCAAATCAAGTCTCCACCCCCGTCATTCAGCCCAGATACTGAGGTCCAGCTCCGAGGGCCTTCTGGCGGTTCCCTCCCTGTGAGAAGTGAGCTTACAGGGAACCAGGCAGAGGGCCTTCTCAGTAGTGGCGCCCGCCCTGTGGAATGCTCTCCCACCAGATGTCAAGGAAATAAACAACTCTCTGACTTTTAGAAGACATCTGAAGGCAGCCCTGTTCAGGGAAGTTTTTAATGTTTGATGTTTTATTGTGTTTTTAATATTCTGTTGGGAACCTCCCAGAGTGGCTGGTGAAACCTAGCCAGATGGGCGGGGTATTAATAAAAATAATACTAATAATAATATCAACATGAAGCTCACTGGGTGACTTTGGGCCAGTCACTAGTTCTCAGCCTTGCCTATCTCATTGGGCTTTTGTGAGGATAAAAATTAGGCATGTATTGTCTGAGCTTCAGGAGGCGGAAGTGGCTTATAAAAGAAATTGATTATAATTATTTTTGAAACTGCGGTGCTCTTGTCAGCAGCAGTTTAATCTGGAGCAATGAACAGCTGATCTCTCGATCTCTCTTCTGTGAAAACCCAATCATGTGAGGACCAGCAAAGCTAGTTATGTTTAGCCTGGAGAAGAGAAGTATTCACATATCTGAAGGGCTGTCGTGCAGAAGATTTGGCAGACTTGTTGCCCTGTGTGGTGGATGACCCTTGCTCCGAAAAGCGTGGTCAAAATTAAAGGGTTCAGGAACTCAGACCAGACCGAATTTCATCAAATCATGCACAGACTTTACTAAAACAAAACTCTACAAGAGAGGGTGGGGAAGCAAATCTGTTATGATTGCATTTTTATGAGAAGCTTTTTGAACCAACAGGGAAACCATTACCAACTATTCTTCAAAATTCACACTCCTTTGATTTTTGCGAGGCTGGTCTCCCGACAGAAAATGTACACATCAATGCATATATCGGGGGAAAGTGTGCGTGAAAATACATTTATTGGTGAAAGTAACACATAAGCATGCGATACAGTGGTACCTCAGGTTAAGTACTTTGTTCGTTCCTGAGGTCCGTTCTTAACCTGAAACTGTTCTTAACCTGAAGCACCACTTTAGCTAAGGGGGCCTCCTGCTGCCGCCACACCGCCGGAGCACGATTTCTGTTCTCATCCTGAAGCAAAGTTCTTAACCCGAGGTACTATTTCTGGATTAGCGGAGTCTGTAACCTGAAGCATATATAACCCGAGGTACCGCTGTATATTGGAGGGGGAGGGAACCGCTTGCAAAGATGGTGTGTCTTGGTTGGAACGGCATACAAAAACAGGTAAAATTCACGTGGAAAAATACTGGTGGATTTTTATGAGGATTAAAAAACAAAATAACAGCCACAAATTTCCGGAGAAATGTGGAGGACTCAACCTGAGGCTGGAAAAAATGAGAAAGTTAATAGAAGTCAAAAAGGACAGGTTCATCCATCCCTGGTAGTGCTAGAAAAACAGGAATGCAGCTGATGTGCGAAGCAGCCGAAGGGAGAAAGCTGCCTCACTTAGTCATAACTCAGTAATAGGGCAAATTCTTTGCACACAGAAGGTGCCAGATTCAGTCCTTGGTATCTTTGGGAGGTGCTGTAAGATGCTCCTGTCTGAAATTCTGTAGAACTGGTGCCAGGCAGCCTTTGCCAACCTGACGCCCTCCAGATATTTGGGAGGAAACAAAGCACAGTCCCTGGCTTAGAGTCGCACCTCAATCAGGGGGTCATGGTTTGTTTTCTAAACAGTCCAGGAAGGCACATCATTAACCTTGGTTTAGCACAATGTGTGAACTGGGCCAGACTTTAGGAAAGAAATGGGAGTCAGGGAGATGCTTGCATGCTCCAAGCCAACACATTTCAAGAATACCTGCTCTTACTCTTGGGTGTTTGCTAATAATATATATTTTTAATTTATATATTTTGATTCATTTACATACCACTTAATCATTTCTAGGTGCTGGACATAAAAAAACAACAACAACCCACAGAAAATGGGTCAATAAAACAATACAAAGTTAGAAGGAAACCAAAGACCACCTTTCAATGCTTGCTGGAACAACAAGCCTATAACCAATAACCGTGTGTCTGAGGTTGAGCAAGGAGGCTGGCTGTTTGATCTCAATTGGGAAGGAGTTCCACAGGCACTGAAAGAATGGCTTCTAAAAGTTATGAGCCATGGGATAACCATCAAGGGACTCCACAAAGATCACAATGAATGGGCCATGATATAAGGGACCAGGCTTAATAGATCCTGGACCCATATGAGCAACCAGTGTAAGTTTTTAATCACCAATGCTGTGTACTGGCGGTAGTCTGTCCTCATCAAACGCAGCATTTTGCACTAGCTGGAATTTCCGGATCAGCCACAATGGTCGCCCCACACACAGCATGTTGCAGTAATGGATTCTTGATTATAGTGTGCATGTCCAATGTGCATGTTCACATTGCTTGAGTTGCCTCCTAAACCAGGAAACATAATTGTGTGCGTAAGGATATTTTGTGAGCAGTCGCCCCGAGGAAAAGGATAGTTCTGCCCCTTTGATGCTTCTGCCTTAATTTAATTGTGGGAGAGACAGTCCTGTCCCTCTGCTTTTGCCTGTGATGTGAATTGGGTTCTCCGTGTTTTTCCTCCCCATTCCAGAGCAACTCAGTATGCATGCATGCTGCTTAGCTATATGTTAGAGCATAAGACCAGCCGAGAGGAAGTGATAATGAAGCTCAAAAACCTGGAGGCGAGCATGCGCTCCGGCCGCAAGTGTAAGTATGTTTTCTTATAAGGAAATACCAAAAGAGAGAGAGATAGAGAGAGGCACGTCTTTTGTAGGCATAATCTGGGGATGGGGAGCAGAAAAAAAGGACCAGTTGCAAATGCACAAAAGCAATATATAATTGAAACAGATCACAAATGATGATGAAAACAGTAGAGCCTGTGTTGCTGTACTTGAGCTAGTTTGGAGTCCTGTTAATTGAAATGAGAAGAGCACATGCTTATAAGTCTTCATCAGATCTATCAAAAATGGTCTGTTGTAGGGGTGGGGGACCTTTGAAAGCCCAAGGTCCACATTCCCTTCTGGGCAACTTTATGGGGGCCACATGGCAGTGGTGGGTGGGGCTAGAGGCAAAATGTATGTAAATGTTATCTTTGTACCATAAGCTAGTTGGTACACACCCACACAATCCCACTCCAGCCAGCCAAGCACAAGGCATTATCAGAGTTCAAGGACACGTTCCAGACAGGCAAAAACAACCAAGGGGGGTGCAAAGCAGGACCAGGGAGGGGTATGGTCTAGGGACAGTATCAAAGGCTAAATAGAAAATTTTGGAGGACTGCATTCAGCCAATGGGCCTGAGATCAAACACAACAGAGGTTTTTGCAAGGTTTTTTAAATTAAGTAATTTGCATTAATTATATGTGTGATTTCATTGATGTAGACATGAATGGACATAGTGACTCAGGCTGCATTTCATCCACCCTTATACCTGGAAATGCTCCATTTGAGGAGGACATGCTTGCAAATAAAATCCTGTACATCCTCCTTTGCTTTTGCACAGTTTCAGCATGTCACCTTAATTGGCTTTTAATAAATAAATTGCTCAACATGTAAGTAAGCAGTGTACACTGGGGGGGGGGGGGGGAGCCAAGTGGTTGAAATAGTTTTAAAACCCATGACTGATTCCCAAGGGCAGATCTTGCCTGTTAGCTTCCTTCTAAAACTGTGTGGGAAAGGGGGATGCTGTGCTCGCCATGAAAATGTGCCCTGTTCCAGAGATCTGAGCCCAATTCTTCCTGTATAAGTCTTATCTCCTCCAATATCCAGCGTTATCTGGTGGGCTGTTGGTACCCAGTGTGAGGTATATTGATGGATCTTGGATTAAGTTCCTATACCAGAAGCATCCATGTCTGTTGACTGGGTGATGAGGTTTGAGGGTTTTGTTGTTGTTTTCAATCAAACAGTGTATAACTTTTATGAAATAGAAAAACAAAAAATGAAAGCTGCTTTATCATTTGCTTGTTGTTGACACGTCCACTTACCGTACCTTTAACGGTCAGGCGGCTTTTCGGCCTAGCCTCATCCCCATTCACAATCTGGCAGTGACGGCTTGGTGGGGAGTGCCCAGCCAGCAAGTGTGGTCTCCTGGAGGATAAATTGAGGCCTGCCCAGCCTCTTCACCTCTTTCTCCTTGGCAGAATACTTTTTGTGCAATAGGTGTGCAAGTCTACCCATCTCATCACCTTTTGTATTGCTGAAGCCATGTAGTAAATCTGTTTTGTTTTTAAGTACTCTTCTGCTCTGGTTCGCCAGAAGTGGCTTAGTCATGCTGGCCACATGACCCGGAAGCTGTATGCCGGCTCCCTCGGCCAATAAAGCGAGATGAGCACCGCAACCCCAGAGTCGGCCATGACTGGACCTGATGGTCAGGGGTCCCTTTACCTTTACTTTACTCTTCTAAAGACCCTAACTTGCATTATGTGTTGCTGTTATATATTGTTTGCTTGCCTGCAACCATATCCAAGAAGCTGATATTTAGAAGACTGTAGGACCCTGTCCATCCAGCCAAATGATGGAGTGTAATTGGGATAATAAATGCGATTAACTCCAGCCAGTTCCAGGTGGGATTTTGTGGGTGGGATTCACTCACAAACCAGCAAATTCAAGATGTGCAGTTAAAGTGGATTTGGCACTCTTGTGCAACCAGCTGGCTTCGTGTGCGTGTGTTTTTGTAAGCACTTTCCTTACACATATGTACATTCACACACACACACACACACACACACACACACACAAGATACATATATTTGTGGTAAGGAAAGTAATGGGAAAATCCCCTGAAAAGTGGGGGGGGGGGTAGAGATAATTGCTTTACATTATGTCGTACAGTCACCCCCACAAAAACATCAGAATGTATGCTCAGTGAACGGTGGCTGTCGTATAATCTCCTGTGCAAACTTTGAGCAAGCAAATTGGGATGAAAGCTCAGTAAACAGGCTGTCTGGAAACAAGGCCCTTCTAACAATTGTGGGTTCTCTTGCAGTGTTCAGGCTTGGTAACATGCTGCATGCCTTCGTTTCTGCCAGACACACCTCCCAGTTGCCAGATTTGGTTCCCCGCTGCTGCCTGACTGCCTCCAACCTCAACCGTGTCCTGTACTTCATGTGCGACACTGTCTTGTGGGTGAAGAGCGTGGGGCTCATCTCGGATATTGACAAGAAGAAGTGGCGCAGCCGGGCGACCAAATACTACTACTATTCCCTGCTGATAAACCTGGTCAACGACTTGTACGAGCTCTGCTGGCGCATGGAGCAGGCCGCACGGAAAGAGAAGCTTCAAGGGGACTCATCTCGGCTCCAGAGCTTAACTTCTCTGGCAACTAGTGGCCTGCAGCCATTCCTCCTCCTCCTCTACATCACACTGAAAAAACATCCTCCTTTGCTTCTGGACACGGTGAAGAACCTTTGCGATCTCTCTAGTCCGTTGGACGTGCTGGGAATCTACAAAACCAATCCCGGAATCATTGGGCTCTGTGGCCTTATCTCCTCCTTGGTGGGGATCCTCACCATCGCCGTCCCACAATTGAGACTGAAGCCTTGACTTTTGACACTTCCCTGATGGCTTCCGGTTTGCAGAGCAGTTCTTTGGATATCAAGCCCAGTTGGGTGGGCTTCCTCTGTCCTGTCAGCGGACTTGTTCTCTGCCACTGCCTACGTTTCCGCATCTTTCCTCATATGGTTTTGCCGCCCTTCGATGGGAGAAGGCATCAATCAGTGATGGCATCAGAAAGAGTGTGCCGGATTTATGTACAAGCTAAACAAGCTATAGCTTAGGGCCCCACTCTCTTGGGGGCCCCAAAAAAATTTAAAGGAAAAAAAACCACTGGGTGTACTTTGATAAAATACATACTTTGTTATGTGCAAATGGCTTTAGATACCTATTAGGTCCATAAATTAACATAAGGCATCTATTCGACACAAAAAACAGCGGCAATTTGTTGTTGACAAAGGACAGCTGAACATATAAAAGGCCCCATTACCTTCAGTAGCTTAGGGCCTCATCAAACCTAAATCCAGCTCTAGGAAAGACTGAAGGAAATGACTTCGGAACTATGTAACAAAGAATGTGAAATTGTACAGTCAAGATTTGGGTCTGAATGTAGAAAAAAAATGGCCCGTGGCCCTCAAGAGACTTTGGCTGAGGGCAGTCAGCGGGTTATGTCCAATGTAGCACTAAACAGATATTCTGATCTCCCCCTCTCCTCCCCTGCTCACCCTTGAAACCTATTCTGGGGGCTTTCCCTAACCTTCCAGAGCAGATTTGGGAAGGGGGAGGGAAAGCAAAGCCTTGTAAAAAAAACCCAACAACAAGAAGGCTGTTGTGTGTACAACTTCATTTTATCCAAATGCTGCTTCCAGTCAAACAGAATATATAAAAGTGCAAAACCTAGTTCACCTTTTGTATAATGACATGAGTATGCATACTATGAGGAAACCATTTGACTCTTTGGAGAGTGGGGAACTTCTCCCTGCACCCAAAAGATGTGAAGGCATGGGGGGGAGGCAGAAAAATGTGTTGTGGGAAACAGTGTGGCTACTGACTCTTGATATGGACTCTAAAAAAGGTAAAGGGACCCCTGACCGTTAGGTTCAGTCACGAACGACTCTGGGGTTGCAGCGTTCATCTCACTTTACTGGCCGAGGGAGCCGGTGTACAGCTTCCGGGTCATGTGGCCAGCATGACTAAACTGCTTCTGGAGAACCAGAGCAGTGCACGGAAATGCCGTTTACCTTCCCGCCAGAGCAGTACCTATTTATCTACTTGCACTTCGTGCTTTCGAACTGCTAGGTTGGCAGGAGCAGGGACCGAGCAACGGGAGCTCACCCCGTCATGGGGATTCAAACCGCCGACCTTCTGATCGGCAAGCTCTAGGCTCTGTGGTTTAACCCACAGCACCACCTGAGTCCCTTTATGGACTCTATGACGGCCCAAATACAGTTGTACCTTGGAAGTCGAACGGAATCCGTTCCAAAAGTCCGTTTGACTTCCAAAACGTTTGGAAACCAAAGCTCAGCTTCCAATTGGCTGCAGAAATCTCTTGCAGCCAAACGGAAGCCCCTTCGGACGTTTGGTTTCCAAAAATAGTTCGCAAACTGGAACAGTCACTTCCGAGTTTGCGGCATTCAGGAGCCAAACCTTTCAAGAACTAAGTTGTTCGAAAACCAAGGTACAACTGTATGCAATTGCAGGTATCCAGGAATTCTGTGCATGTTCTTTATAGGGCTACCTCCTGGCCCATATTTATCCTGGCCAGTCTGCAGATTCTCACTCCCAGCCTCCGAACATATAGGGATGCCAGACCTAGCACAGAATATGCCTTACTTTCTCAGATAGCACTGCCTTTCTTGTTGCTTATGGTAGTGGGAAAATCACTTTTTCCAAATGTCACTGGGTGAATGCTTTGTTTGTGTTTCCCTGCCCCCTTGTGGGGGGGGGCATGTGGGGGTGCAGTGTATGCACACAGATGAATTTGAGTTAAGGCAAAACTTGCTTTACAACAAAAGGAAGGGGTTGCTTTGCAACAAAAGGAAACCATAGGTTAGCTGTAGTTGGAGAAAGGCCCGAGGAACAAGCTGGGTGGCTTGAGACGGGAGAACGTTGTGCAATGTTGCCAGCAATTTTGTAAGGTTCTGAGCAAGCAATCTTAGCATTATCTGAGCTTCGTGGTTCTCCCCTACACACACACACACACACACACACACACACACACAAACTTCCAGGCAGCAGTAGGTTTTGGTTTGGTTTTGAAAATTAAGGGTGTAATAGGATACATTAAGGGGACGCAGGTGGCGCTGTGGGTTAAACCACAGAGCCTAGGGCTTGCCAATCAGAAGGTTGGTGGTTTGAATCCCCGCGACGGGGTGAGCTCCCGTTGCTCGGTCCCTGCTCCTGCCAACCTAGCAATTCGAAAGCACGTCAAAGTGCAAGTAGATAAATAGGTACTGCTCCGGCGGGAAGGTAAACAGCGTTTCTATGCGCTGCTCTGGTTTACGCTGCTCAGAAGCAGGCAGATTAGTCACATGACCCGGAAGCTGTACGCCAGCTCCCTCGGCCAACAAAGCAAGATGAGCGCCACAACCCCAGAGTCGGCCACGACTGGACCTAATGGTCAGGGGTCCCTTTACCTTGGATACTTTAAGAGCCCGGCTCTTTTGGTGTAGAGGATGCAAGTTGACTTTGGAATTCCATTTCTAATGCAAGCCTGCAGGTTTCTGAGTTTTAGCAAGTCATTAATTCTCCCCCCCCCCCGCCGCCAAAAAAACCGCACCCCTACTTTGCAGGGTTGTTGTGAGGCAATCCAGTGTACAGCTTCTTGGAGGGACGGGCAAATGAAATAAGCAAACAAGAGTCTAGGTTGTCTGGTCTCAGAAGGTGGTGGACTCCCCTTCGTTGTAAGATTTTAAATAGAGGTTGTATGGTCATCTATCAGAGATGCTTTAGCTGTGCTTCCCGCATGACCCTTGGGGTCCTTTCCAACCCAACGATTCTAGTTTTCCTGCTTCTTACTCTCTTAATATTTTGTAACTGTTCCCTTTTGCCGAGGATGCTTTTGACTGCACCTGTAAGCCCAACAGACATAAACTCATGACCTAGAAATGCATTGTCTTCTTGTGTTCAACAGAATTCTGATGAAAGTAATGAGATGTATTTCTGTCTCATGAGATTAGGGCTGTTGGGCAATGCTAGCAGGTGCTGTCAGAATCGCCCTACAAAAGAAGATACTGTATTGAAAAGGCTCATTTTTAAGACTAAAATCTGGGAGTAAACTGTTGGGAGCTCACACATTAGGATTTCTAAAAGCTATGAAATTAAGCCATATTTGTGTGACTTGGGACAGGGTGGAATCCTTTTCTTGGTGCCTTTTAATCTTGCATATTGGGAATTTTTTAACGGTGTTTATATTATAAGAGATTTTAACTTATGCTAATATTTTGAATATGTTGTAAGTTGCTTTGTGACCTTTTTCTGCAATGAGCAACTAACAAGTTTAATAACATGAATTTTAAAGAGCACCCATCACCTTGAATATCACATTATCTGGAATAAAAGCTGCTATACTGTACTTTCATTTTTTCCAGAAAAAAAAGAAAAGCAATTGCAAACTTCTGAGTTTGAATTTGAGTCTTGTGTTTGGTTTGCACATGGTAGGTGAAAAAAGTCACTGATAGAGAAATTGGTGTTTGTTCCTTTCTAAAAATGGAATACAAGAATGGAGCCTTGCAATGTGTACTTCACTGTTCAGCTATAAAACTTCACCCAGCTGCTGGCTTTGCAGCCTAACCAGACCTTAAGAGGAATGAATTCCTGTGGAATCTCTCAAGAACAATCCGATTCAGCAAGATGTCTGTCAGCCTCCAGATTGTCACATCAAAAAACAGATCCCCTGCTGCTTCCAATTTTTTATTGCTTCTTGTAAAACCATCTTAGAGGACATTTCAGCCTTCTTTCAGCTTTGCAACATACATTCAAAGGTGGTTGGAACTGAATAATGTAGGTCCGCCTTTCCCTCCCCACTGGTCCTGCTAGCTACAGATGATGGGAGTTGTAGTCCAACAAGATCTGGGGACCCAAGGTTGTGTAAGGCTACTTTAGGTGGTAAAACGTGGTTTAAGCACCAGCTCACCCCTATGAATTCAGGCCGTGGAACAGAGATGGAGAACCTGTGGTCTTCCAGATGTTCTTGAACTACAACTACCATCACTGCTGACCAATGACCATGTTTGCTGGGTCTGATGGGAGTTGGAGTCCAGCAACATCTGGAGGGGCCACAGGTTCCCCATCCTAACTGTTCTGCAGCTTCATTGATAAACTGTGATGTGGCACCTAGTAGCGCTCCTGTGAAGCTCTTGAATTTTAAAACCTATTCTTCAGCTGTTTATATTCCACTATTTGAGTTTAGCAGGTCTCACTGCATCCATCTCGCAGACCTAATTGCAGGCAAGAATGTGTAGGACGGCAGTGTTGTACAATAAGACGAGTCAATCAAGTGTTCTGCTCTTGTCTCAAACAGAACAAGAGAACGGTATAACAGCCAGTCTTTGCATGTTGGATGGGAAAGAAGCAGCACATCAATCATTTGAATAGTTCCCTTCACATGAAAGGGCCATGGCTCAGTGGAAGAGCGTCTGCCTTGCATGCAGAAGGTTGCAGGTTCAATCCCCAGTACCTCCAGGTAAAGGTAAAGGTAAAGGGACCCCTGACCATTAGGTCCAGTCGTGACCAACTCTGGGGTTGCGGCGCTCATCTCGCTTTATTGGCCGAGGGAGCTGGTGTACAGCTTCCGGGTCACGTGGCCAGCATGACTAAGCCACTTCTGGAGAGCCTTCCTACCGGAGCGGTACCTACTTGTCTACTTGCACTTTGATGTGCTTTCGAACTGCTAGGTTGGCAGGAGTAGGGACGAAGCAACCCGGTCGCGGGGATTCGAACCACCGACCTTCTGATCGGCAAGTCCTAGGTTCTGTGGTTTAACCCACAGCGCCACCCGCATCCCTATCTCCAGGTAGGGTTGGGATAAAACTCCCTGGCTGAGACCTGCAGCTTCTTCTGGTGTTCCTGTAAACTTAGCTGGCGAGCACTGGCAGGACTGTAGGCAAGGAGAGACAGAGACAGTGAAGGGGTAACTCTCATGTGCTTGGCACGAAATTTATTCCAGGTCCAAATGTCTCTCTGAGGAAGGACTTGTTCTGAACCATGTTGAGCCCAGAATAAATTTTGTTTTCAGCCCCTAGTTTATTTTATTCATTTGCCTGCCATTTGTACTTTCCCGCTTTTGCGGCTGGTTGTCTGACAGGATTGTGGCCAAAAGGGAGAAACGAGAGAGAGGTGACAGCTTGCCCTGGTGAACTCTGAAATGCAGAACATCTTCAGGGGAAAAGATTAAGGGTGCAACCTCTCCCCGCACTCCAAAAGATGAAGCAGCAGCCCATGGAGGGCTGAGAATGCTCAGTGGCCATACAATACTGACCAACGGTTCAATGGGAATGGAATAACAAGAGGGAGGAAGAATGGCGTATCCTGGAAATGGGCAGGGCTGGCAGAAATGCTGAACAGGAGCCCTCAACCCTGCGCTTGACACTTCCTTAATGGCAGTCCTGAAGATACAATCACCCACAACGCTTTGATCTTATGGTAGCTATTTAAATCAGAAATAGCCAGTGCGCTTTCTTTTTTTCTTTAAAGAAATGTTTAGGGGTACTCTCATTTTGACTCAAGAAAATCACCATTTTATAGTTCAGATCGGAGGGAATAAATACAGTGGTACCTTGGTTTGCAACCATTTTGGATTACAACCATTTTGGATTACAACCACGTCAAACCCTGAAGTGGGTGTCCCTTTTTTTAGATTACAACCCATTTTTTTTGGATTACAACCCATTATATATTTTTTTTGGAGGCCCCATTGGCGAAAACGCGACTTGGGTTACAACCTGTTTTGGTTTACAACCGGACCTCCAGAACAGATTACGGTTGTAAACCAAGGTATCACTGTACAGTGAAGGGACAACAAGTACAAAGATTCATACTATGCTCATACTATTCATACTAAGGGTATGCGTACCCTTGAGTCTCTCCCCACCCCCGAAAAAAAGCACTGGAAATAACTATCCTGTGTGGGTCTGTGGATGGGAGTCTGAAAGTGTAACAAGGTGGGGAATGGGAGCTACTTGCTTCAAAGTGCAAAGCCAGGATTTACGGCTGCTGTGCATTTTCTTTCTGTGCATGTGTTTCATTGGGCTGAAAACCAAGTGGTCTGATTTAACCCCATTTCAGTCTAGGACAAGGAGCACTTGTGCTGTGGGATGGTGGCTGGTCTTTCTCTCTCTCTCTCTCTCTCTCTCTCTCTCTCTCTCTCTCTCTCTCTTGTCGTCTATGCCAAGCAGAGTTTCCTTTGCCAAGTGCCCAGCCCGCTGTTGGGGAGCAACTGCTGCACTTTGGACTTCTGTCTGCGGAGAGGAATGATTAATTCCCAGACCTAAGGAAATAATTTCCACTTGGTTGCAGCAGCTTTGCTTCTTCACCTATATTTGTGGCAACAATGGATTTGAGGAAGGAGGAGGAGGAGAAAGCCATGCAGAGACATGGGCTGGTTTGAAGGGCCAGTTGACGCTGGAAATAAAGTCTAGGCCCTGTTGCCAAAATGCCTGGTCTGAGACCACTGGTGGGTCCCATCTGCACTATGCATTTAAAGCAGTATCATACCACTTGAAACAGTTTTGGCTTCCCTGCAAAAAAATGGGGGACCGTAGTTCGTTATGGATTCCGGAGAACTGGTAAGAAACCCCTATGCTACCATTTGCAGAGTGATTTAACAATCCATTTTCACAGGAAACTCTGGGAATTGGAGCTCTAGGAGGGCAATAGGGGGTCTCCTACCAGTTCGCAGAACCTGGAGCAAACTGCATTCCCCAGGATTTTGAGAGGGAGGAAGCCATGGCTGTTTAAAGTGGTATACAAATAGAAACACTGGCTAGAGCATGTGCTTCTGAAGACAGCTTTGTTTATGGAAGTTTTTAGCATCTGATGTTTTATTGTATTTTTAATATTTTGTTGGAAGCCATCCAGAGTTGCTGGGGAAACCCAGCCAGATGGGCAGGGAATATTTTTATTATTTTTATTATTATTATTATTATTATTATTATTATTATTATTATTTTCTCCAGTGCCTATACTATAGAGACATTCATATTACCCTCATCTCCCAACTACTCCATAAGTACCCAGGGCACACAGGATGTCATCCCATCACCCCTAGCTAACAGGACCAGTGGTCAGGGATCATGGAAATTGTAGTCCCAAAACATCTGGAGGGCCGAGTTTGCCTATGCTTGGTTTGGACGAATCCCCAGCAGGGCTGGCAGCACAACAGCAAAAGCAGGGCTCAGATCCGCCGCCTGAAGCAAATGGCTTCACCTTGCCTTATGCACGGACCACCCCTGTGCTCAACAGCAACAATATAATTCAGCTCTTACTACTCCTACGTATATTCATAATCACACTGTCAGCCGTTGATATATTACAAGGCACAATTAGAATGCAATTTGAGCTTCAGGTGCTTATGGAATGTAACCAAAAATGTACTCATTAACTTGAGCACTTTTTAAGCAAGGAAGCCAGAGACAGAAAGATATCCCAGAAGGGGAACTGGCAGTGCATTCCCTGAAAGCACCTGAATTTTTTTTTTTAAAAAAGGTTTAGGTGCTTTCTGAAGATCTGAAGACTCTGACCCAAGGGGATATAATTTGTCCCTTTGGATGTATGATTTGCCTCTTGCAGATTTGGCCATTTGAAGATCACAGTTGGGCAATGTTTCGGGCATCCGCCTGAGTTTTACAGAATCCAAGGAAGCTCTTTTGCCCAATTTCCACAGCAGCTTGGCAAGACCCCTGACCCTATTAGCTGGAAGGTGGGGCTTGCTTGCGTTACTGTCTGGGGCAAGACTTGTCTCTGTCAGAGTTGAGACAGCACTGCTGCATGTTCTCCACTTCTGGCACCTTGCTAAAGGCGGTTTGACTTGTGAAGCCGGTGAGTACCGTTCTAATTTGGTTATTGCAAAAAGACACCTATATAGAGGAGATGCTGATATATGTGACTTCTGGAGACTCTTTCCTGGAGCAATGTAGATTAAGGCTGCAATCTTTTCAGGCTCCCTAGAGGCATTTGGTGGTCCACTATGAAAACCGGATACTGGACCATATGTGGCTGTGGTCTGATCCAGCAGAATTGTCTTACTTTCTTATGCTCAGATGCATCTTTTTATTTAGATATTCCACTAAAATAAAAAAAAAGATGTTTGAGAACTTAGCCTGTCACAAATTCAGCACTGAGTGGTTAAAAAAAGAAAAGAAAGGTAAAATGTTGATTGTACCAAAATTCAGGAAGGAAGCAAAAAATTGTGAGCAGGAATGGGTGAGAATTTTTTATTCGCTTTGCATTGCATTTCACTTACTGAAATAACATGCAAAACGAAACACAGCTTTCCTTCAGCGTTCTCACTGCTCTGTATTTTGCAGTGCAAGTAATGGGTGCAAAAAAATACATCTATTATGGTAGAATTAAAATGCATGTATTTTGTAATTGTTGTTATATATTGGAAATCAATAAAGCAATATTTATTTATTTTTTAAAAGAAAGAAATGAACAAACTTGTTGCTCCCCAAGGGCTGCTTTTGATTCTATTAACAGGGAATAACTGCAACTTTAAATTTCTTAATGCAAATGTAATGTGTACTTGAGAGCATGAGAAAAAAATAAACTGTGTTTCCCACATTGTTCGAGGGATAATTGCACGTTTATTGCATGTGTAATTATATGTAAAGATCCCCAAGACAGCTGTTTTCCTCACTGAGTCCTGGCACCCAAAGCCGCTTTTCCTGTGTCAGGGTTGAAGTTCCAGGATTGTACAAGCTTAGATTCTTCCGAGGGCTTCCGAAGAAACCACACGGGAAGAATCTCTTGCCTTTGCGCTGCGGATTAATTTGTTTTTTGCACTTTAGTTTACAGGCTAATGCAAGGATGGCAGCCAAAAGCAAGCAGCTAATGCAGAACGGAACCCCTAAGGTAAGTGCGTGGGTAGAAATCAAGACGGAGAAACTTGTTCCCTAAAGAGAGAGGATTTATGACGGCTCAGTGCATTTTGAAACACAGGTTCCTTCAGAAGCAACCTTGAACTTTCCAAGTCTACAGAATGATTGAAGCAGCTTGCACAAATGTTGCTGCTGGCCTGACAAAGCTCCAGTCACTTGTGGGACAAATGTTGTTCCTAAACTGCCCTCGGGTGGGTTAAACCACAGAGCCTAGGACTTGCCGATCAGAAGGTTGGCGGTTCAAATCCCTGCGACGGCGAGAGCTCCCGTTACTCAGTCCCTGCTCCTGCCAACCTAGCAGTTCGAAAACACATCAAAGTACAAGTAGATAAATAGGTACCGCTCTGGCGGGAAGGTAAACAGCGTTTCCGTGCGCTGCTCTGGTTCACCAGAAGCGGCTTAGTCCTGCTGGCCACATGAGCCAGAAGCTGTAAGCCAGCTCCCTTGGCCAATAAAGCGAGATGAGTGCCACAACCCCAGAGTCGGCCACGACTGGAGCTAATGGGGTCCCTTTACCTTTACCTTTTAAACTGCCCTCAACCTTCTACATTCATTCATTGTGTTTACTGTATTGGCCTAAATATAAGCCGCACCCGAATATAAGCCACAAATTAAGGGAGGGGGAGAGAGAAAAAAATTATAATACCCAAATAGAAGCCACTTTATTCCTTGCTGCTCCTGGCTGCATACTTGGGGTGGGGGGAGCCACGCTGTGTTGCCGGCGGCCTTTCCCCTTCCTCGCTCTCTCCTTTCCCGGCCTTGGGGGAAAGGATAGGAGACTACACGCAGGGCGGGCGCCGCTTTGCTGAGCTCCTGGCACTGTTTGCCCAGCGCTCCTGGATGCATACATCAAGGTTGCAAATATAAGCCGCACTTTAACTTTTCACGGTTGGAATTTGGGGAGGAATGAGGCTTATATTCAGGTCAATACTGTATTTACTGCCTTTTCTCCAATGAACTCAAGGCAGCGTATATGACTGCTTCACAACAACCCTGTGAGGTAGGCCAGGATGAGTGTTTGAGGAATTGAACCTGGAAGCCTTCCCAGTCTTAGTCCCTTACCTTCCTTCCCCAACAGGGAAATGATAATGCATTGCAGAGGGTCTTGCACCTACCGGTGGTCAATTCAGCATGCAGCAACCTCCAGAAGGCATATTCCGTCACCAAAGAAGTTCATCCCCTGATGGCGTCCGTGTGTGGGGCTTATGAGCGAGGCCTCCAGAATGCCGGCTCCATAGCTGCATCGAGTGTGAAGCCTGTGGTGAAGAAGCTGGAACCTCAACGTAAGTCAAAAGTGGGGGATCTCTGGCCGGGGGGGGGGGCAAATGTGGCTCTCCAGGCATCTCTATCTGGCCCCCGGAACTCTCCCTCAGCCACACCCACAGCTTTGCACCCTGACGCTTCTTGCCTGGCTGTAATTTGGCCTTGAACCTTTCTAACACCTCTTGCTTGTTTGGGTAGAGGATGGAGAGGAGTGTATGGTTGGGTGTAGAAACTAGCCCTACTGTACAAAGGGGGAAGGGATGTGGGTGGCGCTGTGGGTTAAACCACAGAGCCTAGGACTTGCTGATCAGAAGGTTAGTGGTTCGAATCCCCACGACAGGGTGAGCTCCCGTTGCTCAGTCCCTGCTCCTGCCAACCTAGCAGTTCGAAAGCACGTCAAAGTGCAAGTAGATAAATAGGTACCGCTCTGGCGGGAAGGTAAACGGCGTTTCCGTGTGCTGCTCTGGTTCGCCAGAAGTGGCTTAGTCATGCTGGCCACATGACCTGGAAGCTGTACACCGGCTCCCTCAGCCAATAAAGCGAGATGAGCGCCGCAACCCCAGAGTCGGCCATGACTGGACCTAATGGTCAGGGGTCCCTTTACCTTTTACAAAGGTGAAATTTACATTCACATCATCACCCATTTTTGCTTCTGGCCTTTTCCACCACCAGGATGTGGCCCTTGGAAGGTTACCCTGGAGGGAACTTGGCCCTCAGGCAGAAAAGTGTTCCCCACCCCTGATGTAAATACTGTATTGTTTGAGGGCTGGAAATGACACAAAGGAAACAAGTGCATTTGTTTAATTCCTGGCCTGGATTGGCCCCATACATTCTCAGGCGGATAATGGGACCACAAAATCCTGTGTGGGTTCACCATGACAAGGCCAGGGAAAGGGAAATATGGAGCCATGACAGAAGCCAACAGGAATGGCAGTTGAATCCAGTTTCCACAATGGTGAGGGAACAGCATCCTCCACTGTAACTAAGGGCAGCAGGCCCACAAATTTTGCTGCCTGGGTTAGCGCAACAGTGATACACATGTGTGCAGACAAACATCTGCTCAAATCAAGGTGCATAAGTTTCAGCTAAGTTTCTTTTGAGGGAAAATGTCCTACAAGCACCTCTCCACATGTCTCACACTAAAACACACACACAAACAAACAAACAAACAAACAAACAAACACACACAAATAATAAATGAAATAAACATTTCTCTCCTTTCAGGACTCCCAAAATCAGCAGCCCGAGGCATTCGCCTCTCTGTACCTAATGACAGGGCCGGCTCTGTCGGCTCAGCTATAATTGAAATGCTTTTGGATGAAATGTGTCATGGAAGGTCAGGCAGCAGAACAGAAGGATTGTGCTTTTCACTTCCCTCTTTTCATTATAAAATTAGATCTTCCCCTGCCACCTTGCTTTGTACATGAACCAGGAAAACACATAATAAAACAAAGATGGCTTCTCTGCCACATGTTTCTTATATAGCTCCGAGGATGTGGAAGGAAAACCCTGGGAGTGAGGAATTGTGTGCAGGGTCCCCGTCCCACTACAACACACACACCTCCTTTGTGCTTTCAACTTTAACGAGCAAGTATTAGATATAGGAAGGGACGCGGGTGGCGCTGTGGGTTAAACCACAGAGCCTAGGACTTGCTGATCAGAAGGTTGGCGGTTCGAATCCCCGCGACAGGGTGAGCTCCCGTTGTTCGGTCCCTGCTCCTGCCCACCTAGCAGTTCAAAAGCACGTAACAGTGCAAGTAGATAAATAGGTACCACTCCGGCGGGAAGGTAAACGGCGTTTCCGTGTGCTGCTCTGGTTTGCCAGAAGCAGCTTAGTCTTGCTGGCCACATGACCTGGAAGCTGTACGCTGGCTCCCTCGGCCAATAAAGCGAGATGAGTGCCACAATCCCAGAGTCAACCACGACTGGACCTAATGGTAAGGGGTCCCTTTACCTTTATGAGATATAGCAATTATACCCAGGCACCAGGGTCAAACCACCATGGTCGGCGGTTCGAATCCCCGCGGCGGGGTGCGCTCCCACTGCTCAGTCCCAGCGCCTGCCAACCTAGCAGTTCGAAAGCACCCCCGGGTGCAAGTAGATAAATAGGGACCGCTTACCAGCGGGAAGGTAAACAGCGTTTCCGTGTGTGGCTCTGGCTCGCCAGAGTAGCTTCGTCACGCTGGCCACGTGACCCGGGAGTGTCTGCGGACAGCGCTGGCTCCCGGCCTCTAGAGTGAGATGAGCGCACAACCCTAGAGTCTGTCAAGACTGGCCCGTACGGGCAGGGGTACCTTTACCTTTACCTTTACCTTTACCTTTACCAGGGTCAAACAAAAGCCTCCTGTTCACAATATGCAACAGACCCTTCAAGTGTTCCTATTTTCCATGTTTCTGATTTGATCCCGGAATGTCCCACTTTTTCTTAGAATGTCCCTATTTTCATTGGAGAAATGTTTGAGGGTATGGAGTTATTCAACTCCCAAGCCGTCTCAAGGCAATCCTGTATAGGGAAGGTGTTTTTAAATGCTAAATGTTTTATTACATTTTTATATATGCTGGAAGCTGCACAGAGTAGCTGGGGCAACCCAGTAAGATGTGTGGGGTGTAAACAGTAAAATTATCTTTATGGAATGGGACGTCCCTGTTTTCATTGGAGAAATGTTGGAGGGTATGATGCAGAGATGGAGAATTTGGATGCTGGACTTGGAATTTGACTTGTTTAGAAATCGTTAAGTGTGTGTTGTGCATGGACTGATTGAATCAACCAATTTACAGCTTGCTCCTTCACCCTGGCTCTGCCCTAGAACTGTGTTAGTATCTGTATCCTCCTTGATTCAGTTGCAGCAGCCAACATCCTGACTTGTCGAGGTCTGGACCATTTGGAGCAGAAGATTCCTGCCCTCAACCAGCCAGTGGAGAAAGTAAGTTATGAGACCGCTTTGCTGGATGAGGCCTAAAGTCTAGGTAAAAATGTAGAAAGCCAGCTCATTCAAATGTTGCTAAGATGCACCTCTTTGCCCAGCCTTTGACTTTTAAGATATTTTGTTATGTGGGACCCACTTCATCTTTTCCCAAATAGTTTTTAATCGTTTTCCAGATTTCAACCAATCAATACCATATTACATCAAATGTACTACATTTTTTTCAAATAAGATGACTTCCCATTCTTCTTCCTAGATGTGTCCCTACTCCCCCCTATTTACTGCTTTTTTCCAATTTTATTTTTTGTTTGTTTATACTTTTCAAGTATAAACTTGTTTTATACATTTCACTAACTTTACAATCATTTTGACATTTCAAAACTTGACTTCCCCCTCTTTCTGCAGTTCCTTACATTTGTTTTTAATACCTTCTGCATCTCCAAATTGTTTGCTCCATAAGACACACTTTTTTCCTCTTAAAAACAAAGAGGAAATGTCTGTGCGTCTTATGGAGTGAATGTGGGGCCCCTGGAGCTAAATTGCCGGAGTGCGGCACGCTCCTGAGCTGCTCTTTGGGGCTGACGGGGGAAACGCAGGCTTCCCCCTCCAGTCCTGCGAGCAGCAGGCAGGCTGCGCTCAGATGCCCTGTGCTCCTGAGCTGCTCTGGGGTAGCCTGCGAAGCCAGAACAGCTACAGGGAGCGCTGTGCAGTGCTCCCTCTAGCTGTTCTAGCTTCTGCCTTAGCGGCGCGAAGCCTCCACAGGGCAGCGGGGAGCCTTCATCCCGCTGCCCTGCGGAGGCTTTGCACGGCTATCCCTGGCTTTTGCGGGCGGTGCATCTTATGGTCCGGTGCGTCTAATAGAGTGAAAAATACGGTGACTTGATTTACTCTTTTGTTCATCTTCTTTAAATATATACTCTTATAAAACTGCAGGTTATTACAGTAATCCTGCCAATTTTTTATCAGTTTATAATTTAAATATTCAATAAACAATTTCCATTCTTTTGTATAAAAAAAATTGTTTTCTTGATTTCTTCTTATTCTGGTAAGTTTTGCCATTTTTGCATATTCCATATGTTTTTGTATCCATTCTTCCTTTGCTGGGACTTCTGCTTCTTTCCATTTGGGAGCAAGTAACATTCTTGCCACTGTAATTGCATACATGAATAAGTTTCTATACATTTTAGGTTGTTCGGTCCCTATAATTTCCTTTTTACTGCTTTATATTCCAATTCACATTTCAACCCTTATATCTAATCTTGAATTTCACATTTTCCAATTTAATTCTTTCTCCTTCTCCCTCAGCTGTCTAGTTTTCAATTCCTGCCTGTATACTTAGCAATATCTGATACAGCAAAAGCAAAAACAAATGTGGTCTCCCAGTTCCTTGCCTCTCCCCTTTAAATCCTTACTTGTTGTTTCTGTACTAATTCTCTCTTTGTTTTCATCTTGCATGTGTGTAGATCTGGGACACACTTCTTCAGTTGAATCTATTCTGTTGTGTTTCAGCCATTATAAGAATTTTGTGTTTTACCTTTATAACTGTAATAGTTTTATTTGATTTCATAACAGTATACATTATGTTGTTGTAACCTGCCCTGAAACGTTATAGTGACAGACAGGTAAGCACCCTTTTAAAAAAAGTAAAATAACAATCTTCTTCTCTGTTATCTCCGCTTTAGGTTACATCTGATCTAAAGGACTCCATCGTAACTTACATGCAAAGTGCTATGCGCTCAGTTATGCACACCTTGGACCGAGTCATGGGACTGGGTGTCAAAAGCTGCAAGCAGCCCAAGGGTAGCTTGAGGGACGCAGCAGAGTATGCCAGGACCAGTCGAGTGAGCCAGCTGGCTGAAGCTGGAGTAGACGCGGCCATTGGCAAACTGGAGATGCTGGTGGACTTCTTCCTACCAAAAACTGAGCATGAGTCAGGTTAGTTAGTACAGGGACAGACTTTGGTAATCTTTCGTAATATGGCGCCCTGTGCCAAGCCAAAATTTGAGATCTTCTCAATTAGAGATCTTCTCAGACTTGCAACTTGCAATGCCCTGTGTGGGGAAACTGTCTGCACCACTCTAAATCCAGCGCTGCTTAGTACCATTACAGTGGTATCTATGGTTACGAACTTAATTCGTTCCAGAGGTCCGTTCTTAACCTGAAACCGTTCTTAATCTGAGGTACCACTTTAGCTAATGGGGCCTCCCGCTGCTGCCGCACGATTTCTGTTCCCATCCTGAGGTAAAGTTCTCAACCCGAGGTACTACTTCTAGGTTAGCGGAGTCTGTAACCCGAGGTGTTTGTAACCTGAGGTACCACTGTACCTGATTTTGTGGGTGGGTCGTCGGGTTGCCCTATTTTGAAGAGCAAAAAAGAGGACACATTTGCCAACTTCTACTTTGAACTATGGATCGCTGGGATGATTCTCATTTTACATGCCCCTGAAAAAGACGACGTGTCCTAGAAAAAAGAGGACGTATGGCAACCCTAGCTGAGGTTAGGTGGCAGAAATGCCAAAAGAGAACAAAGCAGCCCTGGTGTTGCAAAAACGGAGGTGGTGAATTTGTGGTGGATTATCCACACATCTTCCCCAATGTTAAAGGTAAAGGGACCCCTGACCATTAGGTCCAGTCGTGACCGACTCTGGGGTTGCGGCGCTCATCTTGCTTTATTGGCCGAGGGAGCCGGTGTACAGCTTTCTGATTCATGTGGCCAGCATGACTAAGCCGCTTCTGGCAAACCAGAGCAGCGCATGGAAATGCCGTTTACCTTCCCGCCGGAGTGGTACCTATTTATCTACTTGCACTTTGACGTGTGGGAGCTCACCCCATCGTGGGGATTCGAACCACCGACCTTCTGATCGGCAAGTCCTAGGCTCTGTGGTTTAACCCACAATGCCACCCGCGTCCCCAATGTTGCCAATCCCCAAATAGAAACAAAGAAAACTGCTTTCTACTGTCTAGAAAGTTCACCTAGCTTGCAACGACTTTTACTAGGGGTTCCTGCAGGGGTCTCTCCCAGCCCTTCCTGTAGATGTCAGGTATTGAACCGGAGGCCTTCTGCATGCAAAGCAGATGCTCTTATCACTGGGCTACAGCCCTTTCCTACTATGTATCGCATATGGGAATTCAGTAATTTCCACAAGGTGGCACTGGAGATGCTTCTGTTTCCAGTACTCGGGGGTTACTTCATGGAACTATTTGGATTCAAACCACAGTTGATTATTTATTTTTAACAGAAACTCATACTGCAAATTGCTTAACATGTCCCATCTGAAATTAATTAAAAAAAAACCTGAGGTAACATGGCCATTGAGACAGAGTATTGTTAGCTGAAATTACAAGCACCATTTTTTTCTGCTTAGCAGCAAGTCATTAAGACTGGGTTAAACCCTTAAACTAATTAAAAACTGGGAGTTCTATCCAATATTATCACTTGGATGATGGAAGGGTCTTTGATCGTGGAACCTTCTATCAGCAGAATGGGGAAGGCAGGCAATGTTTCCATATTCACTCTCCCCTCTGTACCCCCTCCATCACCCCGATTTCCTCCAACCTTCTCCAGAGAGGGGGAGTTTACCCTTCAGGGCATCATGGGAGTTGGTAGAGGGGTGTAGAGGGGAGGGTGAGTCAGGAAAAATAGCTGCCCTCCATGTTCCACTGATGGAACCCTCCACAGAATCAAAGGAACCTTTCTGCCAGTACAAGAACATCATTGATTTCAAGACAATCCCTTATAAATGGAATACCAAAAAAGACAATCTTGATTAACCAGCAGCATATGATCTAAAATATTAATTATTTTTAACATCAGTTGTTTTTAAAACTGTGGGTGACGGTAAGGATGCGGGATAAATTTGATTCCATTCACATTTAATGGTGAACCTGCCTAATTCACAGTTTCTGAAACAAGGCTCTGGTGCTCTGCCACAACAAATACACTTTTGACAACATCTACAACAGACTTTTTGCAGAAAGGAAAGTAACTGGGAAATGAACGAAAAAAAGAAGTGTGAGATAAACAATCGATTGACGGAAAGATGTAGAACTTCCAAGCAAACAAATAAAGATGGATGCTCAATAAAGAATGGACATATTCTAACCTCTATGGAAGCTTTGTGCAATAAACAGATTGTCCAAAGGGAACCAGAGGGAATGAGACTGTATGCCCTATGCCAGTTTTTATGTGAACTGCCCTAAAAAGCTGGGGGAATTAATGAATGGGAAAGATTATGCAGATGTCATTCTTTGATTAGTTCATTAAAACTAGTCTGATGGATTGGTTAACTATGCAACCTTATGCATGTCCAGCTAGAAGTCAATTCTTTCAAGTTCAGTAGGACTTATTCCCAAGAAAGCGTGTATAGGATTGCAGCCTAAAATTTCTTTAACCTTAATTTAAAACTGTCACCTTTGACAGCTACTGTGGAAGTGTAAGGTGTAGCTTATACTCGCACCAAACTGTCTTGCCATTCTATTTAATTTTTGAGAAAGTAGGCCTGAGTCTGCTACTTGAAAGAAAATTGAAGCAGAAAGAGGAGAGATGATCTTACTTATATTTATAAAGATGGAACTAATGGATTTGTTAGTCATCAGCTGCCTATCACCTGGCCTGTTTATTAGTAGGTAAAGGTAAAGGACCCCTGGATGGTTAAGTCCAGTCAAAGGCAGCTATGGGGTGTGGCGCCCATCTCGCTTTCAGGCCGAGGGAGCTGGCGTTTGTCCACAGACAGCTTTCTGGGTCATGTGGCCAGCAGGACTAAACCACTTCTGGCACAATGGGACACCACGACCGAAGCCAGAGCACACGGAAACGCCGTTTACCTTCCTGCTGCAGCAGTACCTATTTATCTACTTGCACTGGTGTGCTTTTGAACTGCTGGTTTGGCAGGAGCAGGGACAGAGCATCGGGAGCTCACCCCGTCTTGGGGTTTCAAACCGCCAACCTTCTGATCGGCAAGCCCAAGCGGCTCAGTGGTTTAGACCACAGCGCCACCTGGGTTCCCGTTTATTAGTAGGGATGCTCTGATGTCTTAGAAAGTGCAGAGGCATTTAACCTCTTTGTCTAATATCGCTGGTCTTGCTCCTTGATTGCATGTATATTCTCACCTCCCCACATTTTTTTTCTCTAGTGCACAAGCCTCCGGGGAGGTGTGAGTTGAGCACCTTTGGGAGGATAAGATCTTTAGCTGTTACTGCTTTCCACCGTGCATACAAAAAGACCACCCAAAACATCCAGCACGTAAGAGACAAAGGGCAGGATTTGGCAACGTGGATCCCAGGTCTGGTAAGTGTCTCTGCCTGGAATTCCCTTGGCTAAAGTGAGCGTGGCTGTTGTACCAAGTGCTGGATTAGCACGTAAAAGTTTAATTTAGGGCTTAGCATGTGATAGTTTAATTTAGGGCTTAGCTACACATTCATTTTCTATTTTAAGCATCACTCATAATAACTTTCCCCATGGCTCCCACTGTTCTAGGACCGTTTGAATTCCCTGCCCAAAATTAAACGAGCCATCGTCAGGACACAGTCGTAAAAATCATAACGCCTTTGTTTCTTTAGACCGTATTTCCTTCTCGATTCTTAATGCTCTCACTGTGCTCATGAGGACTGGAAAAATAAAAATAAAGTAAACAAACAAGAAGTAAACAGAAATGCCATGAAGCCCATCTGGTGCATGTCAAGCGTGGAACTTTAAGAAAGAACCAAAACACTCAGAACTTACTATTATTATTACTATTATTATTATTATTATTATTATTATTATTATTATTATTTTACTGCTCCTCATTCTAGTATCACAGGACGGTTTACAACATAAGAATACAAAAATATGCAACATAATAACAAACAAACAAAATAACCCATCCACACACAGTTCAAAGGGCCATAGTTTGGTCCTTGGTCTCTTTTGGAGATGCTTTCTGGCAAGAGTGACATCAGGAGATTCCGAGGGCCTGATAGAGAGGCCTGGGGACCCTGGACCTTAGGTTCTCCACCCTTGCTCTAACCATTGCACTACACTATTGGCCTGCATAGAGAAATAATTTGACCTACATTCCTAAGTCAGCCAATTCCTAACTCTGTTCCTAATTTATTTTTAGGATTATATAATAGTTTCCTGTGTTTCCTTTTAGTGTGGGGTTCTGATCTCTAGTAAAGACTTTATCTCTGGGCACTAGGTTCACAAATGAAGATGAAAAGGCTGGTTTATTTTTAACTGGCTCTGTATTGATTCATGACTTTGATTAACATCCTTCCTAAAGCCATGAACTCTCCCTTGTGGAGTCATGGGAGCATGGGTTTTGAACAGGAGGAGGAAGACACACAAATTATCCCCCTTGGTACCTCCTTTCCAACATCCTGTTGAGTTTGTGCCTGGGAACCATCACATAGCTACTTCCCCTCCCAAGGTCTTCTTTCCCCCCACTCCCCATGTATATCTCCCAAGGATTGGGTCCTCCTGGCTCCAGTCCCAATACAGAGAGATGTCTTGGGTGCCCAAGATTAAGCAGAACATGTGGTGGTTCCCTTGAGCTAGGATTTGCATGTGCAGCTTCTGGAGGAAGCTACCAAGCACTCTGAAGAGTGTTTTCACTCTTGAATGCTCATGTGGTGTAGTAGTTTAGGGTGTTGGACTAGGACTGCAGAGAGGGAAACCCGGGTTCAAATTGCCCCTCTGCCACACTCAGTTGATGGGCTTAGGCAGTGGTTTTGTTTCCCCCCCCCCTAAAAAATGTTTAGGGGTTCTCTCATTTTGACTCAAGAAAACCACCATTTTATAGTTCAAATCTGGGAAAATAAATACATCAAATGGACAAAAGTACAAAGAACATGTGTTACCTCATATTACACAGCTGCCAGCTCACAGTAACTTCCACATTGGCATGAGGTTGTGTGCACTAACATCTTCCCGATTCCTCTGCTTGCTGTTGATGTCCGTCGCCAGATGTCGTCCTTTCAAAAACCATGAATTTACATACACTTGAAGGCTCAAAGGAGGGCCTACCAGTTTTATAAACATTAAGTTGGCTACAGGGTTTAAATGCAATGAAGCTCTTGTTGGAGTCAGTATTAAATTCATCTGAGAGAAGCCATGTTCACACTCACTTGTTGAAATTGGGATGTTCTTGATTATGTTTAAAAGAGGCATAAGAGATGATAGAATCTTCTTTTCTGAAGAGTACTCTCAAAAACCCCTGAGGATTTATCTATCAAGAAGTCCAACTCTGTCGCACCAGTTAATTGTTTCTGTTTTGCCAAAGGTTAAAGGCGGATTATCTGGCCAAGTTTTACAATCCAACATGGGGTAGCAATGGAACGGACAATTCACCGTGCTAGAGAAGAAACTAAAATTTTTAACAACTTTAGTTTTTTCTCCCGTTAGATTCACAACATGTTTAGGGGTACGCGTATCCCTGCGTACCCCCCAGGGGGAAAAACCACTGGACTTAGGTCATTTGCTATCTCTTAGCCTAATCTACTTTATAAGGTTGATGAGAAGATAAAGTAGAGCGGCCACATGACCTACTTTACAGAGGAGAATCCTCTGTTTGAAGGTCTGCATGTTATTTAGGAGTCTTCTGTTTGAAGGGCTGCCCAAGCCAAGCTGGGTTAAAAGATAAAGAACTCTAAGAAGGGAGAGCAGGAGGGATCTTGAAGTTCACAAAAACATCGGCCACCTGGGCACAAGTTTTCCCCATTAAGGTGAGGTGTATTGTATTCCTACATAAGATACAGTACTTAACCACCAACCTTTGTACCTGGTGACCTTTTCCTGTAGCATGAGCCATACTGGGAGGTGGGGAAGAACTCCTTTTAGCTGCTCTGTTGGGGTAGTGAAATGCTTAAAAGTGAATAATGTGTAGCAAATTATTTTATTTATGGAACGTGTTCATTATGCGTACATAAAAGCTTTCAAATATAATAATAACTCTTCATATTCAATTTATACATTCATGACTCTAACAATTTATAGACCGTTAAAACACAGAGAGATACGTGAGCTTGATGATGGGGTTCTAGATGCTTGAATGAGGTGTGTTTGCCAGCCAGGGATAGCTCAGTTGGTAGAGCATGAGGCTCTAAGTCTCAGGGTCATGGGTTTGAGTCACACGCTGGGCAACTTTCCTTCATTGCAGAGAGTTGGATTAGATGATCCTTGTGGTCCCTTCCAACTCTACAATTCTATGATTCTCTGATTTCTACACTTACACCAATACATAGAAATCACTGACCCTGTCAGGGGACTGCCATCAGAACAGGGGAAGGAGGCAGGGGGGCTGTTGGGATACAGAGAGTCTCCGAAACTCCTGAGGAGCAGTTCCTCTTCCAGCGGTGGGAAAAGCCACACCTCCAGTGGAGAAGAGAGGGAAGGGGCCAGCCAAGCGAGGAAAGGGCTTGAGGATGCTGCTGAGAGCCCCAGCGCCTCACCTTGCCAGGCTGGCCAGGAGGGACGCATGCCATTTCCGTCGCCCAGCTTGCGCAGAGGGGTGAAATGCAAGGAGGGGGGAGGAGGCTTGGGGTGCCGAAGTTCTTATGTCGGGGGAGAATCCGGAAGCGGCCACTCCCGGATTCTGCAAGTGACTAAGACAGACATGAATTTTGTAGATATGCACTGTAAATAGTTTGCACAATAAAACCCGTAAAAGACAAGTCGGAGTCCTGCCTGGTTACTCACGAGCAACCACCATCAGCGTCTGACAGACCCTTTGAAATTTACACTTTGATGTGCCCAAAGGGACAAAGAAATCATTTCTCACCCATGTCCAATTAATTTTAATCCGCATGCCTTCTTTGGTCCTGGAAACGCATGGACTCTTCACCATCTTCTTCTGTGCAGGTTGTCTTGGCCCGGCAGAGCTCAAAGAAGGTCCTGAAGATCATCACTGGTGTTCAGAGCGCAGAAACCGGCTGGCTAAGCAAGAAGGTTCAGAAGGTGCCAAAGGAAGAGGAGGAAACCAAGAAAGATGACACTGGGAGAAAGGTACAACTTTTGAAATCATTATTCTTGGACCCCATGTGTGTGGTGCGTGTGTAGAACATAGATCAATGACAGAAACTATCCTTCGCACGCAGAGGGTCCCAGGTTCAATCCTTGCCATGTCCAGGTAGGCCTATAGGAAACTGCATAGAAAAATGTGTTTAAGATAAATTTGCACTAAAATGCTGATGAGTTTTCATGGGGGTTATTTTTAAGCACAAAATGCTGCAGATATGTGGTGGATTGAATTTAATGTTGGGAAAATGAGAAACTTAGGGAACTGAAATGAACAGATCCTTCCACCCTTACGTAGAATAATTACTCCCCACCAAGACTTTCATCTTGCTTAAAAGAAAACCTCAGGAACAAAGAAGGGTAGTTTTTAGTGTAATGCAAAAGGGGAGCAGCTTTCCAAATCTTTCAATGTGGAGATATATAATACAGTGGTACCTCGGGTTACATACGCTTCAGGTTACATACGCTTCAGGTTACAGACTCCGCTAACCTGGAAGTTGTACCTCAGGTTAAGAACTTTGCTTCAGGATAAGAACAGAAATCGTGCTCCAGCGGCGCAGCAGCAGCAGGAGGCCCCATTAGCTAAAGTGGTGCTTCAGGTTAAGAACAGTTTCAGGTTAAGAACGGACCTCAGGAACGAACTAAGTACTTAACCCGAGGTACCACTGTATCCAGCAGAGTTCTGTTCTGCACTGGAGAAGCAGAGTTAGCTTTTTAGGAGATTAGCTTTGGCATGTAAATAAATGGTGTTAACTTGTTGAATCCAGCTGTTTTGGGTTTGAGGCAGCCAGGCATTTTGCTTTTTTCCTCCATTGGGTGCAACTGGGGGAGTCAAACCAGAGGCCAAATTTCCACAGGAAATTCATCCTCTATCCAAACAGCCAGGGGAAGGAAATAGCGGGAGCTCTTTCCCAAGGGGACATGGCATTAAAAAGCCAAGCACGGGGTCTTTGATTATATCAAAGACCCTGGAAATTCTGATGTTATTACTATTATGACCTCTGTTCTGTGGTGGGGACTTTCAGGAAAACTTTAAATTTACAATTTTTCCATTGTCCTAAATTGATGGAGCTCTGATTTGACATGTTTAACCAGAGAAAATTGAATGTGCTCCTGTGTATTGGGAGCAGAAGGGTTGGGATGTGGGAGAAATGTGATTTTATTTTTGTTTGCATTTTAATGAAAAACCACCTAATTCACCCTTCTGCAAAGCCAGTATGTGAGCTGACACGCAGTTAAGCTTTTAAATTTGTACTGCTCCGAATTCTGCAATTCAGTTTGCCAACCAACCAACATGTACAAAAATGCACATATTGAGTGGAAACGTGTGTAAAAATGCATAGGTTAGTGGAAACAGCATACAAGAATGCATCGTAGCAGGAAAAAATGCTTGAAAAAAATTGCATATTACTCAAAACAGAATTAAGAAATGTGTTGGTTAAGAGAAATTTGCACAGAAATGCTGGAACATTTTCAAATTACTGCAGAAACATGGTAATATTGGGGAAATGTGAAACTGAGAGAAATTAAAATTGCCAGAATTCTCCATCCCTAGTGGTGGGAGAGATTCTGTGGGAGAGAAGCCATCACGTCCCCTAAAGTCTGTGAGATCACACCAGCCAGGGCAAAGAGTTGGTGAGGGGGATAATTTTATTTGTAGCACACCCTGACCTGGTTCAGCCTTAAAAAAAAAAAAAGTTTAAATCCTCATTGATACTAACTGGTTCCCGTTGACACTAGTTTATCATCCTTCTTGGGGTTACGTCAGGGGTACAGTAGAGTTTGGGATCCATCAGATCCAAGATGTTCTCAGATTCACACATGGCTCACCCTGCTTCTGGTCCTATTGCTCCACAACCTAGACCTAATGATGCTTAGCACCCTTAACAAACTGCAGTTCCCAGGATTCTATGGGGAACTGGTGACCTGGGAACTACAACTAATCCAGAACGCAGCAGCTAGACTGGTGACTGGGAGTGGTCACCGAGACCACATAACACCAGTCCTGAAAGACCTACATTGGCTCCCAGTATGTTTCCGAGCACAATTCAAAACGTTGGTGCTGATTTTTAAAGCCCTAAATGGCCTCTGCCCAGTATACCGGAAGGAGCGTCTCCACCCCCATCATACAGCCCAGATACTGAAGTCCACCTCTGGGAGCCTTCTGGCAGTTCCCTCCCTGCGAGAAGTGAGGTTGCAGGGAAGCAGACAGAGGGCCTTCTCGGTAGTGGTGCCCACCCTGTGGAATGCCCTCCCATCAGATGTCAAGGAAATAAACAACTATCTGACTTTTAGAAGACATCTGAAGGCAGCCCTGTTTAGGGAAGTTTTTAATGTTTGATGTTTTATAGTGTTTTTAGTATTCTGTTGGGAGCTGCCCAGAGTGGCTGAGGAGGCCCAGCCAGATGTGTGGGGTGTCAATATAGTAGTAGTAGTATTTAAAGTGATATGAAACCACTTCAAATGAATGGTGCAGATGTGGTCACGGGTACTCATATGGGAAAGTCATGCTTGCTCAACCAAGATCCTTGGCTTTATTTTCTGCTTCTAGACAGCAAAGCAAGTCGAAGCACAGAGCTTGGTGGGCAGTGTGTCTCAGAACCTGCAGACGTGCTTCTCCATCGCCTCAAGGGTGAAGGATGCCCCTGCTACTGTCTGGAATGCGGCTGGGCAGCTTCTGCAGGTTTCTCCACAGAGGGCCATGTCTGAGGCAGGAGACAAAGTGGACCTGTTGAAAGAGACCTTTCATAATATCACAAGCAACCTGCTGGGAACATTCTCCTCCTATGTACCTGTAAGTCACATCTCCCTCCTGTAGGATGAGAGGTGGGGTGGTGGGCATATTTGGAGTTCGGATCTGCATAATTGGAGTGGGGTGTGTTGCAGCTTGAATCTTTGTGAACCATTTGCCTATGCACAAACTAGCTTGTCATTTAGAATGGGGAGGCGAAATCCGATTCATTTCACATTTCAAAGTGGACCTACCTCTAACTGGCATTTTTCCAAAACAATGTGTGAACCAAAACACAACCATCATTTGAAATTTGCAACCCTCCGAATGTTGCAGTGCAGCTCTACAGCCAGGTAATAGGTACAAAAATGCAGATAAATGCATCACTAGCATACAGCAATGACGTATATTCATACAAAAACGTATCAGGGGAAATTGTTTTGCCAAAATGTGTATACTAGGCAAAATTGCGTACAAAAAAATTGTCTTTGGGGAGACATTTGTGCGAAAATGCTGATGAATTTTCATGAGGACTTCTGTTTGTTAAAAAAATGCAGACTGATGTGGTAACATGGAGAACTGAATTGAAAGAATGAGAAACTGAAATTGACATAGTCACCATTCTCTATCCATCTCTCTCACAAACACACACAGAAACAGATTTGCTGGTTGCCTTAGGTCTTTTTCCTATGTGCCCAGGCCACATGGGAGTAGCTTTCCTGTGATTCTACCCTATGTGGATGTAAATACCACAACCACCTGGATGTAGCTCATTGAATGGGTCTTCCCACGCTGCTGACACCCCCCCCCCCTTTGGGCCAGGGACATACTGGGTAGAAAGGCACTGCTTATGCAGGTGCAATGGTCATGCGCATACAGCACAATGGCAAAGGTTGAAGACTGTAGGATGTGGCCTATATCTGTGCGGGCTGCTGCCTTTGCAGAGATCTCTAAAGCAGTGGTGTAGAACCTGTAGCCCTACAGATCTTGTTGTACTTCAGCTCCCATCAGCCTCAGCCAGCATGGCCAGTGGTCAAGGATGATAGGAGCTGTAGTCCACCAAAATCTGGAGGGCCACACTTCCTCACTCCTGCTCAGAGGCCACACCTGTTGTTGGCATCAGTAGTGTGCCCCAGTATCGTAAGTGTTGGGAAACTGTGTACGTGCAGCTACTCACACAGAGTCAATTAAGATTTGGCAGACAGCCAGAAGGCAATCTGAAGGAGTAAGTCTGCCTGGTGATAACAGAGACATGGAGACAACTGCCTGGTTGGTCAAGCTCTCTCAAGGGAGTGATAATTAATGGCCTAGTAACTGGGAGTTCAGTGTTCAGAGGTTTAGAGTTCTGTTTGTCAGTGTAGGAGTTGTGAGTAGTGTATGAGAGAGCTAACAAAAGATCTGTGTTCTGTTCCTGTAAATAAAGGTAAAGGTAAAGGTACCCCTGCCTGTACGGGCCAGTCGTGTCCGACTCTGGGGTTGCGCGCCCATCTCGCTTAAGAGGCCGGGGGCCAGCACTGTCCGAAGTCACTTCCGGGTCACGTGGCCAGCGTGACAAGCTGCATCTGGCGAGCCAGCGCAGCATACGGAAACGCCATTTACCTTCCCGCTAGTAAGCGGTCCCTATTTATCTACTTGCACCCGGGGGTGCTTTCGAACTGCTAGGTTGGCAGGCGCTCGGACCGAGCAACGGGAGCGCACCCCGCCTCGGGGATTCGAACCGCCGACCTGACGATCGGCAAGTCCTAGGCACTGAGGTTTTACCCACAGCGCCACCCGCGTCCCCGTTCCTGTAAATAGTCCACTGTATATAATAAACACCTAACTACAAGTTCCTGGTTCCTGCTTCATCGATCCTGTCTGCAGCCAAGTTGCCAATTGCTTCCGTGGATTCTGCGTGTACTCTGCTAGGTCTGGCTAAGGTCCTGCGACTAGTCAGAAAAGTTGTGAAACACCAATAGGTTTTGCCAATAGTAAGAATGTTTGTGCAAAGTTCTGTCGTAAGTGCTTGAACCCATCCTGCAGAAACCAATCTCCAAAGGTTGAGTTGGGAGGAATTTCCTGAAAAATTATAGGGTCTGGGTTTACCCATCCGAAATTCACACCTCTCTCTCTTTCCATATCCACTCTCTCCCATCCCTGGTTTAGGTTCCAAAGATCTCAGTGAAACAAGAGGAGACTGCAAGCGTGCCTGTGGCTAATTCTGAGTCAAGTCAAGACCAGGAAGGTACCCAGCCTGTGAGCACAGATGCTGAGGAGGAGAAGAGGGGACTGGCGTATCAGCTCCTAGGAATTCGGCGGTCTAGCCGAGGTCACCATCCCCTCTCCTTCCTCAATCTGGATGGGCCCCTTCCTCCTCAGCCAGCCGCCTCCCAACATCGGAGCCCAGCCTTTGAAGCTGAGTATGCAGGATCCCGCAAATCTGCCTTCTCCCCTTACAAGGATTGGGCTGGCAGCAGGAGAATGAGCGAAGGGCTGTGCCGCCCCAGTTCGCAGGTTGTGTACACCAGGGCTCATGCAAGCCTCCATAGCACCACCTTCAAGAAAGACTAAGCCAATAAGAGGCCCAAACCCTCTGCTTAATAACTTGTTCAGTCTCTTGAGTCTACTGCCCTTGCTGGCTTTGCAAGCTGTATAACATTAGAATATATCAGGTAGAGCCCGGCCTCCTCAAAAAGAACATTGTGGGGTGAGGAACTGACTCAACCCCTAGGAGTGTGTGATCAGGATAAGGACCACAGTACGTGAGGCTAGTAATCCATTTCCCCACACCAGAGAAAAAATATTCTCCTCCAAACCTTCTATTCCTCATCCAGTGATGAAGAGAAATAGCTTTGACAATTCTTATCAGGGCCACAACCTGAGGAGTTATGTGTTATCACCCCACACTGTGTCACAGTCCTAATCTGTATTTAAAACAAACAAAACAAACCTCCAGACATGTTAAATAAGGAATGGGGAACCTGTGACCCTCTGGTAGGGATGGGTGACTCTGTCAATTTCGTTTCTTTCAGGGGGTTTTTTAGTTCCGTATTAGTTTTCAATTTTTCTTTTTTTAAAAAAAAAAAACCTTGTGAAAATTAATTGACATTTCAGGGCTAATTTCTCTGAACAAATGCATGATTTTTGCCTAATATGCACATTTTTTTGTCAAGGAATTTCCCCAAATATAATGCATTTTTGTAAGCTAATTTCACTAACATACTCATTTCTAGGCACACTTTACCCAAGCGCGTGCATTTTTTGAACACTCTAATTGGCTGGAGAATGACACAGCAAAGTTTGAACATGTGCAAATCTCGAGGGACGGTTTAGTTTTGGCTCACGTGTTGTGAATAAGGCAGGTTCACCTTTAAATGCGAACTGAATTTAATTTCTCCCCATTCCTACCCTCTTGAGTTTTGTTGGACACTAGTACAGTCAGTGGTCGTGAATGATGAACATTGGAGGGCCACAGATTCCTCAGCCCTGCCAAACGCATTGACATGCTTAACATAACGCCTTGTTTGACCTTAAGAACCATAGCTAAAGACAACCTTCCTTACTTGGTTGGGCTACTTACATTCCCAGTTGGGGCTTTAAATGAATGGCAAATCAGTGATTTCCTCCTAGCCGACAGAAACATGGAACCATAGAATTGTAGAGTTGAAAGGGACCACAAAGGTCATCTAGTCCAATCCCTTACAATGCAGGGATATTTTGCCCAATGTGGGGCTCGAAGCTACAACCCTGAGATTAAGACCCTCATTCTCTACCAAACTGAGCTATCCCTGGCCAGCAAACACGCCTCCTTCGATCATCTTAAACCCCACCATCAAGCTCAGGTGTGTCTGTGTGTTTTTAGTGTCTATGAATTGTTAGTGTCAGAAATGTATAATATGAACAGTGATTTTATATTTGGAAGCTTTTATCTACTTTCCATAAATAAAATAATTTGCTAGACATTATTCCCTTTTAAGCATTTCACTACCCCATCAGAGCGGCTAAAAGGAAAGAGAGAAAGAGAGAGAGAGAAAGAGAGAGAGAGAGAGAGAGAGAGAGAGAGAGAGAGAGAGAGAGAGAGAGTTTTCTGTTTTACAATTTAAAGTACTCATTTTTACATCCTTAAAATATCCGTGACTTCCCTTCTTCTCGTTCCATGGTTCATTTTACAATCCCTGCATATTTTACAGAAACTATACCATTCAGAGTTCCATTATTACATCCATCATAACTTATTTACACTGTTGAATTTATCTTAATGCTGCCAGCGTTTTCAGCTGTACACAGTTATTTCCCATGTATTCAATAAACATTTTCCAATCTTCTCTAAACGTGTGTTCTTCTTGTTCTCTTATTCTGTTCCACCTGTCAAGCAGCTCTTTCAGTCAGAAAGTTCTTCCTGGTGTTTGGTCAGAACATTCTTTCTTGTAACTTGGGTCAAGTCCTACGCTCTGGAGCAGTGGCATAGGAAGAGAGGTGTGGGCAGCCCCGGGTGTCATCACTGAGGAGGGTGACAAAAAATAACTCCCTCACCCACCATACGCCCCTTCCTATGCCACAGCAGGAGCACTCTCCCCTCTAGTTTTCAGAAACTAGAAGCATTTCTGCCTCCAACTTTGCAGGCAGAGCACAGCCTTTATGGTAGCCTTTATGGCTAGTAGCGTTCGACAACCCTCACCTCTCCATCTTCCTCACCTGCTCGCTTTGGTACAGTAAGTCTCCATGGAACCAGGAGAGTTCCGGCGCAGCCAGCTGGGAAGAGAGCGAGGCTCCCTCTGGAGGTCAAGAGGGGCGGCGGGGATATTCTTGCCAGGTTTCAGCTGCCTGGAAGGTTTCCAAGGCTTGGTCAGGTTGAAATGGGCTGAGGCTGCTTGGGACAGGTTTCCACGAGGGCTGCTTTTCTGGTATTGTCGAGGGCGGTGTGGGAGTGAGTTACTGTTAATAACTTTTTGCTTGGTTTGGGTCGCTCTGGAGAGACCAGGAAGAGAAGAAATTCAAGAAAGAATGGGAAGACATAATGTATTTAAGAGAACACTGTAAACAACTAAAAACTTTGGCAGTATTAGATTAAAACTTGTAAGGTACAAAATACAATGGGAAAATGGTTAATAATATTTCTAACAAGATAGAGAAAATAGGATAAGCTGAAGGAAAAGGAGATTGATAGTGGAAACCAGGGAAAGGCAGTGGGAAGTCAAGGGATTCTGAGAATCCTAAATGTGATGGTGAATGATGTGCTTAAACTGAAATTTGTTATGTAAAATTTAATAAAAATATTTATAAAGGAGAATTGTAGTTAAGCAACATCTGGGAGGCCACAGGTTCCTGCTGTAGACTTTCTGCACCAAGCCAACAAGTCCTTCTCCAGCTTTATGAATCCTTGCCAGCTGGAATTTCTCTTTAACTGTTATCCTGCCGCTCCCCTACATGCACACACTTGCTGTAATGAGCAGAAATGCAGAGATGCCACACAACAGGCAGGATACAGGGTTGATGTGTGGGAGATGCTGTGGCCTCTGCCTTTGGGAATGTCAAGGTAAATATAGTGCATGTCTCCGGACAGAACAAATCTAAAAGCCAGTAGGATTGTCACTTTTTAAAAAAATATATATTAATTGCCCTCTTTCAGTGTTCTATTGGCCCCCAGGCAGACAGAAATTTGCAGCACATCAAGCTGCCAAGAAAGGCATAGAAATGCCAGTCTCAATCTATGTAAGACTGTCTATGTAAGATGTAAGATGGTCTAGTACAGGTAAATCATTTCTTGGTTGGACTTAGGAACGTATGTGGTACATTCCCCAAAAGTCCAGAAAAGAATACCAACAGGTTAGTATGGTAGCTATGTATCCCATTATTCAGAGCACTATCCTTTATTCGAAAATGTCCCTATTTAAAGGGTAGTTTAGACCAGACTTGGACCAAACTGCCCTTTAAATAGGGAACACATTCAAATAAGGATAAAAAACATAGGAAGGGATCGGGGGAATCTTGAAGGAGGAAGTTACCTGGTGGCTGCCTTTCCACCAGGTGAGATGTATTGTTTTTCCTATTTAAATTATAGTATTTATTTCTCAGTTTGTAACACGCCCTTTAGCATGTGCAAATTGTACGTGGAACTGTTGTCATTCTCATTTCTTTTAGTTATGTGTAAGGGGACACTCTTAAGTAACACGTTCTATCATTTTGTGCATTCTGCCCAGTCTGTTATACAGCCTTTGAATCTCTGAGTTGCTCTGTTGCACTTTCCTGTCTCCATGCCTATAAATAGGGCTGATTTGTGCTTTGCATGGTCCTGGCAGAGAAATTAGCATCTAAGCCTTTGGAGCCAGCAGGTCACTTGATGACAGCAGCAGCGAGGAAGGAACCCTCGAACTGGAATAAATAATAACTGCTGACATCTATGTGAGGTTTCTGCTTGGTCTAATTACTGGCTTCTCCCAGATTTCATGAGATAAGTCAGAAAGCTGTCTCCACTGGGGCTACCAATCTTTCCCCTAGTAAGAGGCTGCTGTGGCTTTGTGACAAATGGAAATCCAACTGATAAAGCTTTTTCCCATCAGTGCGTGGGAAGAAAAGTCACCTGTTCAATTCCTGCCTGTTGAGGCCACCTACCACCCCACTCCCCCAACTCCTGTAATTCTAACTCTGAACAAGAGTGGATCTGGGTGGGCAGCTGTGTGAATGAAGTAATGTGATCAGGTCACCTCTGTGCCTGACTGTCATTCATGTGCTGATAAGAGTTGATGGGCTCTTCTGGGGCCCCTCTTCCAGTAATAATAATAATATTTTATTATTTATACCCTGCCCATCTGGCTAGGTTTCCCCAGCCACTCTGGGTGGCTCCCAACAGAGTATTAAAAACACGATAGAACATCAAACATTAAAAACTTCCCTGAACAGGGCTGCCTTCAGATGTCTTCTAAAAATCAGATAGTTGTTTATTTCCTTGACACCCAATGGGAGGGTGTTCCACAGGGTGGGCGCCACCACTGAGAAGGCCCTCTGCCTGGTTCCCTGTAACTCACATCTTGCACTGAGGGAACCACCAGAAGGCCCTCAGAGCTGGACCTCAGTGTCTGTGCTGAATAACGGGGGTGGAGATGCTCCTTCAGGTGGACTTTGGTAATATGATGCTTTAAGCAAGGACAAAATTTGGCACCCCTCCCCAAATATATTTATTTATTTTCATGCCCTCCTCCCTCTTGCCTTCCATTCTGTGCCCCCTCAGCTCAGTGCCCTGTATGTGGGAACCACCCACACTGCCCTAAATCCGGCGCTGCCTCTTCTCCCTTCCGATGGTTCAGTATGTGGTCAGCCTTTCAAATAGAAGACTCTTTCAAACAGAAGACTGTCCCCTGTAAAGCTGGACAAATGTGACACTAAGAGAGCATCGTGAGCACACCCAGCCCAAGAAAGCCAAACGGCCGGTATTTGTTGTTGTTATTAAAACATTTATAATTAAAACATAATAGAGTAAATATGGAGATAAACAAAGAAGAGAAACAGATGCTAGAAATAAAGGATAAAGAGAATGAGAGAAGAGTGAGATAAAGAAAACAAAGAGAAAAATCATTAGCAAAAGATGCAAGAGAATACACACACACACACACACACACACACACACACACACACACAGTGGCACCTCGGAAGCTGAACGGAATCTGTTCTGGAAGTCCGTTCAACTTCCAAAGCATTCAGAAACCAAGGCGCGGCTTCCGATTGGCTGCAGGAAGCTCCTGCAGCCAATCGGAAGCCGCGGAAGCCGTGTCAGGTGTTCAGGTTCCAAAGAACGTTCGCAAACCGGAACACTCACTTCCGAGTTTGCAGCATTCGGGAGCCAAAACATTCAAGCCGCAAGGCGTTCGTCAACCAAGGTACGATTGTATATAGGAATATGATGTGGAAAAATGAAAAAAAAAGAGGACTGGACAGCTTCATCCATCCCTACTTCTGACTCACATTGATTTGAGCGCTGGGCCATCTTTTAAAGGGCTGACAGAATGATGCATCACGTAATTTGGGTTGTTTTGATCTCTCGGCATATCGCTGCTTTGCTTTGGAAACCACCTACAAGTGATGTTGCATCTAAAACCATTTTTCATTTCTGAATAAGGGGGTCTTCAGCATCTGGCGCAAACTTACTGTTACAGCAGCAAAGCGTGCGTTGTGTTTGTGCACACGTGCTTGGCAGGTCTTCTTTGCTCTGATCTAAGCCAGGGCTCACCTAGTATGTGGTCAGTGACTGGAAAGAACAGTTTATCCAGGGAGAAGCGGAAAGCTACATAAACAGCCACCTTAGCAAAGCGACGGGTGCTGATGAAAACAAATGGGCAAAACAGGGAACATTCCTGCCTGGAATCACAGTAGCAGAAGCAGACCTCATATCTCTGGGAGTTCTGCAGCAAGGGAGGGGGACAGAGTTGAAGACGGAAGGCACTTCTAGATGAGTTGTCATTGAGCATTCATCCTGATACACTTGGAGGGAGATTCGTTTGTGGGGAGGTTAGATGCCATTGCGTCAAAGCATGCATTATCTCACAGGTTCCAGTGCATTTTCCTGTCACTTTCCTTACTGCAATTAGCTTTGGGGGGAAAGTTTGTTGTGCAATACCTCCCAATGAACTACAGTATACTTGTGCAACATGGATGAGCCAGTGTGATGGACTGCTTGGAGGCAGAGGAATGGTGGGAGAAACCAGCTGGGGAACCCCAAGGGAAGCAGGCTCAGAGCCTGGGGATGGGTGGTGGGATGACGATGAGTGGTCAGAGGAAGAAGAGGGAGAAGACTGGGAGGAGTTGGTGTCAGAAGCTGAAGGGGCAACAGGGCTTAGTGAGCGGGGGTGAGTCCGTGGTAGAGAGCAGTCCACATTCAGAGGCAGAAGCTGAAGCAGGGGAAGAGGGAGGCCAAGAGGCAGAGGTGAGTCAGGCTGGTGAAGAGCCCCTCCTGCTCCCCTCCCCCGTGTAGTTTAATTCTACAGCAGGGAGCCTTTTTTCAGCCTGGGGCCACCTTAGCTTCTGTGCAACCTTCCAGGGGCCTCATGCCAGTGGTGGGCAGGGCCAGAGGCAAAAGTGGGAGGAGCACCAAATCTCAGTGTTACCATTTTAACATTACGTAGGAGGCTGATTACTACACACAACCCTCTCTTATCTTTCATCCAGGCATGTAAAGGTAAAGGGACCCCTGACCATTAGGTCCAGTCGTGACCGACTCTGGGGTTGCGGTACTCATCTCACTTTATTGGCCGAGGGAGCTGGCGTACAGCTTCGGGGTCATGTGGCCAGCATGACTAAGCCGCTTCTGGCGAACCAGAGCAGCGCAGGGAAACGCCGTTTAGCTTCCCGCCAGAGCGGTACCTATTTATCTACTTGCACTTTGACGTGCTTTCAAACTGCAAGGTTGGCAGGAGCAGAGACCGAGCAACGGGAGCTCACCCCGTTGCGGGGATTCAAACCGCCGACCTTCTGATCGGCAAGTCCTAGGCTCTGTGGTCTAACCCACAGCGCCACCCGTGTCCCTCATCCAGGCATGCACCAGAGTACAAAAACATCCAAGGAGGGTGTGATCGAGTGTGGGCTTAGGAGGGGGAGAATCTCAAGGGCCAGATAGAGACACCTAGAGGGTTCCCCATCCCTGCCCTACAGCGTATTCCTTCTAGCGTGGACAAAAACAGAAATCCAAGTAAACAAATAAACATCTTGTTCTCTGCCCATTTTCTGGGCCATATGACAGCTGCCCTGCTCCTTGTCACCTGGCTCCAGGAATGTTCCCTTTCCTTCACCCTGTTGAGAACAAAAGATGACCCCAAAACTGCCTGAACAAGAGGTGATCTGTGTTTATTTTACTCCCTTGTGCACAAAAGCAAAGTACCAGCACAGAAATGAGTCTAGAAACAGCCACATCCGTCTTATTTACACACTCAGCCTTCTCAGCTCACCATAGAAAGAGGAGCACATGGTAGTGACTTGAAATTACACACATATATTCAGGAAGTGGCTATGCTTTGTGGAAACAACAGTTGTAGGCTGCAACACTAGAACAGAAGTGGAGAATCCTGCCCGCCCCCCAGGTATTGCTGGACAAAAGCTCCAGTTTGTGATGACCGGCCGATGGAGCTGATGGGAGCTGAAGTTCAACACCATGTATACCGCGATCTCATTCCAAAGAAACCAACTCCAGGTAGACCTTGTAACTTCTCTCCACTAGGCTGCTAACTGGGAATTGGTTTCCTTTGCATGCAAAGGATTGTTTTCAATAGCGCATATCGAGTGCTTCTCCCTCTGCACTGAACAGCCACTGCCCAACCCAATCTGCGCATCTAGGGTGAAAGGGCAGATCATCTCCTTGCAACCTCCTTTCTCTGCCAGAGGAGTCGACTGCTCCCAATTGCTTGCACTTTCCATCGCTTCTTAGGGGCCCCGGGGACAATTTTCCAGCAGAAGACAAGCTCCAGCTCCTCTCTGGGATCGGGCTATTTAAGACCTACCACACCCACACAAGGCCCTGGAAGGAAGCCATGTCTCCCTTTGCACAGGCGTGTGCTGTACATCACTTAAGAACAGCAGCTGCCTGCTGCCAGCCAACGGATCGGGAGGGAGGGGTGGCTGATTAGGACATGGAGTTCCAGGCACCTACTCACATCGCTGTAGCTCAGCAGTAAAGCAGTCAAGTCGAAAGCAAGCAAGACAGAACCGGAGGCTGGAGGAAGACTTGGCAAAGATTCTTGCCTCTTTGCTCAGAACACACAGCTGACAGTATGCTTCTTCCAAGCTGCTGTTACCAAGGCGGGAGGAGCGAGGACTCGACACCAACGTGAACAGGGAGAGGCTAAGATCATACCATATAAGCTTGCCCATTCAGCCTCCACGGAGCTTAAGAGATGGGAATGCTTTGCATGAATAAAGTCCCAGATTCTACTGTTCAGGTCCAGCATCACCAAGCAGCCCCACCAGTGTTGGAGACCGCAGCTGGGTTTTAATTTCCCACAATGCCCCATAACGTTGCTCAGGGGCACGACTGGAAATTAAAATGGCGGGGCGCACCCAACCCCTGCCCCGGGGCCTGCAGCAGCGCTGATAAGCCTGTTGGTGGCCACCAGTGCAGAGGAAGGACCACCAGAGGGGACCATGCTGAAGTCACCTGAATCCCTGGCCTCTCCAGTTAAAGGCTCTTGGGTAGCAGACCTGGGGAATCCTCTGTAAGAGTTGTTGCCAGCAAGCCAAATTAGGATGTACTGGGCCAGGTGGGTGACTCAGTGTAAGATAGCTCTGTACAGAGTTATTCCTATTCCAGAGCTGACAATGAGATTTGCAATCCCATACATTGAGTGAAATTCCCATCTGTGCCATGGGGTGTAAAATGAAGATGTTGGACGGTCGCATCCACACATTTAAAGCATGTTTATGGCCCAAACCCAAATAATCATGGGAGTTGTCATTTACCCCTCAAAAAGCTACAATTCCCAATACCCCAAACAAAATACAGTTCCCAGTATTCTTTGCAGGGCGAGGGCACACTTTAAATATGAATTAAAAATATGGTGTGGATGCAACCGTTGTCTCTTTCGGCCATCGGTCCAAAACAGCCTTTTTTTCAATCTTGGGTTCTCAGGGGCTCTTGAACTACCTCCCCCATCATCCCTGAACACTGGCCATGCTGGCTAGGAATGACAGGAGTTGTGGTCCAACAACAACTAGGAATCCAAGGTTGAGAAAGGTTGGTCTAGAGATATGGCCCTGTGCAAAAACCAAGGTTTTATAGCAGCTCTCGTGCATCAATACAGGAGATTGAAATGCAGACCCCCCCCCTCCAGCTTAAATCAAGGGTCTTGGGCAAGAAGCTAGCTGCCCCTGATCCAATTCCTACTGTGTGAAAGTTCAGGGGGAAGGGAACGTTCATCCCCCCTTAAGGGCAGCCTGGCACCTCTTGTATTTCAACACCACAAGGAATCACTTTATTGCCTATTGAGTCGCATTGCCCTGCAGACTCCTGCCTCTGGAGCAAGGTTAGAAGAATGAGATACCCTACTCCAGGCAGTGAAGGCTGGGTGCCATGGTGTTTCTCATATTCTCAGTCCATCTCACCAGTGGTGGTGGGTGCCCATTGGGACTGGAAGGGCAGAAGGCAAGGAGACCAACAGTAGGTGGCGCCACAGCCACTGACAGTCCGAGCCTGTACTGATGGGTCGTACATAAGAAGGCAGGCAGGCAGGCAGGCAGGCAGGCGGGAGCTGGCTGAGAGCAGACTGAGGTTGGTGGGGCAGTGCCCTGTTCGCCCTGGCGGACCAGCTTCCACCATGTCTCACATGGAGTCTGTTCTCTTCCGGGCAAACACAGCAGACACGCTCTTCACGATGCTACGGATACCAGTGCCCTTCTTCACGGCAAGTTTGGCCTCACAGATGCGTTCCGCCAGGCTGTTGAAGACCACGAGGGCCCCGTGGTAGGCCTCTGCTGCTGACACCTCATAGAACTCACAGTCTAAGGAGAGAGCCAGGAGCCTGCCCTCCTCGCTGGAGACCGTGCGCCGGTGATGCAAGTCTCGCTTGTTGCCCACAATGACAATGGGCACTTTCTCCTGGGCTGGTCCTTCCTTGGCTGCCTTGATGAACTGGATTTTGGGTTGCACACTGTTAAAGCTGGCTCGGTCACAGATGCTGTAGACCAAGACAAAGCCATCAGCCCACTGGATGCGCTTGTCCTCAGAAGAGCTCTCATCTGTCCGCTCCTGAAAAGGAAGGAAAATGTAAGGGTTCCCATGTTTAGTCTATTGATTGGTTGCTCTTTTTTATTGATAAAAGCAATGCCCTTATTAAACAGTTGGTCGGCAAATATAAAGCATTCCCTTGGCGGGGAGAGAGAAGGAAAGATGTATCTTCTAAGCTGGATTGGAGAACCTGCAGTTCTGCAATGCTGTTGGACTCAGCCTCAAGCAGGATTGCCAATGGTCAGGAATGATGGGAGTTGCAGCAACATATTGAGCCCTTCCAACCCAATATGAAAGAAATAATAATAATAATATCTTCTTCATCACAATTATTGTTTTTCACATATGCAGATTTATTCAGTTTATTGACTGAAGCTCATGTGACTAAAATGTAATCTAATTTAATCAGATGACAAATAAGTTGAGAACCCAGAAGATGCAATAAAATAACATTAACAAGGCTGGTCTTTCAGAGGAGCACCATAGAATCATATCATCTACATCCTCAGTTTGGTTGAGATCCCATATCAGCTCAAGTCAAGAAACAAACGCCATTGGCCGGAATTCCCATAGTTACGGTAGTCAGGTACTTCTCAAGAGACTAATCCTGTGCAACAGTCTCACACACGGCTTTTAAACTTGCTGCACTCTCGTCAAGAGGAGACTCCTATTCCCCTTGTAGAGCAATAATTCCCTGAGCTCCCTGGGAAGAGGGATTGATTGTTAAACCACTCTGGGAATTGTAGCTCCGTGAAGGGGAACAACTCTCAGCACCCTTAACAAACGATAGTTCCCAGAATTCTTCGTGGAAAGCCACGGCTGTTTAAAGTGATATAAGAGGGCAGATGGGGCCTCAGAAAGTGGAGTTTTACACACACACAGAGGAATTTGGCACGAAGCTTGTAATTTAAAGGTACTGATCGTCTGCCAGACCTTTGGGAACTAACTGAGATCAACTGGAAATATTTATATTCTTAACTGTTGCTCGCTTTGCATTTGTTTTAAATAGTTTACTTTCTTATTAAAAAAAAATCCCCACCCCCCACAATCATGGCACTGCCCATGAATCTCTTGTCAACCTTTTGTCATAGCTGTTCAAAGGCGGAGTATAAGTACTGGAAGTCAAATGAAGGTGATAGTGTGGATGGTTAAGTCCAGTCAAAGGTGACTATGGGATTGCAGCACTCATCTTGCTTTCAGGTCGAGGGAGCCAGCGTTTGTCCACAGACAGCTTTCCAGGTCATGTGACCAGCAAGACCAAACTGCTTCTGGTGTAACGGAACACTGTGACAGAAACCAGAGCGCACGGAAACACCGTTTACCTTCTCGCCACAGCGGTACCTGTTTATCTACTTGCACTGCCATGCTTTCAAACTGCTAGGTTGGCAGGAGCTGGGACAGAGCAACGGGAGCTCACCCCGTTGCAGGGATTTGAAACACCAACCTTCTGATCAGTGATAGCGTAGGATAACCCCCTCACCTGCGAGCAAGGGAAATCCCAGATGTGGAAGAGGATCTCTCTGCCTTCCGCTGCCAAAGTGTGGGTGTAGATAGACTCTGGGTGGGGAAAAAGCATACAGTTCAGGTTTGCCAAAAAGCCACTCCCAATAGTTCTGTTCTCTCACTTCCCCTCTGTGTGTCTGCTCCTCTGCCACTCCCTTTCCAACCTCTCCAGGTGTTAGCAACTGGCAGCCTCGTAAAGCAAGAAACGAGAACTGAAAAGTTTTATACGGTTTCAATCCCTGGATGGGACAGCAGCATATTCCTGCACTGCAGGTGGTTGGGCGAGATAATCCTCAGGGTACCTTCTAACTCAACAATTCTATGAATCAAGATTTCTCCTTCCTCCTTAGTGGCAACTTTATACAGCCAAACCTCAGTTCCCAAACACCTCCATTTTGGAATGTTTCGGCTCCCAAAAGACAAAAACCCAGAAGTAAGTGTTCCGGTTTTCTAATGTTTTTCAGAAGCCGAACATCTGGCACAGCTTCTGCTTGAGTGCAGGAAGCTCTTGCAGCCAATCGGAAGCCGTGCCTTGTTTGTTGAACATTTCAGAAGCTGAATGGGCTTCCAGAACGGATTACATTCAACAACCAAGGTTTGATTGTACACACAAAATGGCACACTGTGTGGAGGCAGCTACTATGCAGTGTTAGTTATAAGTGGCTTCCTTGTGGCAGCTGAGCAGAAGGCTAAGAATCTGGACCAGCTGGAGGACTGAGCAGGTCCTGGGGAAAGCAGCCTCCAGGTTCTGGTGGATCTGGATGGGCTTATCTGGCCTTGTTGATGGTGCTACAGCCAGTGCCGGATAGCTTAGAGCTGCCATTTTAATTTTCCATAGTGCCCAGGAGTAGTGCTATGTTGGAGCCACCATATGATGCTAAAATGGCAGAGGTCATAGGAAGTTCCCTTATTGGCTCACCTAGCTCAGTACTGCCCACACTGACTGGCAGACTAGGGCAGGGGTAGACAACCTAAGGCTCGTGTGACCCAATCGCTTTCTCAACACAGCCCACGGACGGTCCAGGAATCAGCGTGTTTTTACATGAGTAGAATGTGTCCTTTTATTTAAAAAGCATCTCTGGGTTATTTGTGGGCATAGGAATTCGTTCATTATTATTTTTTCAAAATATAGTCTGGCCCACCACATGGTCCGAGGGACGGTGGACTGGCCCACAGCTGAAAAAGGTTGCTGACCCCTGGACTAGGGTGTCCAAGCCCTACCTAGAGATGTCAGAAGATTGAATCTGGCACTTTCTGCATGCAAAGCAGATCCACTACAGGACGGAGGTCCCAGGGCTGGTTTCAGATTTGGAGAAGCAGGCATCAGCGCAGAGACAGACTCTGGCAGCTGCCTGAGAATCCCATATGCTGGCACTGGTTTTTCCTAGAATCCCCTCACTGGATGGTATTCCGATCTACCCATCCCTTCCTGCTCCACATTTCACGGCAGAAGGAAACAACCCAGCCCTTTGCACACCATCCATTTTTGCAATTGGGATTTTTTTTCTTGTTTTTTCAAACCATCCAGCCTCCCCAAGGGTGACATGAAATTAACAGGCACAAATCTGTCCGTGCAATGATGCAATTATGACACTCACCCATGTCTCCATATTCCCCGATGAACCTTCTAGTGAGAAAGCGCACTGTCAAAGCTGTGAAAAAGAGTGGGAGTTGTAACTGTTATGTAGGACAGATATTGAGATGGGGGGGGGGGACCTTTGTTCTATTCTCAGAAAAACAGAACAAAACCACACCACCACAGACATAAACTCAAACCTGCAAATATGAAAGTTATCAAAATTAAGTTTGCTGGATTTGTAGCTGATCTGACAGCTATTTTTTCCCCCCGAGGAGAAAATATTAAGTTTTACAGAGCCGAAAGCATAATTTTGCACATGGTTTATAAGTATGTGCTTATGGCCATTTCCAATTAAAGATGTTTGCACAGTTGTAGGTCGCTACCCCTGTAAACATCTATAATTATAGAACAATCCCAATCATGTTTAGTTCCACTGAGCTGGTTTGCATGTAATGCTGTGCCAAACCATGGCTTAGCATGAACACGAGGAGAATTGCAACTCCTCTCCTGGTATTGTTGCCAGCATACGACCTGGGCCTAAGCCATGGTTTGGTTTAGCATTCCATTTGAACCCGAGCTTGTGGTTTGTCTCATTCTAGACAAACCATTTATAGCTAAGGTTTGTTCATTCTTTTGCAGCTCACGGTTTGTTTGGAGGAGACAAATCAAGAATCGGGGCTCAAATGATACAGTAAGCCAAATTATGGCGTGGCTCACATAAATGCAGCAGGAGGAGAACGGGGCAAGGAGCACACACGATCTTCTTTCTGGGAACCTTCACACTTGTGCATTTGCACTAAAGCATGGTTTGGTTTAGCGTTACACGCACACCAGTTCACTGCATTCTGTGGAGCTTGCTCCCTAATAATTGTATTCAGGATAGCAGCCTTATTTCTAAGTTCAATTGAATTTTTGTGGAATTTCCTTCATACCGAGTTCCGTAACACTTGGGGAGCATATGACTGGGCTGTTATTTTTTCTTTATTTCTTACATTTCTGCTCCACCTTTCTTCCACCATAGAACCCAAGGTGACATAAATATAGTTCCCACACAGTTACCCATCCAGGCATTAACCAGACTCAAGCCTGCTTAGCTATGACAAGATGGTCACTTTGTTTGCCTACAGGCCATTTGCTAGCAATGCCTCAATTAACATCCAAGTTAGTATGCAAAAACTCACAAAAAAAGATGCAGCTATTGACAAATTACAGAATATATTTCATGTATGGATGCAATCATTATGCTTCAGATTAGAGTTTCTTTAAAGTAAGGCTGCAATCATTTGTACGTCTACTTGAGAGTAAGTCCCATTGAAATCAGCCGGATCTACTTCTGAGCAAACATGCACAGAAGTCCACTGGAAATATATACTGCGAAAGAGTTAAGAAACAAAAAATAATTTTTAAAAAGAAGACATTTGAGTGAGCTGTGAAATACTGCAATCTTCCCTCTGCACTTCACATCATTTAGCAAATCTGATGAGAGGTTAGCAATTGGCTCATACAACTGGATCATAGTGGATCATGCAACTTTTCTTGTGTACTGTAAATATCGAACTCACAAAACATTGCTGAGTTGTGTTCCACCCTAGCTACCTTTTCTGAAAGGCAAAAGAGAACTCTCCACACGTTAAATTTAAGTTTTGCATGCAGATCAAGTTGAGAAGTCCCAAAAATAGAGGGTTTCTGTCTCTGAGGGGGTGTTTCGCAGCATCTAGTTTCCAGGTTTCCATCGTTTGGCTCACCTTTCGTTTACTTTCGCCCAGTGACAGAACTCACCTGATTTTCCCACGCTGTCTGCTCCAAGGACCACCACATTGGCTTCCACTTTCAGTGGTGAAGGAGTGGGTGCCTCCACCCCAGACTGGTGGTCTGGGGTGAAGCTGGCACTTCTACGCAGAGGGATTCGGAGGACCATTGGTGGATCTGTTCCCACCCAATCTGTCAACCACTGACTTGTCTCTTTGCTGCTTTCCTCTCTCTGTTCAGTCAGAAAGGGAATGACTCCCTTTCTCACTGCAGCTGGAGGAGTGATTTGCATGGATCATACCATTCCTAATGAACGGGAGGGGTTTCGCTCAGGGGAGCTGCTAGGTGAACAGATCCCCAGCTATTGAAAAACAGACCATGACAGCAATGTAGCAGGCTAATTTTATTCACAATAAAATTGTCAAGAGGAACTATTGGTGAGATTGACCCTCCCTGCATTGGAGTAGTGGGAGAATCCAGGTGGGGCTCATTCTTTCTATATAAATTTCACCTCCAGTATTTTCCATTTATTATACACAAAGCCCAATATGGGATAAGATGAACCCCACCATGTCTTCAAAGTGCATATGATTGGTATCTAACACTGAGTAAAATTGAGTAAAAATGTGCAAAACAAGTTCAAAATTGTGTTGGAAATGTAAAGAGAAGGAGGGTACTTTTTACCATATGTGGTGGACATGTACATGGGTAAAGGCTTTCTGGGAAATGATATATAATGAACTAAAGAAAATGTTTAAAAATACATTTGTTTTAAAAAAACCCAGAAGCCTTTTTGTTAGGAATAATAGGTGAAGACATACCAAGAGAGGATAAAAGACTTTTTATGTATGCAATGACGGCAGTGAGAATGCTACTAGCCCAGAGATGGAAGGAAGGAGAAATACCAACAAAAGAAGAATGGCAAATGAAACTGGTGGGAGTATGCGGAGATGGCAAAACTGAAGGGGAAGATCCGAAACCAGGAAGATCAAGTATTTTCTAAAGACTGGAGTAAATTTGTAATTTATTTAAAAGGCCACTGTAAACAGTTAAAACCTTTGGCAGGGATGTAATGATACTTGTAATGTGGAATTACTTATGGTAATTATGATAATAAAATAGATGGATAATGGTAAAAGATGCAGCAATTTTAAACCTAAACATGGAACCCATGGAGGGAGGGAAGGGGGTTCCCCCTTGTATTTTAATGTTTGAAATGGTTATGTTTTATATGTATAAAATTATTAAAAACCCAATAAAATTATAAAAAACAAAAACAAAGTGCATATGAAGGCCTCTGTTTGAAGGTGTTTTCTGTTTGAAGAGCTGTCTGTTCCAGGGGTTTCCAAGCAGAGGTTCACAAACTTCATTCAGGTGACCCCCTGTGAGGAACATTTACAATATGAATTCTACAGAATTCAAATCATACTGCAATACAAGGAAGAAGAGAACCAATAACATTTCAATCAAAAATCGCACAGCATCTAGCACAGTGAATTACAGTTGCTGCAACAGGCAGGAAAATTGTAAAGTGGTCCTCCGGGGTCTTCAACCATTTTCACATGGTCCATGGAGGGGAAAGTTTGTAGGGTTGTGTGTCCATCTAAGTTCTTCTCAGAGTGGACCTATTGAAATGAATGAACCTAACCATGGTGTTCGTTAACACCAATGGGTTTACTCTGAGTAGAACTAGCACTGGACACCACCCAATGAATCTTAAGAAGGGAGAGCAGGCGACTTGAAGTTGCCCATCAACAGTTAACAGCACCTAACAGTAGACTGAGCAGGCCGGCCCCCAGGTCACCTGGGCACAGTCTTGTTTTGCACTCTGGTATAATCTGTTGTATTTCTGTTTAAATGACAGTAATTATTTCTAAATCTGCATCTCAACATATAAATTAGGCTATGCAAATTTATAATTAGAATTATAAATATAATTAATTATAATTAATTATAATTATAATATTTGCAAATTATGCCCTCTTTTGTCCTCTTTTTCGACAACATGTCGCAGGCCACTTTAAGCATGGCATGTTCCAGAATAGGTAAAAAAGTAAAGGTAAATGACCCCTGGATGGTTGAGTCCAGTCAAAGGCGACTATGGGGTTGCAGCGCTCATCTTGCTTTCAGGCTGAAGGAGCCAGTGTGTGTCCACAGACAGCTTTCCTGGTCATGTGGCCAGCATGACTATACCATTTCTGGCGCAACAGGACACCATGACAGAAACACCATTTACCTTCCTGCTGCAGCGGTACCTATTTATCTACTTGCATCGGCATGCTTTCGAACTGCTAGGTTGGCAGGAGCAGGGACAGCAACAGGAGCTCACCCTGTCGCTGGGATTCGAATTGCCGACCTTTTGATTGGCAAGTCCAAGAGGCTCAGTGGTTTAGACCACAGCGCCACTCGCATCCAGAATAGCACCTGCCCCAGAAGCTACAAGGTTATGGTGTTACTTTCTTATTAACAAAATGTTACCTATTGCCTTTGCAAAATTGCTCATAGCAATACAGAAAACTATATCGAAAAAGGATGGATTGAAATAGCTGCAGTAGCCTTTATTTTGAATTCAATTTGGAAGCACACACTCATCAGGATGGAGGGCACTCCTATACCATCATTATTTTCAGGTGAGATTTAATCGCATCCCAGCAAACAATTCAAGCTAATGCAGAGCTCTTATGAAACAAGCCAACTTCCCGGCACAGACAGGACTTTGGGCGATAATAAAAGAGATGGCGTTGTGAACTAGAAAGTGTGAGATGACATTTGTTTGACACGATGTTGACTAATCTCCCCACAAGCAAATCAAGATGTATGTTCATGAAACAGGTCGTCTCAAAGCAACTGGAGAGAGGGGTGTGCAGAAACTTCTGGCTTTTGTGTGGCTGGAATGTAATCTAATGTACAAAGGTAGGAGTCACATCTGTTGCTGCATTTATGATCGCCTCAACCCTGGCATGCGGACCCTAGAAGAGGCCATCAGACAATGAGACCCTCAGGCTGAATAAAGGTTACCTATCCCTGCCTTTACAAAGACCTGTGAAAGCAAATGAGTCTTCAGCGGGTGATTAGGGATGGGCTTTGCAGTAACTGACCCAGTCACTTGTTTTCCACAATTCCCAAGCACGAAATCAATTAGTTAAGTAAAATTGTTCATAAACCTATGTGAGCTCGGCCTGTCCTCTCCGCTTGTGAGAATCCCATAATTGGTTCTGGTTCTTTAGACTGGCTTGCCAGAACTCCTTGTGCAATGGGTAGCATTGCTTACAGTTCTGCTTCTGTTAATTATTGCCCATTATCACCACCAAGTATTTATTTGCAGGCTGTTAGCAATACAGCAAATTTGTTTCTCTTGTGGTGCTGTTTCTTCTCATCTGCATGCAATTCCAACAGACCATCTTGTATTCACAATCTGTACCACTCTGAATCTTGACCCTTTTTTGCATATTTTTTTAAACCCAATTTGTTAGTCACAGTTTTATGTGTTTTTCAGAATCTTTAACAATGGACCATTTTTTCTGCATTGTTCAGAATCCTGACCCCACAGTTCAAGTTATTGTGCAATTTTTTTCCACTTTGGCATTTCTAGAATCTTGAGCTGCATGCCACATATTAGTGCATTTTCAAAATCCTGGCTCCATGGGTCACATTTTTCTATTTTGCTATGGGGCAGCCATATATGATCCTGCTTTTAATACCATTTGCACCCGCAAAAGTTTTGGGGCAATCACGCAGCTTCATTTCCAATTAGTGCATATTCCAAAACTTCCCACTTAAATCCCGTAACTTCTAATGCTACAAATGTTCTGATTTATTTTTGTCCCCCTTTGGTGTACTAGCTCCTCTAGACTGGAAATTTTTTTTGGGGGGGGGACACACACATTAAAAAAAAACTATTGCCAATGACCTGCTTGCAACATCAAATATATCTGAATGACCCATTTGCACTATTAAGTCCCTATCTGGAAGCACCAATGATTTTCATCTCTGCTGCTGCTATATTGTTGCTTTCTCATTTTGAAATCATGCTGCTGCTGGATTTGCTTTGTTTAACATGCCGCTGGAAAGTCAGTGTCTTTTTTCGTAAGCAAATGTGATGCAATAAAAACAAGCACTTTCCAGTTGCTTTTTTAAAACAAAGTCTTTTTTGTGGTATCACAGAAACCCCACTTTGCTGTTTTTTGGCTCTAAAACAGTATTTAAGGCACCACAAGACTCTAAAATAAGGCTTCAAGGTGCAACCGAAAACATGTGGTTGGCATGTCAGAAATTTGATCACCATTCATAAAGAATAAAAGAAAATGCATTCAAGAGGTGAACAAGGCTCTTTCGTTGTTTGGGATGTTGAAGCAGGCGTCACCCTGAGTGCAAAATGATGCAACTTCTTTATTTATATAATAATCTTTATTTTCAATTATAATCCAATAATAGCCTCATTATAACAATACCAATTTATAATACAATTACCAATATCAATCATTGAACCAAATTATATAATTTAGATAAGCTGGCCCACCCTCACGTGCAAGAACTGATTTTCTGTTTCTGTGTTCCAAAGCCTTATTGATTTCAATTACGCTCCGGTCATCATCATAATCCCTTATGCAACAGCTGCAATATTTACAACTTCTATTCGTGTTGACGCATTAAGTGATTTATGCAAGGCTTTTTTGGGGGGGGGAGGATGCAGGGGTACGCATACCCCTAAACATTTTGTGAATCTTTAGACTTTTGTCCATCCATTAACCATTTATTTCCCCTGATTTGAACTATAAAATGGTGATTTCCTTGAGTCAAAAGGGATTTTTCTCCAAACATTTTTTTTTTTTTAAGAAAAAAAGGACTGGATTTATGATTTTAGGAGTGAAATATACTCGGAGTCGAGAGTGGATTTCATGCTCTTTATTCAGCTCATAGTGGTGAGGAGGAATGAATGAATGTCCCCTCAAAGTATCTGCTTTATATACATTATTCACACAATGGGCTGCAAATGATTGGCTAATTCCGGAATTCTACTGTAAGCCAATCAGGTTGTGGATTCACTTCTATCTGGAGCATGATTGGGTGGTTCCTGCCAACCAATCATACTGCTGCATTGTTCTAGGACCAATCAGACTGCTGCATTCTGAATCCTATTGTTCTAGGACCAATCAGACTGCTGCATTTTGGATCCTATTGTTCTAGGACCAATCAGACTGCTGCAGTTTGGATCCTATTCAACTCAGTACATAACAAGGAGTGAAGATCTCGAACTATATATCCTTGTTCTTCCTGTGTGTGACATTTATTCTGTCTGGGGTGTTTCTTCCTGTGCTTGCAAAATGTTATGTCTCTTTTTCTGCAAAGCATGTATTGACTGATTTTAATTTTTTTTAACTATTTCTGGTGCGTGGGTCGTTGGGCTTCTGTGGGTTGCAGACATCCACACAACACAGCATCCTCTGGAGAAAAAAACAAAACCACGCAGGGAGCATCAGCTTCCCTGGCAGGGCCTGAAAACGAGGCCTCCTCGACGGCGCCCTGAGGAGAAAGAAGGCGAAGGCGGCAGCGGCGGCTCCTCCTCCCTCATTTTTAAAAGCCACATCTTCCCCCCGCCGCCGCCTCCTTCTCCTCTCCAAAATCCTCCCTCACTCGACGGCTCCCTCGCCAAGGAAAGAGGCGGGGTCTCCTGCCGACGCCATTTCCCCGCGCCGGCCTAGTCGGGCCCGCCCAGCGCCGACGCCTCGACTCTGGGTAGGTATCGCCGCGCCAAGGCTCAAAAGGAGGCGGCGGCGAGGTGAGGTGGGAAAGCGCACAGCGCTTCGTCAGCGGCTTCCCTGGGAAGGGTGCCTCTGAGCATGTGCAGGGAGTACCGGTGTCCCGCTCTCTCGGGCTTGGTGTGCTCAAGGCTTATTTCCCTGCAGGGGGCATGGAGCCGTTTGTCCCGCTGCATCTCCCATGCAGGTCTCCCCCCCTCTTAATTTCCTCGACCCTCCCATTGTAGGGGGATTTCTCGGTCCCTGACTGTCTCCCCCTCCAAAAAAAACCCCTCAACGCCCCCCCTTTTTTGCCTATGCGACCTATGCCCACCCCACATTTTCTCGCGGGGTGCTCAAGGGTGACTCCAGCGAGCCACGCGCCTGATGCTTCTCTTTGGGAAAGTCTTTGGGACTTTGGAGCCAAGTTATTCGGAAAAAGTTACGCCTATAATTTCTACGTGCTCTGCTGCTAGTGCAACTTTTTTATAGGGCAATTAAAGTTGCCTCTTATTATTATTCATTTATTGTGTTTCTATCACACCTTTTTTCTCCAAATGAGGCATATGTTGTTCCTGCCCCCTCATTTAGTCCCCACAACAACCCTGTGAGGTAGGTTAGGCTGTCTGTCCCAAGTTCAGCCTGTGAGCTTCACGGCCGCATGGGGATTTGAACCCTGGTCTCCTAGGGTCCTGGTACGACACACTAACCATTACATCACACTGACTATAATGTTGTCTAGCCCTTCTTTAAAAACAGGTGCTGAGCTGCAGATGGGCAAAGCTGGGTTAAGGGAGAAGGGTTAAAATGTTGAGATTTATTTAAAAACCTGTTAGATTTCTTTGAAACTGGCTGCTGTTTATGGGTGCTTTCAAGCTGTCACTATTTTCAGGTGGAATTCAATCATGTACTGGCCAATTTAGGTTGCGCAATTTTAGTTGATTGAGAGGTCTTGACATTTTGCAGTAGGAAAAGTGACAGGAAGATGCACTGGAAGGTGTGGGATGATAACACTTGCTTTGGTGCAATGTTATTCAACCAGTTTCTGGGAATAGCAAGTGGGGAGATTTCTGTTGCATTTGGGTCCTGCTTGCAGCCTTCCCACAGGCATCTGATTGGCCACTCAGAACATGGTTCTGGACTATTTAAATCTTCGGCCTGATCCAGCAGGGCTCGTTTTATTTTCTGTATTGTATTTGTATTGTTAACTGCTTTGGAAACTTTAGCTGAAAGGTGACCTAGATACCCCAAAATACATAACATATGCCTTAACCAGTATGTATGTATTTATTTATTTATTTATTGCTTGTGCTGTCTATTCTAACTTGCCTTTTCCTCTTCTCATTGCATGTCAGGCATAGAGATGACACTCCTACTTAGTTTTCAGATGTCCTGACTCTTCATTTGCTACCAGCCATGGGTCTGAAAGCCAAACTCCAACCACCAACTGTGGAGGTTCCTGTCAGGGTGGCTGTACGCATTCGACCTTTACTTCCCAAGGAACGACTGCATGGGCACCAAACTTGCCTACAAGGTGACCCAGAGACTAAGGAAGTTACTCTTGGGCGCAGCCGCCATTTCCACTTTGACACAGTCTTCACCGAATCCTCGGACCAGGAGTCTGTGTATGCTGCTTGTGTACAGCCGCTGGTGGAAGCTTTCTTTGAAGGTTTCAATGTTACTGTGTTTGCCTATGGCCAGACAGGCTCAGGGAAGACCTACACCATTGGAGAAGCTAGTGTCTGTGAGTTCCATCTTTTGCATGAATAGCATGTCCTGCATTCTTCTTTCCTCTCTACCCAGGGTACATGTAGCCCTATTACTTTTTATTGTAAAGGCAGGGACTGTATTGTATGTAAGCCACTCTTTAAACAAATAAGATAAACCATAGCCTGCATCTGAGCAAGTGGACTGTAGTTCACAAAAGGATCCAGCCTCAAGGGCCTGATTTCATAGGTGGGTGGAGCTGCCCATCTGTCAATCACTTGATGACACAGTGGTGGCAAGTGACTGTGTGCTTTCAAGTAAGGAAGTTGAGACTTTAAAGCACCCAGTGTAGCCGATTTACTCTCTCCAAAAATGTGAAGCCGATTTAAATGTTTTGAGGAAATTTTTCAATCAGGTTTCTAAAAAAGCTTTTGTAAGAATGATTCACTCCAAGGGAGCTAAGAGGGTAAACTTTGGAGGAAGCTTGGTTCCTTGACACCCATAACACTGTGCCACTAGCGCTATCATATGTGTGTTTGTGGCAAGTGGGCTAATAAAGTACAGTCGTACCTTTGAAGTCAAACGGAATCCGTTCCGGAAGTCCGTTTGTCTTCCAAAATGTTTGGAAACCAAAATGCAGCTTCTGATTGGCTGCAGGAAGCCCCGTCGGACTTTTGGCTTCTGAAAATTTTTCAGAAACAAACACTCACTTCCGTGTTTTGATCGTTCGGGAGCTGATTTGTTCGGGAGCCAAGGCGTTTGAGATCCAAGGTATGACTGTACTTTGTGGGTTAGCAACTTTTGTGGATTCCTTTTGCAAGGCTGCTGTACAGTCTCAGGTGGGGACAGAAACATTTTTCAGCTTCATGCCTTACTTGAGACAACTGGGGACTCTTGGATAATCAGTGTAATATCTGCTGGGATTTGGCTGTCTGATTTATTGAGTAGATATGTGTCCCCTTAAAGTGTGCGGGACACACTTTAAGGAGTGGATTGCTAAATTCATGCTGAACTGTTACTGAAACCTGTGTTCTGCAGCCAAGTTGCCTTCTGAATCAGTTTGGTTAAAAGCAAACAATAACCCCCTTGAGTATAATAACTTTCTTCCTGATGATTAAATTAGTTCCCCACACATCCATTACAGCTTGCAATTTCCCCCCAACAAACGTGTTTTCTTTGTTGCTTCCAGCTTCCATCAATGAAGATGAGCAGGGCATAATCCCACGAGCCATGGCTGAAGCCTTCAAGATCATGGATGAGAATGACTTGCTGGATTACACGGTCCGCATTTCTTATCTAGAAGTGTATAAGGAGGAATTTCGGGACCTGCTGCAGGTGGAGACAGCTAGCAAGGACATACAGATCCGGGAAGATGACAAGGGCAATATTGGTAAAAGTGAACAAACGGTTGCTGCTATTGCTTCCTGCATCTTTAAAAGCCTGATTTCTCGTTGTAGTTTCAATTGGCATTGCTCCTTTTCCTTGCCATTGCTAGGTGGCAAATTGAGCAGGTAGCACTTTGGTTTGCCTGGTCTGCATTTTGTGGATTTAACAATCTAGCACTTCCCTTTTTACCTCTTCTCCCAAACTGGAGTTTAGTTCCCTCCAGCTTCCCTGGCATGGCTGAAAACTAGGCTTGTACAGGCTTCTTGCCCCAGGATTTACCTCTTGAATCATACATTATTTCAGGATTTGGCTCCCTGTACACAGTGACCTTGCTGTGCCATTATTAGCCCGAGTTATTGCTTTCATTACTTAATTAATTAAATGGGTTTTACTTACCCTCTTGTTGCTCAGCTGTTTAACTCACCTTGATGCTTTCATCAGCTGGGGCAGAAAAGCTTCATCAGCTGGAGCTCCCTTTAGCTCTTGATTTTCCCTCTTTGCTATCCCTCTTGTTGCAGTGCTGCATGGGGTGAAGGAGACCGAAGTGGAAGGCCTGGATGAGGTCCTGAGCCTACTGGAAATGGGCAACATGGCCAAGCACACTGGGGCCACCCACATCAACAGAAAGTCAAGCCGCTCGCACTCCATCTTCACCGTGACCATGGAGCAGCGCCGCAGTGCCGGGCGTCTTACTCGCCTCACCCTTCAAGAGAAGGTCTTGGTTCCAGCCTCTGGCCAGGTTCTTTCCTCCAAATTTCACTTTGTGGATCTGGCAGGCTCTGAGCGGGTGGTGAAGACGGGGAACACTGGGGAGAGGCTCAAGGAGAGCATCCAGATCAACAGCAGTCTTCTGGCTCTGGGCAATGTAATTAGCGCATTAGGAGACCCCCGCCGGAAAGGCAGCCACATTCCTTACCGGGATTCCAAAATTACCAGGTAAGTAGTATGCTGTTCTTTTTATCCACAGTGGCATGCATTAGGGCACAGTCCTGTTTTCTCATGTCTTGACTGTGCTGTCGTTCCACTTGGGGGGGGGGGGGTTCTTCTCTTTCTGTGTTTCCTAACTTGGACTTGCTGCTTGGAATCTCTGCGAGTTTTGTCCCGATTGCTGCTTCTGAGGCAGGCTCAGTAGTCGGAATGTTCAATTTTATTGTCCTCCTTGTCTGTTCAGCTTCAGCCTTGCTAATGGATGTACAGTGGTACCTTGGTTCTCAAACTTAATCCATTCCGGGAGTCTGTTCAACTCTCAAAACCATTTGAAAACCAAGGTGCAGCTTCCGATTGGCTGCAGGAGCTTCCTGCACTCAATCAGAAGCCGCGTCAGACATTCGGCTTCCAAAAAATGTTTGCAAATCGGAACACTTATTTCTGGGTTTGTGGCGTCCGGGAGCCGATTTGTTCAGGAGCCAAGCCATTTGACAACCAAGGTACCACTGTACTGATTCCTGTCATATTCTTCAGGATCCTGAAAGATTCTCTTGGTGGGAATGCCAAGACTGTGATGATTGCCTGCCTCAGCCCTTCCTCCTCTGACTTTGACGAAAGCTTGACCACGCTGAATTATGCCAACCGTGCGCAGAATATCAAGAACCGGGCGGTGGTGAACTGCTGCAAGGAGACGGAGCACATGGAGCAGCTGCAGTTGCAGATAAAGAGCCTGCAGAGGGCGCTAGAGCAGCGACACCGCTCCGAGACACGCATCATCAACCGTTCCGAAGCTCCCATCAAGCGGCCTTCACAGGATAATGCCACCCGCTTGCATGCAGAGTGTAGCCGCTACAGGACCTGTACGGACGCCGCGTACCAGCTCTTCATGGAATTGCAAGGGGAAGGCAATCTGACTGTGGACCAGATCCTGCGGGTGAAGGAGTGGTTGTGTGCTGTGGAGAATGAGAGGAGCGAGCTGAGCTCAGCCTCTGGCTTAGACAGTGGCATTGAGAGCACTTCAGTGGAAGATCAAAACCATAAGGCGGCAAGTTCCAAGCCAACTAAGTCTCAGGTACTATTATTTGCTGCTATTATTTTTTCAGATTTCTTAGCCACAAGGGTGAGCCACAACCATTTTTTAAAATCCCATTTAAAAAAAACAAAAAAACCCCCCACACACTTTAAAATACAGTGGTACCTCGGGTTACATACGCTTCAGGTTACATACGCTTCAGGTTACAGACTCCACTAACCCAGAAATAGTGCTTCAGGTTAAGAACTTTGCTACAGGATGAGAACAGAAATTGTGCTCTGGCGGCGCAGCAGCAGCAGGTGGCCCCATTAGCTAAAGTGGTGCTTCAGGTTAAGAACAGTTTCAGGTTAAGTACGGACCTCCGGAACAAATTAAGTACTTAACCCGAGGTACCACTGTATAACAACAATCATATAACCCCGACTATGGTGGCTGCCTTCTAACTTCCTGATTGAATTCCAAGTACTGTTTTTGACCTATAAAACCTCAGGACTCCAGTACCTTAGGTAGCAAGTGTCACCCTCCTTTCTCTTTGGCAGAAGCAAGAAGACCCCATGGAAGGATCCGAAGCTGTGAGAGAAGAACACATGGCAAGGTTGGAGAGGCAGGTGGAGCGTTTAGAGGAGGAGAATCGGGATTTTCTAGCCGCCCTTGAGGATGCCATGGAACAGTACAAGCTGCAGGTATCACTTAGGCCATGTGCAGACTTCCTCTCTTGTGGGCACAATGGTGATCTTCAGACAGAGAAATCCATATTTGCAGCCAGATTCTTCTTCTCCTCCCTTTTACTTTCATTAAGGTTTCGTGCTCTCTTCTTTCCTTCACTCCACTAGGAAGACAATTGGTTCATCTTTTGAAAATGAGCCCACACCAGCATTTTTACAGGTCACCTTTCCAACCTTTGAGTTTCGGGATTTTTGCTTGCAGTCTTCGTTCAGCTAAGCTGTCACTGGATGGGGTACCCAGCAGTATCTGCTGGGCTCTTAATACATGGAAGAGTCCATCTTCTATCATCTTGCGTATTGTTACTCTAAGGTAAAGGGACGTGGGTGGTGCTGTGGGTTAAACCACAGAGTCTAGGACTTGCCGATCAGAAGGTCGGCGGTTCGAATCCCCACGATGGGGTGAGCTCCCATTGCTCGGTCCCTGCTCCTGCCAACCTAGCAGTTTGAAAGCATGTCAAAGTGCAAGTAGATAAACAGGTACCGCTCCAGCGGGAAGGTAAACAGCGTTTCTGTGTGCTTCTCTGGTTCGCCAGAAGCGGCTTAGTCAAGCTGGCTACATGACCCAGAAGCTGTACGCTGGCTCCCTTGGCCGATAAAGTAAGATGAGCGCCACAACCCCAGAGTCGGCCATGATTGGACCTAATGGTCAGGGGTCCCTTTACTCTAAGGCAGGTCTATCCAGATGCTGTTAGAATCCAGCCTAGCCAGCAGTCCAGGATGATGAGAGCTGCAGTTCAACATCTTCTGGAGGTCACCACATTGACTACCCTGTGAGGCCACCAAAACTTGTTTCGCCCTTCCCCCACAGAGTGACAAGCTGCAGGAACAACATGACATCATCTGCAAACTACAAACATACCTGCAGATGGAGATGCCCAGACTTGGTGTTCCTGAATTGCTGCAGAACGTCTTCTTGGTACAGCTTGACCAAAGGCCTCACACAGCTCCTGTGGATGCTGCCCAGTCTCACCACCGGCTTAGGCTTGCCCGTGATGAGCACAGCAAGGTTTGTGAGCTGCCTTGGGGTATTCTATCATGATACATTGAGTTTTGCTTCCTCTTGAGTGTTGTCTAGGAACAACCTATTTCACCTCCCACCAGCCCATCAATTTAAGCAAATTCTGCAACAGTAGAGTTGGATGTCCTGGAGATTTGAATTTAAAGTGGTGAGAGATGTAAATACCATATTGCTTTTATTCAAGGTGAGGCAGAGAAGACAACATAGACTTTGTGTGTAGAAAATACTTCTGATGCAATGTTTTTGTGAGGGCTTTTCCTTCATTTCTTTTCTTCTCTCGACAACTTTTCATGTAAAATTGGGAGGTGCTTCCTCACACAGTTTTAGCATAACTCTGGAGTGAGTGGGAGGAGCCTCCCAGTATATCATTTGTCCACCCACTGAAAAGAATTAACAGCATAGTAAGTCTAATGCAAGACCATGCTGTAGTCTAAACCACTGAGCCTCTTGGGTTTGCTGATCTGAAGGTTGGCGATTTAAATCCCCGCGACGGGCTAAGCTCCCGTTGCTCTATCCCAGCTCCTGGCAGCCTAGCAGTTCGAAAGCACGCCAGTGCAAGTAGATAAATAAGTACGTCTGTGGCGGGAAGGTAAACGGCGTTTCCATGCACTCTGCTTTCCATCACGGTGTCCCGTTGCGCCAGAAGCGGTTTAGTCATGCTGGTCACATGACCCTGAAATCCGTCTGTGGAGAAACGCCGGCTCCCTCGGCCTGAAAGCGAGATGAGCGCCGCAACCCCATAGTCGCCATTGACTGGACTTAACCATCCAGGGGTCCTTTACCTTTTACTTTTTTGCCTAGAAATATTAAGAAGCTATTTGCGGATCACAGGTATCTTGTGTGTGCTTTTACTGGATATATCTGCCACAATTACATCTTCAGGTAAGGGAGTGTCGGGGTAGAAAACGGGTTAGATAATCTGGTGAACCTGTTACTCTTTCAGACTTCCTTGAAGGAGTTAGAGCTAAGGATCTGAAGTTTCCCCTTCAGAGGACAAATAATTTCAGGGTGCAGGCATCACGTCAGGGACATTTCACTTATTATCCCTTTCTCTCCCTCTAAACAGCTGTGCAGTGCCCCAACCCTCAATGGGAAGAACTTGTTGGTGTACCGCCAAAGACTGCCTTGTGGCTTGACGAGCAGCTTGGAGGCTAGCAGTACAATACAAACACAGGAGATTGACAGGACTTCAGAGCAGGCAGCGGAGCCATCTGTAGAGAAGGGAGACCGTGAACAGATAAGGTCCCTTTACCGACGCAGGTGAGTGAAGAGCCTGATGCTGGACTTACAGACCTACCTACTTCACATAACTCTGGTTCAGTCTCTAGCACTCCACTTGGCTATCTCTTCCTGAGACTTTGGAGCAGTGTTTCCCAAACTTGGGTCCCCAGTGGTTTTTGGACTACCAACTCCCATCATCCCTAGCTAGCAGGACCAGTGGTCAGGGATGATGGGAATTGTAGTTCATTGCTAGGAGATGCGATGAGGTTGAGGGAACCTTCTTTCATATGTGTTGTACCTGTAAAAGGGTAAAAGAGTTTTGGGAAATAATCCATAATGAATTGGAACTAATCCATAATGAATTGGGGGGGAAATGTTTAAAAGTACTTTTTTAATAAAAAAACGAGTCCTTTTTTCCAGATGGAAATTCCCAGGTGTCAAAAAAGGTTATGCCACTACTGCAGCCCCTAAATGGAAAACGAGCTACTAAAAAACAAAGTGCGAGACTGGCTTCATTATTTTCAGATAATGGAGGTATTTAAATTGGACAAGAAAATTGGCTTCCAGGTGGAAAAATCAAAATTAGAAACTGAACTGTTAGAACCCAAAACTAAGAATTTGTCAATAATGTATAACTTGCTGCTGAAATGGAACACTCAGGATGAAACGGTAAAATCGGCTATGATTAAATGGGCACAAGACGTTGGACATAACATTATGTTCGCTGACTGGGAACAGTTGTGGACCACAGGTATGAAATTTACGGCATGTAATGCCTTAAGAGAGACTATTATGAAAATGATATACAGGTGGTACAAAACCCCAGTCAAGCTTGCAAAAATCTATCATTTGCCCGATAATAAATGTTGGAAATGTAAAGAAATTGAAGGTACATTTTTTCACCTTTGGTGGACGTGCCCAAAGATTAAGGCTTTCTGGGAAATGATATATAATGAATTAAAAAAGGTATTCAAATATACCTTCCCTAAGAAACCAGAGGCCTTTCTCCTGGGCATGGTCGGCCAAATGGTGATAAAAAAGGATAGAACTTTCTTTATGTATGCAACAACAGCAGCAAGAATACTCATCGCAAAGTATTGGAAAACACAAGAACTTCCCACGCTGGACGAATGGCAGATGAAACTGATGGACTATATGGAACTGGCGGAAATGACTGGCAGAGTCCGTGACCAGGGAGAAGAGTCGGTGGAGGAAGATTGGAAGAAATTCAAAGATTATCTACAGAAACACTGCAAAATTAAAGAATGCTAGAGTGATGTAGGATTGAAAATAAGTGGTTTCCATCTGTACAGGATTCAAAGTTATAGATAGACTAAGATTAAAGATTAGGATTAAAGAAGTTTAAGGAAATGGAAATTTGGTATTTAAGAGGTAAAATTTTAATGCTATATTATATTAAGATTAAAGATTGGGATTAAAAAAGTGGAAAAGAAATTGCTGGACAAACAATTTGGACTGGAATACAAAAGAGGGAGGTATGAGGAGGTCCAGAAAATAAGTAAATTTAAAAACAGAAATGAAAAGGTGATATTGTTTTTAATTGTTCTGTTTCTTTTTTGGGTTTTTTTGTTGTTTTCTGTGTTTTTTTTCTTCTTCTTTGGATTATGTACTGTGTATTTGTGTATTTCTTTTTATGTTTTTCTGTTTAATCTTTTACTGAAATCTCAATAAAAATCATCTAAATGGAAAACGAGCGAGGTCCCAACTAAAGAAGAATGGCAACTTGGGATATGCACAGCTTGCAGACTTAACATATAGAATAAGAGAACAAAAAGAACATACATTTAGAGAAGACTGAAAAATGTTTCTTGACTATATGGGGGGAAATTGTGTACACTTGAAAATGTTGGCAGCATTAAGATAAATTCAACCGTGTAAATTTGTTATGATGGATGTGATAATGGACTACTGAATGGTTTAGTTTGTAAAATATGCAGGGATCTATGATATGCAAAATGAACTATGGAAAGAGACGAAGGGAAGTCATTGATATTTTAAGGATGTTTAAATGAGTATTCTAAATTGTAAAACAGAATTTAATAAATATATGTAAAGGAAATGTAGTTCAAAAAGCTGGAGACCTAAGTTTGGGAAACACTGTTTTGGAGGGATACTGATTGTGTGAAATACCTTGCCTTTCTGCTAGACTCAGCGACTTCCTTGTCAGGTCTGAAATTGTCAGTGTCTGAAATTGGAATGTCTGAGGCCCAGCTCTTGCAAACACCCAGCTAATACAAGTGGGAGAACATTTTATGCATGAACTGCCCTTAACAATATAGGGGAATGTTACTGACTGGCTGAGCAGGCATGCAGATGCTGCCAGCTTGGAAGAGGGCAGTTCAGATAATAAAATAGAACATTAGCCCTGTTGCAGAAAGGATGTTGCTCTGTGCACAAAATCTTCTATTTCTTGTTGAAATATATATAAAAAAAGTCCAGTGGCACCTTAGAGACCAACTAAGTTTGTTCTTGTTATAAGCTTTTGTGTCCATGCACACGGAAGCTTATACCAAGAACAAACTTATTTGGTCGTGTGTGTGTGTGTGTGTGTGTGTGTGTGTGTGTATATATATATATATATATATATATATATATATATATATATATCTCGACTGTGTCGGACCAACACGGCTACCTACCTGATTCTATTTCTTGTGTGATCCCTTAACTTTAATTCATCAAAGGTGATGAATTCCGTACAACGAAGGGGAAACTGACTGAGATGCCACCAGCTTTACTTCTGTCTGGACTCAGGGTGGGGTGTGTGCTTTATAATTTCAACGTTTCTCTCCCGCATTGTTTATGCAAGCCCTCTGGATAAAGTGACCAATTTGGTTGCCGTTCTAGAAATGGGATCTACAGCTGCTGCCAGGAGGAGGTTTCGGATAAGAGGAGCAGCAGACAATGGAATAAGAGCAATCCAGCACAGATCCAGGAGGAGCCTCCAGAACCCTCTAGAGGTAAGAGGAGATTGAGTTGCCCCTCTCAGAACTCTCAATGACAGGACACCCTGAATGCCTCAAGCTATACCTGGACTAGGCAACTCTTTTTTAAAAAAAAAATATTTTTATTATTTATTATTATATTCAATTTTACACTATACATTTGACTTCAAGCCTTAATCAAAATCATCAACATTTAGGATTCCCCGAATCCTTAGACTTCCCTCCACCCTTTCATGGTTTCCAATATGAAACTTTTTCTGCTGCATCATATATTTTCTCCATTTTTCTTAAAATAATCCGTATTTACCTTAGTTTTCAATACATTACAAGTGTTACTCAAATCCTGCCAAAGTTTTTAGTTGTTTACAGTGTTCTCTTAAGTAAATTCTAAATTTTTCCCAATCCTTATTAAGGTTTCTACCTGATTTCTGATTTCCCCGGCAATTTTTGCCATTTCGGCATAGTCCATCATCTTCATCAACCATTCGTCTCTGGTCGGGACTTTATCTTCTTTCCATCTTGTAATGGATTTAGGGGTTGCTGGTGCGTAAGTTGCCGCCACTGCTGGCGAGGTTACCTGGTTAAACCCTTTCTGACTGAACAGCCTCCAGCATCGTGACTGTCTCAGTCGCTGGCAGAATCCGTCAATGGGCGTTTCTTGAACCTTTTCCAGCATAAAAGTTGTTTGACGCCAAGTCTCCTCCTACTCTCCCTGCGCGGAAGTCTTCTGCGCAGGGAGGGTGTAGGCAGCGGAGTACCCGTACTCTCTCCGCTGGTCTCCGGCGAGGAGTCTTGGAGCCTCCTCTCCGATCCCCCCATCTGCCCCCCTTCTCCACTGGTGTTACGCTGATTTCCTTCCCCAGCAGATGGGCTGTCTCTCTCCCTACTGGGACCCTCTCCTGCATCCCTCTGGAGCCTTCCCTCCGCCTCTAGCTCCGATGGCAGTTCCCTGACACATCTCTGGCCAGTAGTATCAGCGCTGCTGTCGCCGCATGCATAAATAATAGTTTCTGCCCCTTTGGTATCTCTGCATCTAAAATTCCTAGTAAAAAATGCTTCTTCTCCCCCCCCCCCCAACGTTATCTTAAACATTTCTTTCAACTCATTATATATCATTTCCCAGAAAGCTTTGTTATTTTGCACATCCACTGCATAAGGTAGAACGTGCCTTCCTTCTCCAGCATAAATTAAATACCAACGATACTTCATTTTAATATAGTTCTCTTTCAATGAAAATTTTAAGTCCTTCTTTCATAACTTTTCCCAGTATGAAAATTGAATATTATGCCCAATATCTCTTTTAGGCAACTCTTGCCTTGGTGCCTTCTGTCCCTTCACCTATTTGGATTGGATTCTTGCCAGGGCACTTCTATATTTTGCTTCTTTTTTTCCGCAGAGGACTGCAGGAGAACAGAGCTGAGCAGCCTTGGAGAAGGCTTTTCAGGGAAGGATTCAGAGTGGCGGCTGCTTCAAGCCCACCAGAAGATCCGTGAACTGGCAATCAACATCCGCATGAAGGAAGACCTGATTGTGGAACTCATCAAGACAGGTGAGGAGCACTCTTAAGTAGAGATGTAGCTTGGGTGATTGACTTGAGGATAGGGGAGTTTCCCCCTTTATATATTCTCAGAACAACTGGAAGGGGTGTGTGTGTGTGTGTGTGTGTATAATATATAATATCTTGGTTGTATGGCTTGAGGAAAAGCATTCACCTCTCTCCAACCTGAATGAGAGCCATTTGGCAGTCTTCTGCCATGTGTATGTGTACAGCACATAAAGCCAGAAAGGAATTACTTTGGTTTTCTTTCAAGAGTAGTAGCTGTATTGTTTTGTGTTCCCAAAATAAATGCAGCCTCTGTATACTTAACTTGAGAGCATCTCCATCAAACCCAGAGGGACTAACTTCTGAACAGGCTTGCATTGAACTGGAAATTCTTACCTGAGGTATTCTTAGTGAAAATTGAAGCAAGACAAGGTGTTTTCTTGTGTGTGTGTCAATATTTTATACGTGAAAAGTGGTGTGCAAGTTTTTAAAATACTCTGGTTTTATCCAGAACGCTTTTGTCTCTGGCTCTGCCAGTCATTGTCTCTGGCTCTGCCCCTTCCAGCATGCAGCCCCCATAAAAAAAAAAGGTTGCCAACCCCCTGTGGTAAAGGGATAATTAATTCTTATCTGTGTCATGCCGCAATAACAAATATTTACTGCCATTCAGCCTTCTTATTCCTTTTCTTTCCATTCCTGTTCCCCATCACAACTTCTGCTTGTCCTCTCTTTTTCCTGGTCTAACTTTCCTTCTCTATTCCCTTTTTAAAAAAAAATGATTTTTATTGGTTTAACAAAATTAAATTATCAAATCAAATAAGATTCTTCCGAATTGTAGGACTTCCCTCCTCCACTCCATGGGTCCTTTGTATAGCTTAATCAACTGCATATTATAGTTCATCCAAATTACAATCCTCCAAAGCATCCAAAGTCTTTGTAACATTGCAAGAGTTATTCCTTCTCTATTATTCCCATCCTGGTTTACAGTTACTATTACATCCTTACCAAACACTGAGCTGATAAGACTGCTGCTGTCACGTCTTCCTCTTCCTAATTGCTGTGGAAGCAGAGATAGGAGTCTGTCTTGGAGTGTCTTGATTTTGACCTGCAATTGATCTCCATGAAGTTTCCCTTCCCCTCCTTAAAATGATTTTGTTTATGCAGCTCCACTGACCCCCCTCCCCACAAAAGCCCACCCCAGGTGCCAGACTGGCCTTTGGTGGTGATGCCAAGCGTCTGTGTCTTTCAGGGAAGCATGCGCAGACGATGAACAAGCAGTATTGTCAGAAAATCCGCGACTTGGAGCAGGAAGCAGAGCTGGTGCGAGTGGAATTAAACGATGGCCAGAGGCAGCTTTGGGAGCTGGAGGGCAAGGAGTCCCGAAACCCCGCAGAGAAGCGGAAGCTCCAGGAATACCGTACCAAAGTGGCAGCAGCTCAGAGCAAGGCAAAGGTGAGCCCCGGAGCACTACTATATGGGGGGGTGGGGGGTGGCAGAGTGCCAGGGTGTCTCAAAAAGGCCTCTTCCATTTTGAGAGCCTCCTTTCGGTCCCTGGCATTAGCTGTCCTGCCTTATTGTCCGTCCTGCAACAGATCCTGCAAGAGAAGAAGCGAGCGACTGAGAAGCTGGCCTCTCTCTCCGCTCAGAACGAGAAGCGCTTGCAGGAGCTGGAGAGGAACGTGCAGCTGATGCGGCAGCAACAGGGGCAGCTGCAGAGGCGGCTGCGGGAGGAGGTGGACCAGAAGCGGCGCCTGGAGACAGAGATGCACAAAGGGCAGCACCGTGTCAAGGTAGGGGTGGCTGGGCTTCAGTGCCAAGGCCAGAGAGTATTCAGGAGCAGTGATGGCCCTAGGCATTCACAGAATTGTAGAGTCGGAAGGGACCATTTTAAAGAGAACAACACTGGTTGCTGCCATATTCTGACCTCAGGTTAAAGAAGCTAGTTTTAACCTTAAAAGCCCTTCAAGCCTTTGGGATCCAGGGACTCCTTGTATCAACCTGTGAGAGAATAACATTTTCCATTGAGGCTCCTCTGACTTCCACAACCAGTAATCAAGCAGGTGGAAACAAAAGAAGTCTCCTTCATTGGCGACACTCTTGCTATGTAATCCATTCATTTGGTACCCATAAAAGGTAATATAAAGGTACGGTGAAGGACCCCCTGGATGGTTATGTCCAGTCAAAGGCAACTGTGGGGTGCAGCGCTCATCTCACTTCAGGCTGTGGGAGCTGGCATTTGTCCACAGACAGCTTTCCAGGTCATGTGGCCAGGTCATGAGTAAACCACTACTGGCACACGGAGGACCGAGACGAGTGCCAGAGGGCACAGAAACACCGTTTACCTTCCTGCTGCAGCGGTACTTATTTATCTATTTGCACTGGTGTGCTTTCGAACTGCTAGGTTGGCAGAAGATGGGACAGAGCAATGGGAGCTCAAATTTGAACCGCTGACCTTCCAATTGGCAAGCCCAAAAGACTCAGTAGTCTAGATCACAGCTCTACCTGCGTCCCATTTGGTACCCAATTATAATTTGGTACCCATATTAACTTTGTCACCAGGTTAAGTCTTTTTTTATTCTCTGGGGCATTTTAAATGAATTGAAGTTCTAATTTTAATGGAGAAGAACAGGGTTTTTTCTGGCACCTCTTTTTCTAGAAAAACAGCACTGGAGAACAATATACATAATAAATATAACTACCGGGAACTGAGTTACCCATTTGGCTTTCTGAATATGTTTTGATGTTGCTATGAAGGGTTGTGCATAGAAATGCCTTTAAATAAACGATACCTTGCGGGTCTGACAGTTTCCTCTCCACTCATCTTCAGGAGTTGGAGCTGCAGCATGAGCAGCACCAGAAGATCTTGCGCATCAAGACCGAGGAGATAGCAGCATTCCAAAGGAAGCGCAGGAGTGGCAGCAATGACTCGATGATCAGTTTAGAACAGCAGCAGGTAATGGGGCTCGAGGTTGGAGTGTGAAATGCCCCTTCAAAAGGGCAGGATTGGGAGCAATAAGTGCTTTTTGAAGGGTTAATACAGTTGTACCTTAGTTGACGAACACCTTGTGAGTAGAACGGTTTGGCTCCTAAACACCGCAAACCCCGGAAGTGACTGCTTCGGTTTGCGAACTATTTTTGGAAGCCGAACGTCCAACGGGGCTTCTGATTGGCTGCAGGAAGCTCCTGCAGCCAATGAAGAAGCCCCGCTTTGGTTTTCAAACGTTTTGGAAGTCGAACATACTTCCACAATGGATTCCCTTCGACTTCCAAGGTATGACTGTATAATAGTTAAATTGTTTCCTGGGTTTACAAGTCTTGTCTTTATTTTATTCAGTTGTGTTATGTCCTGAAATTGGGGGAACATAGGAAGCTGCATTACACTGAGTCAGACCATAGCTTCATTTAGTATTGTCTACTCTGGCTGGCAGTGGCTGTTTAGGGCTTCAGGCAGGAGTCCCCCTTTCCCAGCCCTTTTGGGAGATGCCAGGGATCGGAGTCTCTGACAGCCTGAGTCCCTCTGACAGCTTCTCCCTCTGCCTTGCCTTCCCATCAGAAAATTGAAGAGCAGAAGAAATGGCTGGACCTTGAGATGGAAAAAGTCCTTGAGCAACGCCGTGCCTTGGATGAGCTGGAAGATGAGCTGACCAAACGGGAAGCCATAGTGGCCAAAAAGGAAGCGCTCCTTCAGGAGAAGAATGGCCTTGAAAACAAGAGACTCCGCTCTAGCCAGGTGAGCCTTGGGTGTGGAAGGTGAGCTGCTCGTTGCCATTATTTTCTTTGTGGCAAGTATAACATAATCCATTCTGAATGGTGTTTTTTTTAGTAAACCTGGGGTGGGGGAGTACAAAAACGAAGCTTACATTAATGAATCTGTTCATGGAGAAGGTGTAAACGAAAATGAGGAAGAAACACTTCATTGCAAACACTTCATTGAATTTTTTTTGGCTTAATTTACAAGTAAATATATATAGGATTTGGCCGTAATGACCAAAATATGCTGGTGGCAGAAGGAAGCTGAAGGAAGAGAGGGGTGGGGGTTGCTGCTTAGGAGAGATGCAGTGGGGAAAGGTGGCTATGTGGTGGCAGCAGCCCAGTTCACTCCCTTGTTCATTGTTTGGTGCCCACCTAGGAGAATGTGGCCTGTGCAGAGACTCCTCCCCATTACAGTGGAACCTCGGGTTAAGTACTTAATTCGTTCTGGAGGTCCGTTCTTAACCTGAAACTGTTCTTAACCTGAAGCACCACTTTAGCTAATGGGGCCTCCCACTGCCGCCGCGCCGCCAGAGCACAATTTCTGTTCCTATCCTGAAGCAAAGTTCTTAACCTGAGGTAATATTTCTGGGTTAGCGGAGTCTGTAACCTGAAGAGTATGTAACCCGAGGTACCACTATACAGTGTATAGTGGCTGCTGGGGACGAGACCTGAGGAGAGAGTTCCTTCTTGGTTTTCGCCTTTCACAACTCATTCCACTTGCGGGGGGGGGAGGGGAGGACGACGACACAGAATTATCCGCTGAAATCTTCATGAAGGCAGAAAGTTGCCTGAGGGTTGAAGGGAGGTGCCCCTCCCCCTTAGGATAAATGAATAGGGTCCTCCTTCATGAACAGGGGACTCGATCAAGGCTAGCTGCCATCCTCCCTTCAAAAATATAGAGGGGGACCTCGGTTTAAGAACAGTACTGTTTACAAACGATTTGGTTTATGAACTCTGCAAAACCGGAAGTAGTGTCCCGGTTTGCGAACTTTAGCTCTGTCTAAGAACGGAATCCGAACAGTGGAAGGGCACTGGTGGCAGGAGGCCTCATTAGGGAAAGCGCGCCTCAGTTTAAGAACAGTTACGGTTTAAGAACGGACTTCCGGAACGGATTAAGTTCGTAAACTGAGGTACCACTATAATTGTTTTATGCTATGCCAAGATGTGTCCCCTCTTTTCCCTTATAGTTGCTATGCTATTCCTTCTTTGAATAGAATTAGCTCTGTTAGCTCCCTCCCCTGAGGAATTAAAACCAAGCGATGGTTGGTAAACCACAAGGACATAAGCTGCAACCGGCAGACTTGCCATCCTAAGGATCTCTCTCCCTTCCCTGTCCCTTGATTCTTTCTGGCTTAGGCCCTGAATGATGACATCATGCGGGTGTCCAGCCGCCTGGAGTACCTGGAAAAGGAACTGACGCAGAAGAATGGGCAGCTTTGCCACAGCAGCACGCATGATCAACAACAGATCCGGCAAGAAATTAACAACTTGCGGCAAGAGAAGGACCAGTTGCTCAAACAAAGGCTGGAGATAGACAACAAGCTACGCCAGGGCACCTTGCTGTCCCCAGAGGTTAATTGGCAGTCTTTCTTGTTGCAAGTATAGTTGATGTACTAGAGATGATTTGTTTCTTTTTCTGTGATTTGTAGGTTCTTACTATAAACATTCTTCACAGTATATTTCAGAGGGAACTTTCTCTGAAAGTGCTTTGAAAATGACTTGTGTGCATCTTCATTTATTCATTAATTTATGATGCACAGTTCCTCTCATCTTTAAACAAGGGTGCGATTGCCATGAGTGCAGAACACAACTGCTCGATAAGGTGGAACAAATGAGCCTCCGTGGAGTGCGGGAATCTTAAAACTAGGTCATTAGTGGAACTGTGACATGACACCCTGGGTTCATTTGGGAGGAAGTGTGGGATGTAAGTTTAATAAAATGAAAATATATCTGGTATCTTGGCTCTTGGGGCACTGTGTCCATGAGTGCCATCCTATTTCTTTCCTAGATGCTAAATTTTAAACTCGGGTCCCTGCTTGGCCAAGGACTTGAGCAAAAAGGCTTCAAGCAAATTATGATCAGCCTTTGTACGCAAAGTGGGAGTCACACTAAAACTATATTTCAGGTTTATGAGAGCAGCTAAATGTAAGGACTGGGAACCTCTCTGCCCAGCAGAACTAAACGTTATTAGTTGCAAAACAACTAAAGTTATCCTTTCCCTCACAAAAGTTTTCTTGCTTTCTTCCTCTCCATTCAGGAGGAACGAATCCTTTTCCAGCTAGATGAAGCCATTGAGGCTCTAGATGCTGCCATTGAATACAAAAACGAGTCAATCACTTGCCGGCAACGTGTTTTGCGGTCCTCAGCCAGTCTCCTATCCCAATGCGAAATGAACCTGATGGCCAAACTCAGCTACCTCTCATCCTCCGAGACCCGGGCACTGCTTTGCAAGTATTTTGATAAGGCAGGTGTTGAATTGTGGCTCTGCTCCATGGAGCAATGCACTGTCCAGTATGAGCACATGAGAGGCCCAGGGGTGCAAAACTTTTAGTCAAGCTTAGGTCTCTCTCTTTCCCTCCAAGCCAGCTCCTCCCTGCAGCTTTCAGAGCAAAGCTCCCTCAATGGTTTTCCTGGTTCTTAAAATATAATAAATATAATACCTTTATTGTCAATGTACAACCTGTGTACAATGAAATTAACCGAGCCTCCTCCCCCCCCCCCAAACACTCAATCTCATTGCACTCTGTGTGCTTGTCGCACAACACACCAACCCCGAAAGTCAGTTGCACTATATTATTTTCCGTTCAGCAGCCTAACAGCCCCACGGATAGAAACTGTTTTTTAGCCTGTTGGTACGACTGATTATACTTCTATATCTCCTGCCCAAGGGTAGAAGATTAAAGAGGTGCTGGCTGGGGTGTGAATCGCCCGAGAATTTTTCTCGCTCTCCTAAGGCAACAATCCCTTGTGATGTTATCTAGCAGAGTCAGGGGACAGCCCATGATATCATGTGCTGTATTCACCACCCTCTGTAAAGACTTTCTATCCGTGGCTGTCAAGCCAACGTACCACAATGTGATACAGTATGAGAGGACACTTTCTATTGTGGACTGGTAGAAGGAGGTCATCAATTGTTGTTTAACATTGCTCTTTCGCAAGACCCTGAGCAAATGGAGTCTCTGTTGGGCCTTTCTGACCACCTGAGTTAAGTTGATTTTCCAAGTGAGGTCTTCACTAAGGAAGGACTTTAAAGGAAGAGACTCTCTCCATACAACTCCCCCAATATACAACAGGGCTAGTTCCCCTCTCTTCCTCCGAAAGTCCAACACTGTCTCCTTTGTCTTGCTAATATTTAGGTGCAAGTTATTCTCTAGGCACCATGTAAATACTTTCTGAACCTCCCCTCTGTATGCTGATTCATCTCCACCTGTAATTAGACCCATTGTGGTAGTATCATCTGCAGACTTCATAATTGCAGTAGATGGATCAGATGAAATAGTCATATGTCTACAATGAGTACAGGTAGGGACTCAGCACACATCCCTGTGGGGTGCCAGTGCTGAGCTTCAGGGAGGTAGAAGTAAAAACAAGCACAATACCTTAAACCCGCATTTGGACTGCCACCATTTTGGGCAGTAGGTTGCATAGGAAGGGAGCAAGAAGGCATCCCTACACATAGAAAACTAGGATGTCTGGGGTTAGATTGGAACCCTTCTCCCTGAAATACCCATTTCAGGGGGATTTTTCATTTATGTTTTGCACAGAGGAGCTCCCAGCCTCCATCTGCCGTGGCGGTCCAATCCAGACCCAAGCAATGGCTTCCCACATTATCACTGGGAATCTCTCACTTCATGAATCTGTCAGTGTCATACGCGTACATTGTTTCAGTTCTGTTAACAAGATGATGCCTTAGTTGTGAGAAGACCATGCAGAAAGTTTGTGTTTTTGGCCAGGTGGTGACTCTGCGAGAGGATCAACACAGGCAGCACATTGCCTTTTCCGAACTGGAGATGCAACTGGAGGAGCAGCTGCAGCTGGTATTTTGGCTGGAAGTAGCACTGGAGCGCCAGTGCTTGGAGATGGACCGCCAGCTCACCTTGCAGCAGAAGGAGCATGAGCAGAACATTCAGCTTCTGCTCCAGCAGAGCCGGGGTAACAAAGGGCCTTTGTATCAAATCAAATCAAATCATTTGATTTGATTTGATTTGATTTGGGCCTTTGTAGTCATTGGTGAATTACATGGCATGTTAAATCTTCAGTTGGACAAAGTTTGCCAGTCCTCAGCAGACTGCGTATTTAATTCCCTTCTCTCACAGAGCACATGGAAGAGGGGCAGGCAAACAGCAGGCTTCAGTACCAAGGAAGGATCCAGGCACTGGAAAAAGAATTGGCGCATTACAAGTGGGCCAACCACGAGCTGACTCAGAAGCTGAGCATGAGCGATTTGGAGGGACAAGGCAAAGGTGAGGATAACCTCGGCTCTGGAGGCTTAAGTCTTTTTATCACCGCCACTGATGACAGTTCAGATGTGGCTATTCTACACAGCAAGCCAAGCACACAGTCCCAACCACGTCTTGAAAGGCAAAGCGGTGGACTGGGTTCCTTAGAACAGGGATGAGCAACCTTTTTCATTCAGAGGTCCAAATTCCTGTGCTGAGTGGGGTCAGGCAAAAGTGGGCAGGGCATTTGGAGTAAATTTCACCTTAACACTGTAAACTAGTTTTTGCAGGCATTTTCTGCTCTCCATCCAAACGATATACCTTATCAGAATTCAAGGACACACGCCAGCCGGGCATTGGGAGTGGTGTGGCTTGGGAGGGCTGTATTTGAACCTTAGACCTACCCGTGCCTTAAAAGTAACAGAGGCCAAAATAGACTGGTGCTTGCTGCCAAAAAAAATTTAAACCTGAAAACAGGGAAGTAGAGGTGAATGAATGGGGACCATTGTTGTTACACCCACTTGGTTACAGTTGGAAATGATAATTAGGCTTTGGAGAACAAGGGAGTTATGGACTGGAGCAGCATTTGAAGGGAAGTTGCTCAGACAGTGGCTCTACGTGGTTGTTGTGGGCCATCAGTCTTAAAATGTTTTGGAACCTGCTTTGTGGAGAGATGTACACTGATGTTGGAAGGGCTGTAGCACATATGCCCAGCATGGAAAAATGCTCAGCTTTAATCTCCAGGTAGGTAAAAGGTGAAATCAACACAGCCCATTTTAATATATTTTGTCAGCCCTGGCATTCTCAAAACCAGTATTGTTATGAAAGCCATTTGCAGGGGGAAACCAGTTGAGCTCACCAGCACTGTATTTCTGAAAGAGATAGGGCCCAGTCTCTCTGAAGCTATATTGACCAGGGCCACATTATCAATTTCTGCCATCAGAAAAAAATATATGTATGCTTTTGTTACCTCCACAGCTTTTTATCTGAGCATGTGAACAGAGATTGCAGAGGTGGACAGACTTCAGGCTTACTTAGGGTCTTCTATTAGCTCCCAAGATCCACAATCCATAGGCAAATGCAAAAAGACATGCACTAAAAATCAAAAGAATTCTAAGCCCAGGAATGGTCCCCCATACCCTGGCACGATGATTGTCCCTGGTTAGGTCAAGCTTTCTTCACTTTAGTAGTATAATTTGGGTGTGTTGTTTAATGGTAGTAACAAAACAAGTGGGATTTGGAAACCCTTGCTGATCTACTTCAAATCACCCAGAGGTCTCTCCTGCAATACCAAAGTTGGGCAGAAAGCAGGCAGTGTTGAGCTCAATGACCAAATGGCTTAATTTTACTATACTCCTGTTGGTTTTCTCTGTACAGGGAATTGCCGATTTTTTGGTCCATTTTTGTTCATTACACAGCACAGACCCTAGGAAATTACTTTCTAAAATGTTCTCCTCTTCTCATACAGGTATGGAAAGAATCACTTGTGCAGCCGAGGACAGACCTGGTTCGATTAGAATACATGGTGACTTTAGTGCGAGTAGCATGTTGGATACCGTGCAGATAGAGCTCTCCGAAAGAACCCACAGAAGCGGGGATGAACCCCGGGACCTGGTGCATGCAGCCTTGCCATCCACCTGGAGGCGGTCTTCATTATCCAGTGCCAACACCTTAGTACCGGAAGACTTTTGCCAGAAAGAGACAGACTTCTTATCCAGAGGTGGCCAGATCAAGGAAGCATCTCTGCCACTGAGCCTAGCTCCTCTGCTGAAGTCTCACATGGAGCTGTACAGGACTGGGCTGTCATATCCAGAAATCATTGATGTCAGGAAAAACCCATTCTAGGTCCCAGCTTCTCCCTGCTACTCTTGCTCAAAGCTTGAGGGGTATTGCCTACAGAACAAGTGTATTGTTACAAGTTGCTACAAGTAGTAATTGATGGCTATGCTTAACTTAAGGTGCAAATTAGCCTTCTGTCATACACTAGAGAGGATTTTTTTTGGAGGGCAGAAAAGCAGTATGTCAGACTTTTTCCTCTACAGCAGTGACCTTTGTATTTAGCTGCAGTACCTCCCAGAGGGAAGACCACTACCTCTGGCAAAATGCCTGTCTCTGGAGAGATAGGAAAGTCAGAAATATTTTCTGCTGTAGGCCTAGAGACATGTAAATAGTTTAACTAGCCTTTTATACTGTAGCTTCTAATAAATGAGTAACTTTTATAAGGGCTTGAAATACATTGTTTCCTTCCTGTTCACAATTTAACCAAAAGTATTACTATTTATACTCCCTTCCTAGCAGTATTCAAGTACCATACAGCTTTGGAGGGTAGACTGATGCTAATTTCAGTTAATTTATGAGCTTTAAAACCTAACAATAAATATTAGTTTCCTTCGTTTCTTGGCAAGGAAGATGTGAAATTGTTTTTTGCATGGTACGTAAGAGATATCCAGTTCCCTAGTATTTAGCTAGCACAAATAAATAACATTCTTTCAGTACCATAAGAGCAACTTACCATATTAATTTATTTTACAAAAGTACTTTTTAAAAGCAGTCAGTTTCACCCATCATTTATACCCTTTAGTGCTGAAACCCTGAGAGGAGCCCTATGATGACACGCTCATAGCTTAAATTTATATGGAGACACTACAGCTTTTCCTCACAGAACACAACTGTGAGTTCATGCGCAAGAGGTGCTTCCATTGTGGCTGGCAATATCATCTTCATTTTGGTTTTAAAGTCATCCAAAATGGCTTTGTCATGTTCACCATCTTTTTCCCAGGTTCAGCTGAGCAGCCTTTTCCGTGAGTAGGTCCTCCTGATGGAATGTTGTCTCCTGGTTGTACTGTGAAAGGGGGAGAGTTCTTCCTCTGCAGCTCCAAATGCATCATTGTTGTCTCCTGTGTAGGAAAGCAATAATATGAAAAATACTGGCAGGCATAGACAGGAGAGGCAAGCAGTTGTAAGTCAGCTATTTCCCTCCGTGGAACAGCAACTTTCCACAAGAGAGCAAAATATCGGATAGCTGGTGAAAGAACCCAAAGCAGTTTAAGAATATAGCCTTCATATCCTGTTCTGCGAGAACCTAAAGGGAACTGGGTATTTTATTGCTACAGGAAGGTCTTACAAGAACCATTGGACTATATATGTGTTTGCAATTTGGCTCTTTGCAGTTCAGGCTTCTTCTGAACACCACTCGGGTTCAAATAAACTGCATTTACCTGTGGGCCATTTCCTCAGGGATGTGGTGTGGCCTTGATAGAGCAGCGGGGACTGCGTCAGTGCCCGAAGTCCAGTAGCAGAGATTGTGCTCTTCCCTGAAGACGTTGGTGGAGTCATACCTAGGAGACGTGACAAAAGATATTAGACACAAACCCTGGTTGGAGGTTCCAACACTTCTGGTAGCTATGTAGTATTCATATGTGCAAAATGGCAAAAATAGGGCTTGGGTTAAGGTGAATAGATTAATCAACTACAGCTTGATCCTTCCTTTGAGCATGCAAGTGCAACCTTCTGTTTACTAAATTCTAAAATACTGAAGGAAAGTTAAGACGTATCTAAACGACTGGTCGACATTTTGGTAATATGCAAATTGACTGTTTAGTTATCTGCCTTTAATAAATTAACAGAACAATCCTATGCAAATTTACTCATAAGTCCCACTATGCTCAATGGAGTCTACTTCAATGGTGTGCATAGGACTGCATCTTAAAAACATCTGATCCACTGATAGCCCTTGACACAAGATGTGTGTTGCCCCAAAACTGCTGGGGGGAAAGAAATACCACTAGCTCATTAGGGAAGCAATTAGACTTGTTTGTTAACCCTGTAAATTGCAATGCAGATTAATGGTTCTGTATAAATTTGGCATATTAATTTATTAATTTGGGAGTATTAATTTAAAAAAGACAGTAGTAAATTGAAAGTTCATAAAAGCAGAGCTGGAAGAGATTAAGTTTTGATTCAAGGCCCTTCTCAAAGGCATGACCTTTGGATCTACCATGCCACAATCAAGCAGGTACACTGTAGAACGGTTCCTACAGCTGGGATATTTTAAAGACTGAGCCTTGCTTGGTGTGTTGGTAGGGCTGGCCAGAGGGTAATTCTAGAGCAATAAAGGTGTGTGCGGAAAGACGCAAAGGAGCCTTTTCTCTGTTTGTATCCTCTACTCTGTTCCTTTTCACTGTAGCTGAATTTCAGTCCAAAATTACCTGAAATGCTGAAGGCCTCCTCTTCCTCTTCCAGTATTGTCTTGTTTAAGGACGCTACACCTTTTCCTGTACTCAGTTCGGCTGCATACACTGCCGCGTTTGGGTTGCCTCTCTTTGCGCAGTGCCTTTTTTTCACTTCCTGGCTGACTTCCTCCTCAGGAGACACGTGGCCAAAGGGCCTTTTTCTGAACTTTAGGCCAGGGGTCCCTCTGCAGGTGCTCTCGTCTCCACTGGGCTCTGCATCGCTGCAAGGCGACTGGTCCTGAAGCCTACAGATGCCTTCAAGTTCAAAGTCCCCCAAAGGCAGTGCTTTATTGACGCCAAGGTCAGAAGCTCTAGTTTCCCCAGCCACCTCCACGTGCCTCTCGCTTTTGCTGCAGCCCACAGTGGCCCTTTTCCTTCGCGGCCAGTCCTTGATTGCTTCAGGGGTCACTTTCCCTTTATGCTTTGGAGAAGGTGTCCAGGGAAGGCCAACATTGCCCTGGGATGGGGAAGTGGAGTTGGGAGTGCAATGAGTTGGAGTGTACGACTGACATATATAGGTCTGCCCCCCACCCCCGAACTTCGCAGGGGTACTGTGAGCAGATCGATTACAAGATGGCGAGATGGAGAGGCTTTCCAGTTTCCCAGAGTGCCTGCCGCACCAGGTCACGGAAAGATCCCCTGCAGCAAAATCGCTTTCATCTCCTTTGGGCTTTCCAGACTGCAAATGAGACTGAGGATCCAAAGCTGGCCCAGAGCCAACCCTTTTAATTCGGAGCTTGGGCAGGCCAGAAGCTTGCATCTCGAGCTCAATCTCATAAGTTCGTGGGCTCGTTGCCAGAGGCAGAGTGTGAGCAGTCCTAGGTGTGCTGAATGTTGCCCCCTTCTCGGGCTTCCCCAGCCGCGCTGCAGCCTCCCGCTGCCTTCTGTCTGGGGTGTGACGCAGTGAATAGGCACTAGAGCCAGACTTTGGGGTTTCGGGCAAGGAGGCCTGGTCACACGCAGGAGGGTTCTGGAGGAGCAGAGGCTGGAGACTTACTGCCTTCTCCCCTGGCAAAACTGTACCTGGGCCACCTTCTGCTTCAGAACTGCCAGTGGCGAAGACATTGGTTAGGGAGGAAGCATCTAGGCGCTCGCACAGAACCACAGCATCTGGGAGAAGTATGTGGTCCTTTGTGGAGAGCTCAGGAGGCAGGTGTCTTTCTAACCCCCTCCTCTTACTTGGAGTCCTCACTCCACGTCTCTTCACGGAGGGGGTGCTCTCTGCTTTAGTTTTAGCAGAAAGATTCAAGTCTGTATAGCAGGGATGCTGCTCGGCAGGCAGGCAGGCAGGTGACTGGAGGGCTTTGGCTGGGTACATGTTTGTGACCCTCTGGCGTTTCAAAGGAGTCTTTTGGGGAGTACAAGACTTCCTGCGCAGATCCCAAGTCCCAGTAGGAGAAAGTGTGGATGTGGCTATGGCATTTGGGGGTGGGCTATATGGCAATGAGTTAACATCGGGCATCAAAACAGGATCACCAGGTGGGGAAAAGGCTTCACTAAGCTTGGTGTTCTTTGGACTCGAAGATGGTTCTGAAAGTCTGCCTCTGGATACTGTAGGTGTCACTTCTGACACCGCAGAGTCCAGCTCCAATGCTGAAAGTGGCTCTGTAAGTTGTTCTGCCTCAAGAGGCTGTTTCTGAGCAGAAGCTGGAGAGGCAATTCTCCAGGCAACTCTCAAGGAGCGCCTTGGGGACTGCAGTTGTGAGAGCCACGTTCCTGGTGAATTTGATGGGACTGGAGAGAGCAGAGCAGCTGCCGAACAGGAACCACTTGCAGGCGAAGCAAATACATCATCAGGCACCTCATCCCCTGCCTGCATTCCAGATGTTTGCAGCTGTGCTGCCTTGTGCGGGGAAGAAAATATTTCCTTCATCAGAGCCGTGCGTGCAAAACAATCCCCTTTCTTTTCAGTGGCTTCAGGCAAGGACTTGCTCTTCTGTCTACAAGGTGAGAAGAGATTTCCCAAACTTTTGGCTGCACTATGCTTTGGGGCTCGGCTCTTTTGGGGGGTCTGCTGTAGCTTCTCCAGAATAGTTCTTCCTGGTGTGTTATTAGGGGGACTTAAGAGCTTTGGGGAAGACCGAAGGGATGCTTTCCTTGGTGTCTGTGGAAGGAGAGTGAAAATGGGTAACTGCTTTTGTCTAGGACTACAGCAACAGAACAGACTACATATGGAGCTTAATATCATTTCTACTTACAGAATCACTTATGTATTTGACTATTGACATTACATATTAAGGCTGTACACTAGAAGTGGGAAATTAAGGTGGCATGTAGACTAGATAAGTAGGTATGGAAAGAAACATAAGACAGCAATTTTACCTGATAAACAAGCTCACTGGAGGCTAAAGTTTTTCTTCTTGTTCTGGGTGAGTCCATCCCTTCAGAACCAAACACATCAAGAACTGCTCCAAAGAGAAGGCTCTTTGGGGACTGGGTGGCTTTTTTCACAAGAGGAGATGCTAAGCCTGTAAAACAAAAAGATAGCAAACAGTCCACACAAGTGTCAGCTGCTGTAGGCTCAAGCTTTTAAGGCAGCATGTTCCTGGCTACCCACATTGGCATGAACTAGTTAGTAACTACAAACCAAACATTTCCAACTTCTAGATGTCTGACTAAATGTATGACTGACTTGCTACGCTGAGAGACCGTGCCATACAAACCTTGGTCTCTGCAGTGACAAAGTGGAATAATTACTTTCAGCAGCAACAAGTGGCAGGTATCGCCTACAACTGCAACTGGAGGGACAAGTTAGCATGCAGGGACAGGTTAGACCTCCCTTTTACTATCTGCTTCAAATTGCCCTCTATCATGTACAGTGGTACCTCAGGTTACAGACGCTTCAGGTTACAGACTCCGCTAACCCAAAAATAGTACCTCAGGTTAAGAACTTTGCTTCAGGATGAGAACAGAAACTGCGCAGCGGCAGGAGGCCCCATTAGGTAAAGTGGTACCTCAGGTTAAGAACAGTTTCAGGTTAAGAACGGACCTCCAGAACGAATTAAGTTCTTAACCCGAGGTACAACTTTACTTATGGCAGATATATGAATATCACTAGCAGACTATGAGGCCTGTAGGAGGAATGAATGAAAGTAGGAGTAGGACCCAGGTGATTGTTAGATAGACAGTAGTTTTCTGTACCAATCCATCTACCACTGAGAAGTGGGGCTGTCTACCTCCAAGGAAATATAGGGAGAGTAGTTTTAGGTTGTGGTACCGTACCTGTGGAATACCCTACCCAAGGAGGCTGGCTTACCTCTCCCTTCAATGTTCTGAAAGAAAGGATGCAGCAAGCTCACCACACGTCGTCGTGTGTTGCTGATTTTGTGTGAAAATCAGTCTGTTTGAGAAACGAGTATCTATCATTTTTTTTTTTATTGGCTAATCAATTTGTTTTGATGGGGAAAGATAAGGGAGCTTATCTTTCCCCATCAAAACAAAGTAGATGTAGATTAACGTCTACTTTGCCTAAAAAAAATACCTTTCATTTATAGAGTTTTTCATGACAGTACAACATCAAACAAGCATTAGAAGAAAAGTACAAAATCTCCCAAGCAAATAAGCAATAGAAAAGTTGCAGGTGGAGCAAATAGCACAGTAGGAACACCCAGGTAAAATAAAGCAGCATCTACTTTGCCTCTGACTGAACTCTCATGTGTTCAAGCCAATCTTGTAATCAATCCCTGGAACCAAAAGCAATCCGTTGCTTGCTTCCATACCTGTTAAACTGTCTTGTACATCAGGTGCTTCCGACTGCATTTGCTGTACACTCTTCTTGCTGGGTTGAGAGCAGTAGAAGGAACCAGAGACTGCTCTATCCTGTAAAAGTTGCTTGATCCGTGGACTTCTTCTTAATCCACCTTTGGGTTTGTATGTGGAAGAAACAAGGTTCGTCTTTAAACTCACAGCCATATAGTACCAAGTCAGTGCCACCAATAAAGGGGAATCTAAGAACTGGTCTGCAACTCAGCATTTTGTTGTTGTTGTTTAGTCATTTAGTCGTGTCCGAGTGTTGAGATGATAAAATGGAGGGAGAACCAGTGATCTTCCCAGATATTGCTGGACTACCATTGACCATGCTGGATGGCCGTGACTGATGTTGGAATCCAACATGTTCCCCATACCCACTGTAAACTGTCCGGAACTCCTTGAACGAAAGGTAGGATAAAAATGAAATAAAAATCGGAATTTTTGCCACCTTCTGCCCTGTTAACAAATGAATTTAAGCTATAGCCAAAGAGCTGGAGCTCCCCAAACATGCAAATAAAAAGGTCACATAAAATCAACACCTACATGGTATGGCTTTTTCAGGAGATTCTTCTACAATGCCAACTTCAGATCCAGGGTCTGAATTCCTATGAAGGAAACACTGCTTTAGAAGTTCAAGCACAATGGCAAAGGACATCCAAGTGCAGAAAGGTATCCAGAAAAGTTCCACTTTCTACCAAAAACAGTAAGTTGCTTGATCAGTGAATCTGGTGCCTTCACTCACCGGCCTTTAATCTGCTTGTGCAGCAGCCGCCTGGAGATCTGCTTGTGCAACGGTGTTTCTGCCACACTCTTGGTCAGCAGTTTGAGATTATCTGAAAAGGACCAAAGAATAATTATCGCAAGGTAGCAAGTCTGCACAATGACTTGCATTGTGTAAGCCAGGTGAGGATAACATATTTGACGTTTTGAAGTTTAGAAGCAAGTACTTTTTCAGATTCCAAACGGCTTCAGCCCCCGCATCTAAGTTTTTCCCTTCCCTTCCCTTCCAAAATACCCTTTGACTCTCTGGGGTGGGAAGTCCTCCTGGCTCCACATTCACTTAATCCCTTCCATAGTAGACACCTTCCCTGGTGTTCCATATTTTCCCACTTACTGCTTTTGCCCCAGCCATCCTACATAAGCCAAGACAAGCAGTGGGAGTTACGTTCCAAGGCACCACACATTTAAGTGAAATTGTGTATATCTGAAACACTATTGAAAAAGCCTGCAAACACCCTGTTCTGCCCCCGCCTCATCCCCTTTTGTGATGTTTTGGGGTCACTTCTGGGTTTGGAGCAATGCATGTGTTGCGCACAGATCGGACGCACGCACAACAGTCGCTGCCTGTACAGCAAAGCACTCATTTAAGTAACCTCTCACCTAAACAATCATTGACACCGAGAGACAATGGGACTGCTCAAGGTGCCCCGACTATAAAATTGGAGAAATCGAGAGATATATAGCTCGCCGTTCCTGGAAGGAGCCTTTAAAAAAGTCCCATATGCTCAGAGACTTTGCGACTGTTCATTGGGGGAGATAGGAAGCCCAGAGAACCTGTTCTTTAGATGTCCCTTTTATGAAGAGGCACGTAGTAAGACCACTGATCTCCTACTGGTGAGGCTCCCTGACCTCCCGGAAAAGCAAAAATGCGACCTTCTCCTGTTAGGCAAAGATCAGAAGATGACCCAGGTGGTCACCAGATTCTGTGTACAGATCTGTAGGTGGAGACCATCTCCCATCACAAACTAGTTTGTTAAGAAAATCCCCAAACTTGGTTCTATGGGTGACTCTGGGTCAGCTCCCTGCGGTAGTTTATTGTTGTACATTGTTTTTAAATTTATTGTTGTACATTGTTTCAATTGCTTGTTTTCCTTCTGTGACTGTACCCCAAGTGTGTTTTATAAGCTGGTCTCCGACCGTAGTAAATTATCTATCTATCTAACCTCTCACCTCTTGCACACTCCTTAGCTCGGTTCCGCCTGTTTTTTAAACCTTCTACAGCTGATACTGACTGGCTTCGAGGAATCTTTGATAGGGATCTTTTGCCTGGAGGAAGCATTTCTTCATTGAAGAGGTTCCTTCGTACCTTTGTCACTTCTGGAAGCATCAAAAAGCCAAAAGAAGGAACTGAGTTTTGATTGCTGTTCACAAGACAAAGCACTCTGGAGAAAATATTATCTTTCTGTGCAGTTCAAAATCCGAGAATTAATATAAAGTGTCAGATTATTTTTTTTCATAATTATGTATTTTTTTCTTTGTTTTGAATCCTGGACACAAAGAGAACCAAAAGGAAGACACTGGGTTGTATCCAACTAATTTCTATCCCAAGTAGACCCATTGAAATTAATGGGCTTAGTTAGTCATGTCCATAAATTTCAGTGGCTCTACTCTGAGTAGGATTACCACTGGATCTAACTCTCAAGAAATTAAGAAGATCCAGAATATGAATCACATAGAGCCCAAATGCATTGCTGCTGAACTGAATCACGTATCCTGTTGAACGCAGTGGAGATACGAATTGCTTTTCTCCACAATGCACAACCTGAATTTAGTGATACATTCTGGATTACTATCGATAGACACTAGGGACTCTGGCAATAAATGCACATTTCATGGCACTTATTGTTGGATCAAAAGAGAAAAGTTTGGTAAATATAAAATTATTTCCATCCTCATAAGCCTGGACAAAGCTTTTAAAACATATATATGGCTATTCTTTAAATAAACCAAGCACTGTGCCAAATTTGAGAAAGTCAGCTGCAGTGGTTACAGTTTTGGGATGGATAAAAAAAAGGAATTATTGAATTTCTCCTAGTGTATTGTGGGCAATTGGTCTGAAAATTGAGGACAGGAGAGATGCCCCTGGGGAAGAAACTCGCCAAATTGCAAACTAATAGGTCCACTAGTAGGTGGATAAATGCCACTTTATACAGACCTCTTGCTTCACCTCTTGACAAGCCCCAAAATCCCTCCAAGGGATTAATCTGAATCAGATCACAGCCCTACCATCTAGTTCTCTAATAAGGAAGGAAGAAGAAGTTTACCTTGCACTGCCACTTTCTGTACAGATGGTACTGATTTCACATCAAGGCACACATGAGAGCTGTCCTGAATTATTAGAATATAGTATTAGAATGATTTCAGAATTACATCTATTTATAGGTAATTTGGAAAAAATAATGCCGGAAACTGAAATCCATTTATTTGGAAAAGGACTTCCCTTTGTTCCAGTGAAAACTAAATCAGTGTAACAGCTTTCCACATAAAGGTGTTTTAACATCAGAAAGACTATTCAAACAGGCATAGAGACACAGGAGTTTTACAGCTGCTACATGCATTTTCTGGTTTTCCAGAAAGATATTGCCGGGGGGGGGGGGGAGGAAACGTTACCTTCCTAGTACGGTTTCTGGGTACTTGAGGAATCTCTATTTGGCGCAAGTTCTGTGATGCTTCTGTTACACTCCGGTGTCTGCCCAGCGTGTTCTTTCTAGAAGTACCAAGTAAAATCTTGAGCAAGGCGCACAATTACATTTCAACAATTTTTTTAAAAAGTAGGGGCTTTTCATGCAGCCACCTTGAAATAAGGTTCATTGTTTTCAACACAAAGTGACATTCTCCCATGCTGCCCTCAAGGTAATCTAACACCAACAGGAAGCCCACATGGACACACCTTTGAAATGTTTGCAATATCCTTTGATAAACTTCAGAAGGAATTTCCTTATTCAGAAAGAAATTGCAACCCAGTCTAATTTTAATCCAATGCCATTTACGCCTTGCAGTCACCTTTTCTTGGCAGATCTGGTGCGTAGTTCTTCCAGTTGTTCTGCATCGGTACTTAAGGAAGCTGTTCTGGAAACAGGAACTGAGGATGCAGAAGGAGGCAGGGATGGGGTTTGGCTCTCCTGACTGAGGGAATCGTCACTGAAGAAGTCTGCTGGCAGGACAGAGGCCAGCTTTGGGGGAATCTGTGTCCCCAGACTGTAGTACAAATCCCCAAGGGTCTTTGGCATAGATTCCAGATACCTACAGAGACATCGTAACACAAGCATGCATCAGACATGCTACTTACCAAGGACTCTAACCTTTGTGAGATTTTGTTACCTGATTCTGCACCCAACTTTATTAAACTTGCAAGCTCTTGCTTTTAAGAGTATGCCTATGGTTTCAGTTGAAGAAGAGGGGTGGTTGTGGCAATAATGGAAAGCATACAAATCTGCCATAAAAATAAATTAATCAGAAGGCATGTTCACTCACTACTAGTCCAATTATCCCTCTTTCCCAACTGAGTTATGTTTCCTTCATTTGACGATTTAGGCCAGCCAGAAAGTTTTCACACAACCAGGTATCCAGCTGAGCAACCAAAATACTTGTTGTGCCTTCAGTGGATTCACAGTGCAATCTTAGAATCATAGAACCGTAGAGTTGGAAGGGACCCTGAGGGTCATCAAGTCCAACCGCCTGGGTGGGCTCGAACCACCAACCTTCTGGCTAAGAGCCAGAATCACTGACCCATTGTGCCACCTGAGATCTTCTGTATGTTTGCTCAAAAGTAGGGCCAATTGAAATCGATGGGTAGAAATCTTAACCAGTGAAATAAAGCAATATACCACCTACAGATTTGTTACACACTGTTCTGATATCGCTAATGAATTGATGGTATATAAGTATGCTTACAAAGGGACACGGGTGGCGCTGTCGGTTAAACCACAGAGCCTAGGACTTGCCAATCAGAAGGTTGGCGGTTTGAATCCCTGCGATGGGGTGAGCTCCCGTTGCTCGGTTCCTGCTCCTGCCAACCTAGCAGTTCGAAAGCACGTCAAAGTGCAAGTAGATAAATAGGTACCACTCCGGTGGGAAGGTAAACAGCATTTCCATGTGCTGCTCTGGTTCACCAGAAGCGGCTTAGTCATGCTGGCCACATGACCTGGAAGCTGTACACCGGCTCCCTTGGCCAATAAAGCGAGATGAGCGCCACAACCCCAGAGTCGGCCACGACTGGACCTAATGGTCAGGGGTCCCTTTACCTTTACCTTAAGTATGCTTACAAGTGAATAAATAAATTTACTACACTCCATCAAGCAACAGTACTACCCAAGTACTCTGGTCTATATTTGGAAACTTTAAACAAACAAACATCAACCAAAAGAAACCAAAGTGTTCTTTAGATTAAACTCGGTGAAATTCATGGACCTAAGTTGGTCTTGTCTCTTAATTTCAGTGGACCTACTCTGAGTAAGACTAACGTTGGATGCAACCCCAAATAAATTTGTAGCAGCTAGAGAAGAAAAAAAACACCCTAGACTTAATTTGAAACATCCCCAACTATTTAAATAGTGATAAGTTGAAATACAGTCAATTTTGTTTTAATTCTGGTTCAGGAAGGCTGCAATGAGCCTAAGAATGGTAAATATATCTGGAGGTGTGGGGAAGGATGAAATTTTCCTTTTGGGGTAGAATTTCAACGATTAAAATGAGTGTGCTTCCAAAGATGTTATTTTTATTCCAAATGATTCCAATAATTAAAGGGACAACAATCTTTAAAGAGTGGCAAAGAGTAATTTCAAGGTATATATGGCAGGGCAAAAAGCTGAGAATAAAATTCAAGTTATTAACAGATGCGAAGGAAAGAGGAGGCTTTGCCCTGCCAGACTTGAAATTATATTACGAAGCATCGTGTCTCTGTTGGTTAAAAGAATGGATAAAATTTAAAAATACAAAATTGCTAGATTTAGAAGGATTTGATAACAGATTTGGATGGCATGCGTATTTATGGTTAGAAAAGAAGAAAAGTCAAAGGATTTGAGAACCATATCTTCAGGAGATCTTTAATAGAAATATGGGATAGGTATAGAAATCTATTAGAACCAAAAGTTCCACACTGGCTGTCACCATTAGAGGTTACATATAGAGAACTGATAATTAAAGAAGGAGGAAAATGGAAAATGAAACCATATGAACAAGTAAAAGAATACGTGTTTGGATGGTTGCATTATTTCCAAGTAAATGAAATGTTTAAAAAAGATCTTAAAGAGTGGATATTTAGAAAAAGAATCGAAATTCCAAACTGAAATAATAAATAATTATAAGATACTGTCAAAAATGTACAAAATACTGTTGGAATGGCATACGATGGATGAGGAAGTCAAATCGGTTATGATACATTGGGCCAGAGATTTTGGATATAATATACAATTGGAAGATTGGGAAAAAAATATGGAAGAAAATATAAAATTTACAGCATGTATTACGTTAAAGGAAAATGTTATGAAAATGCTATATAGATGGTATATTACACCGGTTAAATTAGCAAAAATGTTTAAAACATGTAATAAGCGTTGGAAATGTAAAGAAAAAGAAGGGTCATTTTATCATATGTGGTGGGAGTGTAAGAAAGTGAAGGGTTTCTGGGAGATGATTTATAATGAATTGAAGAAGATGTTGAGATATACATTTGTAAAGAAACCAGAAGCTTTTCTTCTAGGAATAACAGGAAGAGAGATAAATAGAAGGGACTGTAAACTTTTCCAATATGCTGTAACAGCGGCAAGAATATTAATGGCCCAAAAATGGAAGCAGGAGGATTTACCAATTGTGGAAGAATGGAGAATGAAACTTATGGACTATGCAGAACTGGACAAACTAACTGGGAAGATTAGATATCAACGAGAGCACAAGTTCACTGAGGACTGGGGGAAATTCACAGAATATCTGGAAAGTATATGTGATGAACAAACAACGCTAGTGAGATTTAAAGAAGCTCTGTGAAAGTTAGAGGAGTATTGTAAAAAAGGAAAACAGGTTAGGAGGGGTATACTAAAAGGCAATATTGAATTTAGGGAATGCGTAACAAAAACTTAAATATGGATGATTGACAGAGAAGCTGATGGAAGTCAAAAAGTTGAAATTTATGAAAATGATTTGTTATGGTAAACTTGTATAATGGAAAAATGAATAAAAATTATTATAAAAAAGAAGAAAAAAAGAATGGTAAATATAAAATACTGGCAATTCAGATAACCAGCTCTTTAGCTCACGTTCTGCATTAATAGTCATGCAGCTCTCAAGTCCTCTGCATAACAGAATTTGTTCAGCCTTCCCTGCTCCACTCATCGTTTTGTAAATGAATGAATAAAATTAGCCAGCACACAAGAGCACTTACGTTTCTACAACTTCTTCCAAAAACCTGGCAAGGTATCCTGGGTCTTCAGTCAAACACAAAATCCGCAGCATCTCTGTCATCTGCAAGCAAGTTGAGCGGCAAAAAATTGGTCAAGGGTTAATGATAGCAGGCCAGTTCACATGTAATGCCAGGCCAAAGCATGATTTAGCATGAACAGACAAATGTGAAGCTCTACTGTTTCCACTATGGCCTCATTGACCTTTGTTCAGATATAACATAAAGCCAAACCTCGACTTAAGCGCACATGAGCAAACATGCAGGTTCCTGGGGTGAACACTAGGGCTGCTGTGCTCCTTTCCTAGACCCATGCAATCCAGGGTTAAGTCAATGTTTGTTTGAATACATTTTTTCGAGGCTTATGGAGAAAAATAGAAAACTTAGTATCATTTTTTTTCTTTTTATCCAAACTAAGACTTTGCAATAAAAAACATAAAGAGAAATGGCGAGGGAAGGGGAGAAAGGAATAAAGAAAGAGAAAGAGAGAAATAAAGGAAAAGAAATAAATCAGAAGGTAGGGGACTTCGTCTGTCAGCTATATATAAACAATATTCACTTCATCTACTCCAATATAACACCCAACAAAGTCACTTTCTAAAAAACAAACCTTATCTTCATTCCTCAAATCCAAATTTAATTACCGGTAATTCATTTTCTTTTTCATGCAAAAAAGTCTTTAACAAATGTTAACAATGACTTTTTTCCGATTAAACATGTCAACTGACATGTTTAATCGATTGGCATGGTTACGTCAATGTTTAAATTAGCAGTGCATCTCAAACCTAGCAGACACACAAGGAGTGGTACACTAAGAACAAACTTTGGTTACAAGCTTGTGACTTGTCTGGAATGAGATAAACCACAAACCCGGGTTTGGACATTAACCCTGAGACAAACAACAGCTTAGCCCTGCATAGTCCATCAGTAGCAAGACCAGGGGAAGAGTGCAACGGCAGTGATCTTCACACCAGGAAGTAGCATCTTTGTTCATTTGTGCTAAGTTATTGTTTGGTTCCACATTATATGCTGGCCGGGTCACCAAGACCATAGTTGCGGCTCAACAGCAATTGAGATGTGAAGATTTCACATGCTGGCTGAGAATTGCTGTTTTCAACTTCTGGAACCCAGAGGCAAGGCTTGTTCATCTACCTCTTCCACAAGCTGTTCCATCTCATCTGTGCTATTTTGCAAAGAAGGGCACTGCAGGCACATTTCAAGGCGCAGATAGACCTGAAGCTGACACCTGTTAAAGAGAGGGAGAGGGAAATATGAATGGAAGAGAAGGTATGCCCTGCTGCCAATTTTATATCACCTGCTGAGAGTAGTAGCGACATTAGCAGCAGGAAGAGCTACAAATGTTTCCACCCAGTGCCTTCCTTGCTGCCACCATCTTCCAAAAAGCTGAGCAAGGAGCCACACGTTATTGTTAAGATACCATGGATATTGACTGGTATTCTGGTTTGTTAGTGCAAGGGTGATATCTGCCTATCAAAAGCAGTATACAAACATTGTAAAACAGATTAACATAAAGTGATTTTGCAAGGTTATTTACACATTCAGCATATTATCTAGATGGTACACACCACTACACAAATATATCCTTGAAAATTAAAACAAAGGGCAATTGTTATTTTTGTAGCGTTCACTAGTGAATTCCTCCACTACTGCACAAGAGAATTTGGTAAGGCAATCTCTTCAGCACTACAGCAATCTATTCCACAATTATCAGAACAACCTATCTGGGAAAGTAATAGCATCTCGTACTCTCTGACTTTGATTTCCTTATCAGGATCGTTGCCAAGCTGCTGACGGAGGGCTTTGCTGGTTTTCAGCAGATTGCTTCGGATTGTATCCACACCAGCTGCCTGTAGATTTAAAATCAGAAAGCATGTAACGCTCCGAGGACAGGCAGCAACTTTAGAAGCAATGCAATGAAATAACAGCTGAACTGTTTAATTGCAAGGGCAAAATGAAATATTTGAGCGGACAGAATGATCAGTGTCAAGGAGACATTCAGGAGCAACAGGGTTAAGACTTCTAGGGGGTTTTGTGTTAGGATATAAAATGTTAACACTGGATCTTTACCTTCAGGCTTCCTACCAACTTCAGTTTTTTTAAGTATTTCCTAGGTTCAGTGCAGTTACACCCAACATGTAAACTCAAATAGCAATGGACAAACAACTAGGTTCAAGGATTAAAGGTTTTTAATTGATTTATTAAGAAAAGGGCATGTACAACACAAAAATGTATATTTGCCACTGCCAGCAAGATTTAGCACCAAACCAGATGAGACATTAAGAACAACCATGCATGTAACATGCCATCTAATTTGACCTTAGCAAACACACTGATTCTCACCAGGAAATATATCCCAACACTGGGAATGTTGCTACTGTGCTTGAAGCACAATTCCTGCAATTTATTGCTCTGGATTAGGGTGGGGAACCTTTGACCCTGCAGATGTCGGCGGATCACAGATCCCATCACCCCCAACCGCGAGCCATACTGGTTGGTGCTGATGTGAGTTGTAGTCCAGCAACAGGTTCCAAAACTCTGCTCTGGATGAATAATCTAGGACTGAGCTGAAAGGGACCTCCTTTTTGTGATGAAGTATCTTGGTTTGTGCAAGAACAGAATCCTTGTTTTGATTATTAGAGGGGCTGGAGGGAGGAATGCAAACCGGCAAAAAAGAAAAAAACCCCAGTGAAATTTCCCCAAAGCATGTTGCCAAAAGAGGTCAATGGATGGTATGTTTTACAGCAAAAGACATCTGTGTCCCACAAAGTTGTGCTCATTGCAGGCAGACAGAGATCTGTAAAGAAAGGCCTCATTGGTGCTGCTGCCTGAATATCCAGCATTTTCTTCCATTTCCATTCCAACTCTAAAACGGCATGAAATCGCCTCCTGTTTTAATAAACTGTTGTACATTCTTCCTACCCCCAAACACCTTCCTATATGTTTATATTTAAATGGAAAAGCAGGCATGTCTAGCTACCCTACCTCATTTGATTTCTGCAACGCATTAACAGCTGCCACCGTCTCCTGGGCATACGCAAACAAATTCTCTCCGCTTGTCACCGCCTTCTGGTAGTTTGTAGATATAAAAGAAAGCATCTCCTCCTCAGTCCTGAAGCCTACAAAACAAATGCACACATAGGTAAACCAAAGTGGGAGGGGGGAATCAAGAACTTGCCATGAACAGTTCATGCAATCAAACACTTAAGGAATAGCGCTAAAGGATTATTTGAAACACATATCTTTAGTAGGTAAAAGAAAGGAATGGCCAGGGGTAGCCACATGGTGTCCTCCAGGTGTAGACGGGACTTCAACTTCCATTACCCCAACCACTGGGCCATGCTGCCTGGGGCTAAGGGAATTCAAGTATGACCACAGTGGGAGGACACCGTGTTGACTACCCATGAGGTAGGCAACCATAAATGCTTTTTCCTTTTTTTAAAAAAAAAAATTATTAAAGTTTCTGTTTTACAATTTGGAATATTCATTTATACAACCTTAAAATATAAGTGACTTCCCTTCTCTTTCCATGGTTCATTTTACACAGCATAAATCCCTGCAGATTCGATTATTACTTCCATCAAAACTTGTTTACACTGCTGAATATTTCTTATTGCTGCCAGTGTTTTCAAGTGTACACAATTTCCCCCCATATATTCAATAAACATTTTCCAATCTTTTCTAAATTCATGTTCTTCTTGTTCTCTTATTCTGTATGTTAGGTCCGCAAGCTGCACATATTCCATCAGTTTAAGCTGCCATTCTTCTTTGGTTGGGACCTCGCTCGTTTTCCATTTTGGGGCTAACAAAACATTTTTTGACATTTGGGAATTTAAGTCTGAATTATCCCCAACAAAAAGGACTCTGGGTTTTTTTGGAAAGGATTTTTTGGAAAGGTGCTTTTAAACATTTTTTTCCAATTCATTATAAATGATTTCCCAATACTCTTTTACCCTTTTACAGGTCCACCACACGTGAAAGAACGTTCTTTCATAAATGCTTTTTCCAGTGAGGGAGCAATAAAAAAGCAATTCTACCATTGCAGGTTTCTCATACCTTGGCTCACAGATTGCACTAGTCCCCATACTGGTGCCAACAGTAGCAAGAAATACTCCACAATTCTACTACATTTAGCACAGTGCCTTCTACTCATGCTCTTATAGCTAGAATATCCTAAACATTTTCCTTCCCCCTCTACTTCCGAAGCCATTGCAAAACCCATTGCTTCTCCTACAAAGCCTCTCTCTTGCACTCTCCAAAACACAGGATGGGCAGAGGACTTCATCTTGTACATACCTATCTTGGTTTTCTTTGCTTCCCCCCTTTCTTCCACTTTATCATTCAATCTTCTCGGTAATAACTTTTGGGAAACATTCTCACTGACTGGCAGCTCTCCATCTGGCTGGAACTTTTGAGCCTTTACATTCAGCCTTGCAGCGTTTAGCATTTGAAGGGAGCGAGGCATGGTCTTCATTTTTTGCCTAACAGGAGTCCGGGGAACTCCGCCTGCTCAAATCAACAGACATAGGCATAACTTGGAGTTAGAGAAATCATAGTGAACCACATCCAACAGAAGAAAAGAATACCACATGCATATAAAGTAGCTTTTTAAAAAATGAAAGTAGAAGCAGGGTGTTTATTAAAGCACAAGAGAGGCAGCTATCTTGAAGAATGGAAGAGGGTAGACAAGTGACAGTGGAATGTGCATACGTCTCTTCCTGTGATCCCGCTGTTGGGATGTAGCAGAGACGCCAGAGGCTTTCTTCTGGTAAAATTCAGACAGACAGTGGGTAAGTTCCCTTTCATGCTTTGGAGCCTCCTTTTCCTCAGTAGAAGACCCTGCCTGCAGCAACCTGTGTAGGGAAAGATTGCTTCTGTTTATAAATCTTATTTTGACAGCAAAAGCAAAGATTTTCCTTTCCACTACAGTTGAAAGCTTGCAATATGTAGCATGTCTAACCAGCTCCGCTGAACTCTGCAAGTCTTCCTAGTCATCCTAGACCTGAGGCCAATCTCTTGTCCGAATAGGACATATTCATTCATGTTGAAATGTGAAGCTCTGAAAACCATATCTTATATAATTCTAATTTTGCATTTATTTAACATGGAAATACCATGGAAATACCATGTGAAGAAGAAAAAAAAACGGATAAGGCATAGCCAATACAAATACAGTCGTACGTTGGTTGACAAACGCCTTAGCAGTTGAACGTTTTGGCTCCTGAACACCGCAAACCCGGAAGTGAGTGTTCTGGTTTGTGAACGTTCTTTTGGAAGCTGAATGTCTGGCGGTGCTTCTTGCAGCCAATTGGAAGCTGCGCTTGGAAGCCGAACGTTTTGGAAGTCGAACGGACTTCCGGAATGGATTCCATTCAGCTTCCAAGGTACGACTGTATATTTTGTAAGGCTGATTATAGAACCCTCCACATCACAGACCTGCTCTTCCCAAAATTAGACTGGCTTTGAAGGCAGAGCAAAAAAGAATCACCTGAATGATTCCATCAAGTGAGAACTTGCTCCACAGAGGTTTGAGAAAGAGTACCAGCCTTCAATCACGGCAGGACTCCAGGGGTGGGTGCAGGACAGCTCCTGCTGTGCCCACTCTGGAATCAGAGTTTCTGCTGGGTCTGCAAAGACAGAATAAAAACATCCAAGAATTGTAACGACTGCAGTCTATCCCACAGTTAGGAATGAAGTTGCTGCAAATGTTATGCATGTTTATTTAGTTATTTAACTATTTATTATACCATACTTTTCTTTTAAAAAAATACTTCAAGGTGATATTTTATTTCATTTACTTAGAAATTAATTCCCCAGAGTTCATTTTCCAAGTCATCTGCGTACAATTCTACTTTCCAACAATATGGATGAGTCTATAGCAAACTAACCAGAGCAAAGATTCAAACACCCCGTCCTCCCCAACACACCACAGACATTAGATACATTTTGCCCACAAAACTGCTTTAAACAGGCAGGGCATCACTCTTTTAGATCAGTGGCTTTAAAGCTATATTCCAGCAAACACTGGAGTTTCTTGGATAGTTATCTGGGGTTTCTCAATGAGATGCTCTGATTAAAGATGCCTTTCTCCTCGTTACCAACTTTCCCCTGCAATGTGCAGCTGCAAGAGAAGGTGGGTTATGTTTTAAGGGCATGTTTCTCAATTCAAGTAGGGCACTGTTAGTGGAGAACTGAAGGGAAGCAACTCTGGTTGATTTCTGTTGGAACTATGGAACCAAGGGCCATTGGGAAACTGCATCCCCTTGATGCATCCCCCATGATGTTCTTCCTGCATCACCCAGGAAGAACATCATGGCAAGGGGAAGACCACTCTGGCCTCATCCACTGACGAGAAGGAGCAGCTGTAGGGAGCTTGCTCTCTCCCCACCCACACTCTCCTGGAAATCACTTAGCTCCAACTGAACAGCTGAATGGAAGTGTGCCTTGGCTCCAACTAAAGAGAATTCAGGGCTGAAAAGTTGTGTGTCTGTTATGTGTGGTTATAATCCATTGTAAACCAGTTGATTGAAAGGGAGGCTAAAAATCTAAATAAATAAATAAAACAAGAGGCACAGCAGGCCTGAGGATTCCTCAGCAGACGAAACAACATGGGTGGGGTTCACTGGAAAGTTCTAAGCAAGCAAGCATGTAAACGTACCAGAACTTGCCAGATCAAAGTCATCACCAACTTGATTTACCACGCTGCTCACGATTTCTGGAAGGCTAGACTCCTCTTTCGAAAGATTCCCTTCTAGAGCTGTTTGAAGGAAGGCTCTCTCAACTTCTGGTGCTCTCTCGGCACAGAGTAAAGAAAGAACTGCAGTGGTATTCGAGGTGGGAGAGAAAATCCCAGTACAGGGACAATAGGCCCCAGATGGAGACACTTCAGCAACCTTTCAAAAAGGTAAGGAAGAAAAAAAAAATCATGTAGGCAGCTCTACCTTTGCTCAGAAAGGAAACACTATTCAGTATTCAGGACAACCCTCAGTATTTGTAGTGCATAGACATGGACCACTTGAAAACTGCTCAGAATCTTGGTAAATCACTTAATGACTTTTCTGCCTGTTGTGGAAAGGGTATTGCACTCTGTGCTAGATGCTGTAGGATATGTAAATGTATTTTTATAGATACACCACAGACCACCTGAATGAAGGTCTTGGACCACTAGCAGTTCACAGACCACAGTATGGTAATCCCTGGACTAGAGAATGGTGCCAAAATATCTGATTCAGCTCTATATCTGAGGTTTTGAAAGGTGCAACTCAGGCTAATATAAGATCTCCCGTGGAAAAAGTGATACATGTACTACTGAACGTTCAACAAGTAGAATGAGTCATAAATGTGACAAATAAATATTGAAAACTAGCTAGCTCTTCACAGCTAAATGAGAGTTGCTATTTTGAACAGACACAACCCTTACCATGTGTAGCCCTTGTGCTTGGAGGGGTTTTACAAACTGCTGAAACAATGAAGTCTCTTGGACTGACAGTCCTGACAATGTGCTTCGCAGTATCCAGCTCTGTGTGTGAAAGCTCCCAGCATGCACTGCATTCCAGCTGGTCATAGTGCATTTCAGAGTAATACTGACTGGACTTTTGAGGTGCCTCTGGCTTAGAGTTAGAGGCTCCAAGACTACACCACAGCTTTGTGCCTCTTCAACTCCTGTTTAAGGGAAAACACAAGAGTTAAGGTTTAAGAGCTTTTAAAATGGAAAAGAAATAGTTAATTAAAGCAGGAAATAAATTATTAATTAACTGAGAACTCAGCGACTATGGAAAAAATAAAGAGATTTACACTTTATTTACTAGGTTGAGAAGCATAGAACTGATCCTTATAGCTTCTTACAAGTTTAGTTGAGACAGATGTTAGTAATAATACTAACGCAGGTATTACATTTGCTGTCTCTCTGTCTTCTTATAAGGATGCTCTCAGCAACAAGCTACATGTTTTAGCTAAAAGATTAACAATCTCACATTTAAGGTAAGACTCAAGACAGCAGCTTTCCAGAGAACAACTTCATTGTTACCCTAATTGTTTGCTGAAGAATTTAGAAACATCTTCAATTGGGAAACAATTTAATTGGTCAGTTTGAAAGTACAACTACTTAAAAGAATAAAACAGGGATGGAGATCCTACAGCTCCTCTCTGGCCACTTGTCACGCTGGTTGGGGCTGTTGCAAGTTGGTATCAAACAACTTCTGGAGGACCACAAGTTACCCAGCGCTGGAATAATGTATCCTTTTCACAGCACTTGAGCTGTACAGAAAAGCGAAAAGAAGTACTTGCTGGCTATATCCAGGCATTACTTTCATTAACATCATTATTGATGGTAATGACTCTATTCCGAACTTAAAAATGGAAAGTGTCATGCTGGTGGTGAACAACTGGGAAATACTGGCCTGTGAGCGCTCCAGCTGGACCAGGACAGCCTTTACCAAAGGTGTCATGGGCTTTGAAGACGCTCGAACTCAGGATGAAAGGGGAAAACGTGCTAAGAGGAAGGCATGTTTGGCAAACCCTCACCGTGATCAACACCCACCCGGAAACCTATCTCCCCACTGTGGAAGGACGTGTGGATCCAGAATTGGCCTCCACAGTCACTTACGGCCTCACTGTTAAAGCCGTGCTTATGGAAGACAATCTTACTCGGCTACGAATGATTGCCAAAACAGACTTTCATTACCATCAGATTTGAGGTACAACACTCCTTCTACATGAGGGAAGGACGCTTGCAATGAGGAAGGCGAGGTAAACAGGCAGTTCAAAGTTGAATCAAAAGGCAGGGTTGTAGTCAATGGTGTGAATGGTTGCCCAGAGGACACAGGCTCCATAGGAAAGTCAGGGGTATCCCCTGTACAGTGGTGACTCAAACACTGAATTAAAGTCTCAGATGGCAAGATGTTGCCCCCCAATAAGCGCATCAGTTCAACCAACATCCAGTAGCCAATGTGGTCTGACGTTCCAAGAAGCTGAAACAAGGCAACAGAAAGGCTCAGGTTAGTGGTATTAGTAGGATGACCAAAGGCTAATGATACAATGTATTCTGCCTACAAGCAGAGGGAAAAGAAATATTATGGTCTGAGAGATTTCAATTATGCAATTTTTGTTATTAAATATTGCTATGAAAACAACTGTTCAGTGCTGGTTGAACGTTTGGTGGTTTGTTTTTGTTTTTAGCAAAGAACCAAGGCATATATACTAAAAGCAGGCTTCTAAAAAGTAACCTCCAGGCAATCAGGGTAAGCATCTGAAAGACCACCTGCTTCCCTACACATCCTAATGGGTCTGAGGTTCAGCAGGAGGTAACTCTGTGCATGCATATTTGTGTATGTAGCTAAGTGCTGTCATCTCTGTTGAAGAGAACAGGTAGTCCACATGCACAGAAGTTCTATGCACATCTCATAATGTGGACTGCACACTTATACAAACATACCCTTGCAGTGTCACGATCTGTGAAAACCAGAGGAGCGTAATGGGTTGTAGAAGATAGTATTGGACCCTGACCAGTGAGATCTGGGTTCAAATAGTAATTGAGGCATAAAGCCCACAACATCACCATGGCACCACCAATCTCTCTCTCTGCCTAACCTACATTAACAAGTTTGGGGGAGGATAAAATGGCAAGCCCAGCATTTGACACCATGTGCTTCTTTGGGGAAGAGAGGGAAACAAACAAAACTAGCAACATGCCACATAAGATGGCAGGGTAATCATTTGTGATGCAGCATCCATAATGATTAATTCTCTCATATTACCTTGATCCAGTCAGCAGTGTCCACCCAATACAATGAGATTTTCTGGCTAGCCATCATTTCCCGGATTCTCTTAGGGATGAACTTTTCTGTCAGATCACATGAAGCAAGCAGTTCATCAGAGAAATGAGTAGGACTTCCAGAAACAAATTGCAGCAGCTCTCTCTGGGAATGAGGGCAAGGAGAGAAGAGGAAAATAGCATTCACGAAGCCCTCAGAAGGAATATAACTCCCTGGAGGTTTGTTCAGGGTCACAGTTAACTTGCTTTTCTGGTTCCTCAACACTGGTTTGGATGGCGAAGCAATTTCAGGCCGGTCCCACTGATAGTCAAGTAACGATTCTTTCAGTATGTTCTGAGTGAGTGTGGCTCGGGGTACCGAGCCAGATGACTTTGGGTTGCAGTCCTGGTTTCCAAACTTTGCATCCAGCTCCTCCTCGAATTCTTCCCAACTGCGGGATCCAAGCTCACGGAAATTGCCCACTCGCGAAGTTCTGCCCCGGGCGCCTGAGGAGTCAAAGAACTTGAAGCCCCACCGGATTTTAGCTAGGCCAAACTTGCAGCCCAAGTAGTTCAAGATCCTCAAGGTGCCCAGGTGAAGGTGAATCTTCCGCTCAGAACTGGCAGTGTCCAACAGGAAAACCACATTGTAGGAGCAAGTCATGACGCTACAGAAAGTGCTTTTTTTTTGGTATGGTGCCTGCGGTCCGGCAGTCCAGGGCGGCGCTCACGAAAATGCAGATTACATAAACCAGCCGGCAATCTAAGGACAAACCCAGCTCAGCCTCCTTGCCTTAGCATCCCAAGGCTGCTCCTGGATACACTTCCTTAAGAAAGATTAGCCCCACTGAAGAGGCAACTGGGGGAACTTACTTCCAGGCAAGCATTCTTAGGGCCAGGCTTGTAAACAAACTGAATTTTCTATTCTGCCTGGGACGCCAAAAATACGTTTCCCTTAAGATTTAAGTCCTATTGCCCCTCCCCCACCCCCTGCATTAACAAACCTCCCCAGCGAATTCCTCTCACGCCCCTCACTGCCACCTTCTCCCCCCAACCCTCCCTAAAAGGGGGCTCTTAATAAGAGTAACAGCTTAATACTAAGGGAGCACTCGGTTAACTGCTATTTTCAAGTCTTAAAAGGGCCCCACTAGCTTCTCTAAGCCCCCTCGGGATCAACCGCACCACAGCTTCAGAATAAAAACAGGCCCCCGTTTCTTATGTCGCCGCCGCCATTATCTCCTGCGCGCATCCCTCAGTCGAACTGCTGGCGCGCTCCCCTCTTCGCTCTTCTGATTGGCTTCAAGACGCCTCGCAGCCGCCCTCGCCATTGGCCCGGGTGGCTTCCTAGGCTCCGCCCCGCTCTCGCGAGCTCCTTCGGACTCCTGTTCCTTTTACAAAACAGCGCTGGGCTTCTTCTGATTGGCTAACTGCTTGAGTGGCGGAAGAGCGGATTCCCTCTCCCCTTCATCTAGGAAGACGTGGAGGCCGAACTTCCGGCTAAAAAGTAATCCTGCCGCTCTGGACTTCTCTCTATGGAAAATCAGTTCTTAGGCCGGAAGTGTCCAGAGGTTTTTGCCTGTGCCAGTTGCACGCTGACCTAGGAGCAAACCTCACTGAAGATCTGTATAATTTTCTATCCCTGTTATTGGCCCTCCAGATTACTGGGTCGTCGGTTTGCTTAGCTATGTTTTGCCTCTAGGCTGTTCTAGGCATTATATTTCTTTGGTTTTTCTCCCCCGGCCAGCTTCCTGCTTCACTTTCATTGGCCAGTAGCTCTGGGACGCGAGCTCCCATTGGCTGGCAATTGGGAGGCACAGATTGGACTGTGGGCGGAGTTATTTTGAATTTAAATGTTAAAGAGTTTGCATTGGAGGGGAAAGGAGGTGACTGGTGGGTGGGGAGTAATAGCAGAGTCTGTTAATAATAAGCTATTGGAAAGGAACCCTGACCTAATAAGGACAGTGATAGTTTGTTAAACAGAACACACAAATACTGGTATTCAAAGGAGCATCTCTGTTAGCCTATAAGGCAGTAAAGCCAAGATAAAGTGCTGTAATCTTCAGAGCTGTGTGCAACGGACAAACAGGGTCTTGCACCACCTTGGCAGATTACAGTGCAATCTTGTAAAATGTTTACTCAGGAGAAAGCCCCACCGAGTTCCATTGGACTTACGTTTAGACAAGTGTGCTTAGTATTGTAATTCTGGGAGGGGTTGCATTGTAGGATAAGCTTTGATGGACTGGATGCAGTAGTTTTCCGTCTGTTTGGACCAGAGACTCGCCTATAACCTGAACCTACAACATTATAGCAAATTTTAATTTTTGAATAGTGCATATTCATCTCTTCCTGTCTTCTACAATCTTCCTCTTTTCCCTTCCACTTTTTGGGTCCCTCTCCCTTCTCTTAGTAAAATAATAATAATAATAATAATAATCGTCCTGAATATGTTTTTTGTTTTGTTTTTGTTTTAAAGTTAAATGATGGTGTTTCCTATTGTGAAACCGATTTCTTGGTCCTGGCCAGTCAGTTCACTAATCTCTCATCAATTTCCAGGAATCTCGGGGGAACAGCAATGCCAGAACTGTTAAGACGGTTATGAAACCGATACAAGTTTGTCAGGCAAATAAGCCTTGAGATAATAAGCCTTACTGTTTCTTTCTCTTTTTTACCACTAGATGTCAATATAGGCTCACTTATAAGGAAATGATTGCTTGTTCGGATAGAGCTAGGTTATTTTCCACCCAAGTAAGGCTGCATGCTAATTGTAATAAATTATTTATTTGATTTATATCCCACCTTTCTTCTAAGGAGCTCAAGGTAGCTTACATACTTCTACTTCTCTTTGCCATTTTTATCCTCAACAACATCCCTGTGAGGTAGGCTAGACTGAGGGTGAGTTATTTGCCTAAGCTCACCCAGGTGAGCTTCATGGCCGAGTGGGCATTTGAACCCTGGTCACCTAGGTCCTAGTTCAACACTCCAACCACTATGCCACACTGGTGTTATAAGAATTCTAAGGTCTCAAACATAAATTAAATGTTCAGAAATGTACGAGGCAAACACATACATAAGTATATAAACCACATGTCTGAAATAGTACAGGAGAGCCATCCTGAAGCCATTTTGACTCTCCCAGTGACCTCAAATATTCCTCTGCAGTAAGGGAGGAAAATGGGGAAAGCCTTCACATTGTCTTTTGCTTGCAAATCCTTTCATAAAGGGTGTATTTGTGTATTAATAGGGTGAGCCTGTGACCTGAATTCAGGAACTAAAGTATTTCCCATCACAAAAGAATGGCTAGGCTGCCCAGGTAAAGCAATCAGTGACCATTATCAGGTATCCTGGCAGACAGGATTTCTGCTGTAGACAGCCTCCTTCTGTGATGTATATATGATGTTTTGGGGGGTGGTCTTGAGCTACAGGGTGGGCAATTTCAAAAGTCTATATAAGGGCTTGTGCACCATTGTTCTGGATTCTTTCCTCCCTCCTTTGTGTGGGGAGTGGGGACCCTGTTGCAACAGTACTTTTTTATTGCAATAAAGATCAGGCTTACTAGCTGCTTTGCTTCTCAATATACTCTGGTTGGCCTCTGTTATTTTCTCCTGCTGATAGGGAACCCAATTAAGGACTATACGGGCTCTTGCATACCTGATAAGCGAAAAGGAGCAGTTTTTTCTTATAACACTGGCTTTCAACACTTGCGTGAGACTGACAGTCCCATTGAACTTAGTGGGACATAAGTCCAGCAACACATGAAATGGGAGTTTCATGACTGGAAATTGAACCTTTAAACCTTTTAGAGTTGCATTTTCTAAAAACAAGTCACTGGTTTATTTATTTTTTAAATCACCCCAATTACACATGTAGCGTTTAGACTTGTGGACTAAAGCTGGGAAGATCTGGCTTAAATTTTTCACTCAGCCATGGAGCTCCTGGGTGATCTTGGAGCAATCACTACCTCTTAGCCTAAAGGATTGTTGTGAGGGTAAAATGGGGTGGGGTGGGGTCAGCTATGCAGTTCTGTGCTCCTGGGATGCAAAGGCAATTTAGAAGTATCTATTTTTGACGTTGATTTTTGTTAATTGTTTAGCAAATTAGAAATACTGGTACAGTTTCTTCCTTAGAGAGCCAGTGTGGTGTAGTGGATAAGAGCGGTGGACTCGTAATCTGGTGAACTGGGTTCGCTTCCCTGCACCTTCACATGCAGCTGCTGGGTGACCTTGGGCCAGTCACACTTCTTTGAAGTCTCTCAGCCCCACTCACCTCACAGAGTGTTTGGGGGGGGGGGAGGAAGGGAAAGGAGAATGTTAGCCGCTTTGAGACTCCTTCAGGTAGTGATAAAGCGGGATATCAAATCCAAACTCTTCTTCTTCTTCTTCTTAGAGCTTTGGAGTGGGGAATCTGTGGCTCCCTAGATGTTGTTGGACTCCAACTCTCATCAGCCCCAGCCAACATAGCCAATGGCCAGAGATGAAGAAAAGCAATACCTGGAGCCCCTCGTCTTGACAAATAAAACTTTCACCCTATCAGCTGCCCTCTCCTTTCTGAAAGATAACCTATTGCACTTAATAAAGTGTTTATTGAGTTTTCATAATTGTGTTGTCAATAAGAAACAAGGCATAATCATTAAAAAAACAACAACCCTGTCTGACAATTACAGATTAATATAAGGGAAAGGAATATATCAGCACAACTGATAGCGTCCACAGAGATCATGTTGATGAACGGAGGTAACCATGCCACAAAGTTGTCTCAGTTAATGGGAGATGAAACATGTAAGTTCTTATGAATGGTTGTTTTCTCAGGAATAGTTGAAGCCACCTAAAGTAATGTAGCCATAGTGGGGTAGCGGATCCTACCTATGTGATAGAGGAATGGGATGGGTAGTGACTAAGGGGAGAGCCCTTAGTCACCATGTAGATCAGAGGTAGGTGGGGCTGCATTTCCTGCTGATATATATATCATGATATATATATATAATTTATCATGATATGGGACCAGAGATAAAACAGGGAGGGGAATACAGTGGTGCCTCTGGTTACGTACTTACTTCGTTCTGGAGGTCCGTTCTTAACCTGAAACTGTTCTTAACCTGAAGCACCACTTTAGCTAATGGGGCCTCCCGCTGCCACTGCACAATTTCTGTTCTCATCCTGAAGCAAAGTTCTTAACCCGAGGTACTATTTCTGGGTTAGCGGAGTCTGTAACCTGAAGCGTATGTAACCTGAAGCATATGTAACCCGAGGTACCACTGTATTAAAGGTCAGGATAAGGAGTTTTGCAATGATCTCCGAATAGACAGGGAGCTGGTGAAGAGATGAGATTTAAGGGAGGAAGCTGTATATTCAGAGCAACGAATGAGAGAAGTTTTGGAAACAGACTTCTGGATAGAGGTGAGTATAGCTGTGCATGGCTGGACAGGTGGACTATTTATATTATTATTAGAAGGCAACTTTCATCCTATACCCTCTTGATTATGTCAAAGATAAATACAGTGGTACATTTGTTGTCGAACTTAATCCGTTCCGGGAGTCCATTCGACTCCCAGAACCATTTGAAAACCAAGGCGTGACTTCTGATTGGGTGCAGGAGCTTCTTGCACTCAATTAGAAGCTGTGTTGGACGTTTGGCTTTCAGAAAACGTTTGCAAACCAGAACACTTCTGGGTTTGCGACATTTGGGAGACAATTTGTTCAGGAGCCAAGCTGTTTGACAACCAAGGTTCCACTGTAGAACTCTTCCTGGATCATCCATGCACATTTATTTATTTTTAAATTACTACACTGGCTTTCCTTATGGCAGATAACCAAATGAGTTTATAACCCAGAAATCCAATGAAGCTAAAATGTAACATGAAAACAGCAATAGCCAGTGGCCTTCAGAACCTGGTACTAACAGATAAGAGAAAACCAGAATGAAAGCACGGGCCTCGAGCATTAGACTATCTGCTTTCAGAAGGATGCTTACTTGATGGCCACTTGATGACTCAGAAAGAGCCGTAGTTCAGTGAGAGAGCACATGCTCTGCATACAGACAGTCCAAGGTTCAATCTCCTGGTAGAAGAAGAGTTTGGATTTGCTATCCCGCTTTATCACTACCCTAGGGAGTCTCTTAGTGGCTAACATTCTCCTTTCCCTTCCTTCCCCACAACAAACACTCTGTGAGGTGAGTGGGGCTGAGAGACTTCAAAGAAGTGTGACTGGCCCAAGGTCACCCAGCAGCTGCATGTGGAGGAGCAGGGAGGCGAACCCGGTTCACCAAATTACGAGTCCACCGCTCTTAACCACTACACCACACTGGCTCTTGGTAGGGCTGGGAAGAGAATCCAGCCTGAAACCCTGAAGAGCCTCTGCCAGTCAGTGCAGGTAATACTGAGATAGATGGACTCAGTGGCGTAGCGTGGGGGGTGCAGGGGGGCCCGGCCGCACCGGGCGCAACATCTGGGGGTTAGGGTTAGGGGGTGCAAATCCACGGGTTAGGGGGCGCAAATTACTTGCCTTGCCCCGGGTGCTGACAACCCACGCTACGCCACTGGATGGACTCATTGAACAACATGTAGCAGACACAGAGCGCTGATTGGATTTAGCCAGGATGTCAACTTTAACTGCCAATGAATCCACCAGGTACTCTGCCTCCCCCATAGCATATCTAGCTAAACTCAAAGTCCCTAAGCTCCGGAGAGCTTTTACCCTGGCACGATGTCACGCCCTCCCCTCGGCTGTCATTGTAGGTCGTTACAGGAAGATTGCTTACTCGGAGAGACAATGCCCCTGTGACTCTGGTCAGATAGATACAATAGAGCATGTGCTTCTCCAGTGCCTATACTGTATAGAGACACTCATATTAGCCTCATCTCCCCACTACTCCATAAGTACAGTGGTACCTCAGGTTACATACGCTTCAGGTTACATATGCTTCAGGTTACAGACTCCGCTAACCCAGAAATAGTGCTTCAGGTTAAGAACTTTGCTTCAGGATGAGAACAGAAATCGTGCAGCGGTGGCGCGGCGGCAGCAGGAGGCCCCATTAGCTAAAGTGGTGCTTCAGGTTAAGAACAGTTTCAGGTTAAGAACGGACCTCTGGAACGAATTAAGTACTTAACCTGAGGTACCACTGTACCCAGGGCACACAGGACAATTTTATTTTATACCTCCCAGCTGCTGTCAGATACCAATCCTGCTACAACATACATTGCTGCCAGATTCTGCACAGCAGCATTCAAAATTTGTCAGATGATGACCTGTGCCACAAACTAGATTGAATGAACACTCACATCAGAGTGCTCTCTGCACTGATAGTTGTAGTCTTTTATATACTAACCTTTTATGCTCTTTCATATCCGTTTAATGTGGCAAGAGCTGCTGGGTGACCTTGGCCTAGTCACACTTCCTTGAAGTCTCTCAGCCTCACTCACCTCACAGAGTGTTTATTGTGGGGGAGGAAGGGAAAGGAGAATGTTAGCCGCTTTGAGACTCCTTCGGGTAGTGATAAAGCGGGATATCAAATCCAAACTCTTCTTCTTCTTCCTAACCCTTCTTTTAGATTCTTTTAGTTTCTTTTAGATTTTTCCTATAGTCTTTTAGATATAGGTAAAGGTAAAGGGACCCCGGACCATTAGGTCCAGTTGTGACCGACTCTGGGGTTGCGGTGCTCATCTCGCTTTATTGGCTGAGGGAGCCAGCGTACAGCTTCCGGGTCATGTGGCCAGCATGACTAAGCCACTTCTGGCAAACCAGAGCAGCGCGCGAAAACACTGTTTACCTTCCCGCTGGAGTGGTACCTATTTATCTACTTGCACTTTGACGTGCTTTCGAACTGCTAGGTTGGCAGGAGCAGGGACCGAACAATGGGAGCTCACCTGGTCACAGGGATTCGAACCGCCGACCTTCTGATCGGCAAGTCCTAGGCTCTGTGGTTTAACCCACAGCGCCAGCCGCATCTCTCCTTTTAGATATACCTTCTGTTTTAATACTTTTTAGCTTTCCAAAACATTTTACACATGATTGTACCCCACCCTACTTATGCTGTTCTATGACCGTAATACATATTTGGTTGATTGACTTAGATGGACCAATGGCCAGCCATGGTGCAAGACGGGCTTCCTGTGTTCTTATAGGTGTTTGAATGGCCCATGCCAGAATGTACCTGTCGAAGCGACCTGAAAGGGACATGTAGGAAAGGTGAAGTCACAACCTGCCTTATCAGCAGTGGCAAGAGAACAGAAAACAACAAAGAGCCTAGCGGAGTTTTCTAACTGACTTCTGATGGAAAGATAGGATCCATAAAAATCTGTTGGTTGACAACCGCCAGGTTAAGAGCTGATAACGTCAAAGCCTTGGGGTTGGAAGCTGATCCAACTGGGTTGTCCTGCTCCAGGCAAGTTGCTGTGGCTCTTTCGTTCCTCCCTTGCTCTTTGCAGTCTCCTTCCTTCACTCCTTCGTCAGCAATGCATCTTGCTGCCAGTGTCACCTTTTTGCGCACTCTTGTCACCCAGAAGTCCAGCATTAGCATGGATCTAAGCTGGCAAGTAGGGATGGGTGACCCAATCAGATCAGCTTCCAACCCCAAGGCTTTGACGTTATCAGCTCTAAATTACGGTTTCTCATTTTTCCAATCTTAAGTTCAGTTCTCTGCATTTCCACATCAGTTTGCAGTTTACGTGTGTGTGTGTTTTCTGTTTTACAATTTAGAATATTCCATTAAACAATCTTAAAATATCAGCGACTTCCCTTCTTCTCTTTACATGTTTCATTTTACATATCATAAATTCCTGCATGTTTTACATAAACTAAAGCATTCAGTATTCCATTATTACATCCACCAAAACCTATTTACACTGTTGAATTTATCTTAATGCTGCCAACATTTTCAAGTGTACACGATTCCCCCCCATATATTCAACAAACATTTTCCAGTCTTCTTTAAATGTATATTCTTCTTGTTCTCTTATTCTATAAGATAGATCTGCAAGCTGTGCATATTCCATCAGTTTAAGTTGCCATTCTTCTTTACTTGGGACCTCACTCGTTTTCCATTTTGGGGCTAACAAAACACCAGCCACAGTAGTGGCATACACAAATAACCTTTTCTGACACCTGGGAATTTCCATCTGAATTATCCCCAACCCAATGGACTCTGTTTTTTGGGGGGAAAGTACTTTTAAACATTTTTTTTCAATTCATTATGGATTTCCCCCCAATGCTCTTTTACCCTTTTACAGGTCCACCACATATGAAAGAATGTTCCCTTGTGTTGTTGTTTTTTAATGCTTTCTGAAAATTCATCAGCACTTTATTGTGAATAACACCTAACATACACATACACATTTTTTTGTAGGCCATCTTCCCTAATAAGCACAATTATGCTGGGAAGTCTAGAGAACAGGGAGTGTGATTTCTCAGACCGTTATCATTCATGAAGCTTAGTCCTCAGGCCGTGTTATGGCTCATTGAATTAGCTGAGTCTCATTAAATAAAATGCATAAGGAACCATGTACAATACCTTCAGCTCCTTGGAGGAAAAAGTAGGATATAAACACAATGAAAAGTATTCTTTCTGCAGGAAAACTCCTTGCTGAGGATGTCAGTGGTGGGGCATCATTTTGCCATGGAGAAAAATCAAAATCATACATTTAATTTTGGGGGGTTTGCCAAAGGCTGGCAATCGAGAATGTAATGCTACAAGCTGTAAGACTGATATGCTCTTGAAACCTTTCTTGGCATTGCCTGAAGCGAATGGAAACCTGCAACATTTGCGCTCCCTGAACTGATGTGCTATTGTATTCAAACCACCAAACAACACCCCATTCTCCTGAAACTGAAATTGATACCAGAGTGACCTCCTTCACTTGCCTTATCAGAGGACAGAGGTGGGTGGAAATGGTCATATCTCCCTTGCACTGTTGCTACTTTTTATACTCTACTTTTTATATCATTTTTACACAGTGGGAAGAACTCTGGGTGTTGTTATCATTTATAAGCACAGTTGCTGATTTTTTTAAAATAGAAATCACATTTCTAAGTTTTGCTTGAAGACTGCACATTGCAAACACTATGAAGCATATATTTTTACTTTGCACGTTTCCTCCTTGCTTTCTTTATAAGCAAATGCAGATGCAGCTTTACTAGCAAACACTGAAACAAATAAATAACTAATGCCTTCTGACCCAAAACAAATGACCCAAAATTACTAAAAGCACCATCATAAGGCTAAGAGCAGACTGAAAACAGTTCAGATTAAGAAGCAGAAGATAAAATCATTAAAGGATAGCTTAATCGGTAGAGCATGAGACTCTTAATCTCAGGGTTCTTCATGAGAATCCTTAATCTGAGGGTTCAAGCCCCACGTTGGGCAAAAGATGCCTGCATTGCAGGGGGTTGGACTAGATGACCCTCATAGCCCCTTTCATCTCTACAATTCTATGAACAGATCCCATGTCAAAAGCTCTTCACTCTACCCCCATAAGCTGCTACTTTGCTCTCTTAAAAGGGCAGTGTTGATTTTTCCTTTTTGTCCCTTCCAGAACACCTATGCCAGGTGCGGGGATCATTGGCCCTCCAGATGCTCCTGAAGTACAACTCCCATCAGCCCCAGCAAGCATGGTCAGTGACCAGGAATGGTTGGAGTTGGAGTTTCAGGAATATCTGGAGGGCGAAATGTTGCCCAGCCCTGACCTGTAAATCCGGCCCTGAACTTGATAGTGGTTGATGACAGGGAGAAGTCCTGCACGACAATCATCTGCAAAAGCCAGGAACTGGGATGCCAAGGAAATGAAAAAGAAGCTATTCAAAAGTTGAACAAAGAGAAGGGAGTGGCAAAGGCTATCCTCGCCCGGGGCACAATGTGGTCTAGAGACAGCCCTGGTTTTTTCCCTCTTCCTTGCAAGTGAAGCAGTGAGCAACATGTTTTCCTTTAACCACACCTTGATTGGCATTTGCATTGTCCCATTCCTTGGTGATACAATGCTTTCAAATGAAAACAATGTCAAGATGTGTTTCAAAACACTGCGTACAGGAAAAACAAAGCACTTGTCCCTTAGATGACTGTCCTTTCATGTTACCCAGACTTCCATTCATTCTACCAGGATCTCCTTGTAACCATTTCAAATTTCAGCTGTTCTGTTTCAACCATTTCCAGCAGCGTTTGTCGTTCCCTTAGATCAGGGATGGAGGACCCTGTGGCCTTCTGGATGTTGTTGTAATCCAAATCCCATCAACACTAGCCAACAATGGGTGACAACCGGGAAAGATAGGGGGTTGTAGGATGCTTCCACAACATGCACAGCAAACATGCTTTCCCCCACCCCACAAATCAAGACTTTTTGCAATAAGGAAAGTGACAGGGGAAATGTGGGATACACCTGCTTGACACGGCATTGTATAACTACCCTGTAAGGAAATAAGAGGGAATGCTTGACAAAATGGCTGACATTGTCTAACCACCCTGCAAGCCTGTGCAAACATATTGTGACTTCTTCTTCTCCTCCTCCTCCTCCTCCTCCTCCTCCACCCATCTGGCTGGGTTTCCCCATAGGTTGTTGGGAAGAAAACAAAGCATCTGAAGATAGTGTTGCAAGTAATGGCGGTGAATCTGTGGCCCTCCAGACATTGTTGGACTCCAACTCCCATCATGACCAATGGCCTGGGACGATGGGAGTTGTAGTCCGACAAATATCCAGATGGGTTCCCCTTCTGTGCCTTAGCTGATGACCGGAAATATTATTATTTATTAAATGTGTATACCACCCATCCTCCGCAGATCCCAGGGCAATTCACAACATAAAATTAAAAGATGATAAAAAGAACAAAACAACAGCAAACACAGACCAATAACCCTCTCCCTCCACCCACTCCCATAAACACATTTAAAATAAGAGGAGCATTTTTGCCTGGCACCTAAAGGTGTATAATGAAGGCGCCAGCCAAACCTCCTTGGGGAGAGCATTCCACAAACGGGGAGTCACTGCAGAAAAGCCTGTTCTCGTGTTGCCACCTTCCAGACCTCTTGTGGAGAGGGCACGCGTGAATGATGATTGCAGGGTCCAGGTCTGTTCACGTGAGGAGAGGCAGTCCTTGAAGTATAGCCATTTAAGGCTTTGTAGGTCAAAACCAGCCCTGTGAATTGGACCCGGAAACTAATTGGCAGCCAGTGCAGTTGGGCCATGATTTTTAGCAGCCAACTGTGATCCTCACAGTGGGGTGAGAAATGGGAGAGAGGTTGTGTTTAGACTAGAGGAGAATCACTGGACCATGCAGGCAACTTCATGGTTTGGAAGACTGCCCACAAAGTTCTGATCCCAAAGACCGATAAGGTGAGAACTGGTGGAAAATAAGGCAAGGTGAGAGAGTCTATTGCTTCAGTGGAAAAGACGTTATTTGGTTTCCATAATGGGTGCAAACAAGGAAAGAAAGACTCTCTGCTTTCTTTCCAGTGGAAAAAAAAGTATTTGCTTAACTCGATCTCTGCCACCCTACAGATGTTTTGGGTTACAATTCTGATCGGCCACCACTGGATGGTAAAACAGAGGCAGAGCAAGATCACTCCCAGAGCTACATAAGTCCCAAATGGGATGAATGAAGTCTGGTGCCCATAGAGACTCATGGGGTGGGGGGAGAGAGACAAAAACCCCAAGGGTAGAGTCAGAGCCAATGACAGGAAGAGGCAAATACTTCTACTTTAGCCTCTGCAGAGATCTAGAATGACATTGGCGACGCTACGTCTAAAGAGGACTGGATCCCTGGACTGGATGTAAGTAAGGAGACAGGCGGCCCCGAAAAAGCACGGGATTGTGGCCCTGAAAAAGCACTTTCTTTGGGGCCGCCGTGCTCTCAAAGGGGGGGGGCTGTCCCATTTTTTCCAGGACACTTGCAGGGGTGGCGCTGTGGTCTAAACCACCGAGCCTCTTGGGCTTGCCGATCAGAAGGTCAGCGGTTTGAATCCCACGACGGGGTGAGCTCCCGTTGCTTAGTCCCAGCTCCTGACAACCTAACAGTTTGAAAGCACACCAATGCAAGTAGATAAATAGGTACCGCTCTGGTGGGAAGGTAAACGGCGTTTCTGTGCACTCTGGTTTCCGTCACGGTGTTCTGTTGCACCAGAAGCAGTTTAGTCATGCTGGCCACATGACCCAGAAAGCTGTCTGTGGACAAACACCAGCTACCTCGGCCTGAAAGCGAGACGAGCTCCGCACCCCACAGTCGGCTTTGACTGGACTTAACCGTCAAGAGGTCCTTTACATTTTTACCTTTTTTGCTGCTTTTGGCAAATGCTGAGGGCATATCTCTTTACTTTGGCCTTTGATACCTGAGATGTGGGGGGTTGGGGGTTGGGGGGTGCACTTTTCCCTGTTACTGTAATTTGTTTTAACTGTTCTTAATCTTAAACTGTTGTAACTTGCCCTGGGACCTGGTGGTAAAGGGCAGATAATGCATTTAAAATAAAATAAAATAAGTAACAAAAATATAAAGCAAAACAGCACCGTGCAACTTGCTACTTGAGAACGATTGCCAAGGAGTCAATTAAAACTTGCCCCCAGGTGAACGGCAACTTAAAAACCTGCATTAGTAGTTCTAATGATGAGTATAAGTTAGATAACGGCTAACAATGTACACCGCAGTGCCCCAGTGGCAGTTGGGGGTTTTTTTACACCCAGTGACCAAGCCAGACGGTTTACATGCCATCCCCATAGAGACAGCTGCAGGCAATTCTGGAATGGCCTTCTGTGTTCCTTAGGAGGTTAGGGAAGAAAACGGGAGGGGGGAAGAGGTGAAAGGGAAGGGCAGCAAGGCCTGCTGTGAGTTGGAGGAAAACCAAGAGGCCAGAAGAAGATAAGAAGAGCCTGCTGAATGGCCCATCTAGTCCAGCATCTTGTTCTCATAGACGCTCACCAGATGCCTGTGGGAAACCAGCATGGAGGACTCAAGCACAAGACCACTCTCGCCTCCTGGGGAAGACCAAGCATAGCCATCATGGGTCATGACCTTCATGAATCTGACTCATTCTCTTTTAAAGCCATCTAAGTTAGTGGTGGGGACGCGGGTGGCGCTGTGGGTTAAACCACAGAGCCTAGGACTTGCCGATCAGAAGGTTGGCGGTTCGAATCCCCGCGACGGGGTGAGCTCCCGTTGCTCGGTCCCAGCTCCTGCCAACCTAGCAGTTCGAATGCACCTCAAAGTGCAAGTAGATAAACAGGTACCGCTCCGGCGGGAAGGTAAACGGCGTTTCCGTGCACTGCTCTGGTTCACCAGAAGTGGCTTAGTCATGCTGGCCACATGACCCAGAAGCTGTACGCTGGCTCCCTCGGCCAATAAAGCAAGATGAGCGCCACAACCCCAAAGTCGTCTGTGACTGGACCTAATGGTCAGGGGTCCCTTTACCTTTAAGTTAGTGGTCATCACTGCCTCCAGTGGGACAGAGTTCCACAGTTCAACTATGCACTGCATGAAGAAGTATGTTTTTTGATCTGTCCTGAATCTTCGAACGTTCAACTTCATTGCTGAGAGCAGCAAGAGGTAAGGTTTTAAAATGATGGAATATGCACAGCTTGCGGACTTAACATATAGAATAAGAGAAGAAGAAGAAGAAGATACGGTACTTTTAGAGAAGACTGGAAAATGTTTATTGAATATGGGGGGGGGGTTGTGTTGACTTGAAAATGCTGGCAGCATTAAGATAAATTCAACAGTGTAAATAAGTTTTGATGGACGTAATACAGTGGTACTTCAGGTTAAGTACTTGGAGGTTCGTTCCGGAGGTCCGTTCTTAACCTGAAACTGTTCTTAACCTGAAGCACCACTTTAGCTAATGGGGCCTCCTGATTTCTGTTCTCATCCTGAAGCAAAGTTCTTAACCCGAGGTACTATTTCTGGGTTAGCGGAGTCTGTAACCTGAAGCATATGTAACCCGAGGTACCACTGTAATGGAATACTGAATGGTTTAGTTTATGTAAAATATGCAGGGATTTATGATATGTAAAATGAACTATGGAAAGAGAAGAAGTCATTGATATTTTGATGTTTAAATGAGTATTCTATATTGTAAAACAAAAAACATTAATAAAAATTATATATAAAAAATAAAATAAAATGGTGGCTTTTAATGACAGGATCAAGTCCTAGGAGTTTAAAAGCTGCATTAGAAGAGAATTCCTCTGAGCACATGCAGAGTCTATTTCCCCATGCTACACTTAATAACTACAGCCAGCTTCCACCCATCTAGAATTAGAGAGTAATATATAATAAGGTGCTAGTTCTGCATTTTATATGCCGCAAGAAAACTCCTGTGTAACAGCTAGAGTTTCAGACTAGGCCCGGGAGAAAGCAAAATCCATATCTCCATACCCAGCCATAAAATCATTGGGGGATATTTGAACTGAACATTTCTCTTTAACCTAGCCTACCTCACAGGGTCGTTGTGCTGATGACTGGTAGGGGAGGGGGGAAACCATGTACACCATCTTGAAAGGTCAGAAATGTAATAAGTAAATAGCTCTTAGTGTAGTGCAGGAGATGAAAGAATGAAATCAATGAAGGATCCTGTGGACCCAAAATACAGATACGCAGGGGAGGCTACCCACTGCTTCTCTAAATCATTCCCTGCTCTGGCCTTGGTTCTTTCATACATTTAAAGTGGTGTCGTAGTGCTTTAAATGTATGCTGTCAATACACACGCACACAAACACACACGCACACACGTGTGCCCGAAGCAGCTCACACTACACCGCACAAAGGACAACCGCAATTCAGAAACCATGTTAGGAACCATTACAAATAACCCATAATGTCAGTCTTTAAATATATCATTAAAAAATCAACCTGTGCAAGCAACTTTGTACAAATCAATAGACTGTTTTAACAGCTTGAAACTAAACAGGTGCGAGGATCAAGCTTAGCGCAGAAATAAAACAGCAGTATATAAGGCCAAAAGGGGGGGGGGATCTCCGTTTCAAAAAACCAGTCCGCATAGATTCACCACAGTTAACTTACATCCCTTGAATGTCAGCCTTCCCTCCCGACTCTCTCACCTGCTAAGTCCCTTCCCCATCGCTCACCTGGGGAGGTAAAGATTGTCACTCCTCCTACTCGCAAACTGAAACAGTGAGTCCACATGAGAACGCAGTGCAACAGGTATGGTTCCTAAGCAGAGTGCAAATGTAGATGAGATACATAGAGTGGTCATTTTCTTAGCTGTGATGGCACTGCGGCTGCCTCCCCGCACCAGCACAAACTCAGCCACTGTGTGTACCCCACAGATAACCCTGGCTTATCAACCTCTAGCCGCTCCCACCTTAGGATGCTGTGATGCTAATCATGGAATCCATCCAGCCGTGATGCTGAATCTATTCATCTGTGATGCTGAGCACACAGAATGCACTCAGTTTCTTAAGGCGGCCCGACACATGTGCCTCGCCCCTTTGTTTGTGGCTGGTTATATGAGAGAGTGCCCTGATCTATTAAGCAAGCTCTGAAATGGGACTGGTTGCCAGTGTCCTTGAGTGTCTGAAGTGATGACTGACAGCCGCACGGTCACACCCACTTCTCCCCAGATGACATAAAATGAATGAACTTCCCCCAGCAGTTGGGACTGTAACTTCGCACCTCCCAGCTCACACACAGCTCCTCTTTCCCCTTCACCAAACAAGCAGGCAAATGACAAACTGATTGCGAGGACTATGATGGCGAGGAACACCGACATGCGCTGGCGTCTGCCGCTGGTTTGCCTCCTCTGGGAGCTTGCCATGATCATCCTTTTTGGCGTCTTCGTGCGCTTCAACGCAGAATCCGATATAGCCGGCTGGGAGAAGGCGAAGCAGGAGAAGAACATCACGAGCGACGCCGAGAATGACTTCTACTTCAGATACCCGTGTAAGTAATGTTGACATTTGGCCATTAACGTTACGGGGGCCTTTCCAGATTGTCGGGATTTTTGAAGGAGGGGTTCTTACTGCATACCAGGAAATTTAGGTTTGGGTGACTGATGAGGATCAAAGCATTCTGTCACTCTGGTGCAACAAAGGCACTTTTTAAAGAAAAGAAACAGACTGTTTGCAGTTAAGAAAGTGACGGGACAGTTGACGGTGTTCGAAAGTGAGGGGTGCACGAATGGTTTAGCAGAAAGCTGCATAAAACCCCTGCAAGAAAATCAGGATGAATGCTCATTGTTGTATAAAATTCCTGCAAACAAATCAAAATCAATGCTCAAGAAACACCAGGTATAAACTAGCCTCTGTGTAAGCTTTGCGCAAGGGAATCAGGATAGCTGCTCAGTAAACAGGTGATCCAGAGGAGCCCAGTGGTTCTTTATTTCTCCCATTGGACCCCATCCATGGGGCACCATCTATATGTAGACCTTGGGACCCCAACCACTGCACACTGGGTGTTGGCAAGCACCCAAAGGAAAGGGGTTAAACGGGAATCATGATCCTGCATTGGTGAGGCAAGTTATCACAGAGGAATGATTTCAGTCCCAGATCAGTTTAATTTCAGTGTTCTGGTCATATACAGCCAGCCCTACCATTGGACAAAGTGCCGTGGCTGTTTCAGGCAGCTGATCTTAGATGCTGTGAAAGGGCAACAATGATCAAGTATCTATTTTTTAATTCTATTTTGAGGCAGGGATTTTTCTCAGGTGCCAAAATACTGTATACCGTGACTTGGGGAGAGGTTTTCTGTTTTCTGTTCTGCTTCAGGCCAAAAAGAATTTTGGGCCAGTCCTAGCTTTAGACAAGACTAGTTTCCTCCTCACTTAGGGGAAGGGGTGGGCAGTGTGCTCGGGCATTCTGATACAGAAATAAACTATTTCTAGCAGCAAAAACGTAACTTTAATGCAGTTTTGCACAAAGGAGTCTTGATATAGTTAAATGCAGAGAGCAAAGCCTTTTCTGCAGGTGTGAGGAACCTTTAGTTCTCTCCCTCAGATGTTGCTGAACTGCAGCTCCCATCATCCTTGCTCATTGGCCATGCTTGCTGGGACTGATGGGAGATGTAGTTCAGCAACATCTGGAGGGCCAAAGGTTCACAGAATTGTAGAGTTGGAAGGGGCCACGTGGGGCATCTAGTCCAACCCCCTGCAATGTAGTGCTCTTTTTGCCTAACGTGGGGCTCGAACCAACAACCTTGAAATTAAGAGCCTCATGCTTTACAGACTGAGCTACCCTCACACCTGATTTACGGAAGCATTCTGAGCCAGTGACCATCCTTGAGCTTATTCGGTTGAACAATTGGTATGGTTAGGTTAGGTAGAACTGTGGACTTGGTGTTCTTATGGGATAGTGCTCTTTGGATGGGAGACCATGGTAAGCCCACCCAACTGACTTTTGAGGGTCCTTCTGCTCCTTCTGCTGAAGTGGGGGCTAGACTCCTGCCCTACAGGCATCACTGCAGCTAAGTGTGCATATTGGAGGGCAAGGGCAGCTTGAGAAAGGAATAGATGACCCTGCTTAGGGAAGAGATGTTGAACTAGGACCAAACCTGAGAGACCAGGATTCAAAGCCTAACTTTGCCAGGAAGCTCACCTTGCCTCTCAGCTTAACTTACTTAACAGGGGTGTTGTGTGGATTCAGTGAGGAAGGGGAAAACCATGTACCCCACCTTGTGAGCTCCTGGGAGAAAAAAGTGGGATATCATCATCATCAGTGCTTTTTTTTCCTTAAAAAATGTTTAGGGGTACTCTCCTTTTCCTACTCATATTGAAATACTGTCTCTCAATGAGGACAAAGTTAGATTCACAAAATGTTTAGGGGTTTGTGTACCCCTGCGTACCCCCAGAAAAAAGCACTGATGATGATGATGATGATGATGATGATGATGATTTATTATTTATACCCTGCTCATGTGGTAGGGTTTCCCCAGCCACTCTGGGAGGCTCCCAACAGAGTATTAAAAACACGATAAAACATCAAACATTAAAAACTTCCCTAAACAGGGCTGCCTTCAGATGTCTTCTAAAAGTCAGATAGTTGTTTATTTCCTTGACATCTGGTGGAAGGGCGGTCCACAGGGTGGGCACCACTACTGAGAAGGCCCTCTGCCTGGTTCCCTGTAACCTCACTTCTTGCAATGAGGGAACCATCAGAAGGCCCTCGGAGCTGGACCTCAGTGTCCAGGCTGAACAATGGGGGTGGAGACACTCCCTCAAATATAAATGCAACCAACTAATTAAATAAAACCAAGTTAAAAGGATGAGGTCACATCCACACTACATTTAAAGCACATTTATAGCACTTCAACAGTCATGGCTGCCCCCTGAGAATCCTGGGAACTGTGGTTTGCTTACCATTTCCCAGCCCCCTTTAAAAATTCAGTTATTATTCTTTGGGGGAAGTCATGGGCTTTCAGTGTTGAGTGTGGATGGAGCCTGAGCCAAGTAAGAACCTCTATGGACAACAGTGAAGTACCTCAAGCCTGAGGACCAAATGTGGACCTCTAGGCCTCTATCTATGGCCCTCAAAACTCTCCTCATTCAGACCCCTCACTGATTGTACCATTCACTGGCTTTACCATTATGTCTAAATGGGAATCCTATGAGGAATGTTGGGCTGAGGTGGTAGTTTCTGTCCAAAGGTTATGCAATGACCTTTCATGGCAAAACACGCTTCCTTCTCAGTTCAAGTGAATACTCTGTTCAGGACACCACACTGGGCCTCCACAAGTTCTTCTGCTTAAACAATCCTAGTGGCAACTGTAATAATAATAATAATAATAATAATAATAATAATAATAATAGTAGTAGTAGTAGTAATCTGGGCAGCTTCCAACGGAATATTAAAACATGATAAAATGTCAAACATTAAAAACTTCCCTGGCAAAGGGGTTTTGGGATGCTGATTTTTCTCTCTCCCTCGTGCCGTCATCTAGTAGCAATGCCCATCGGTATTCTACATAGGACAGATGTGCCAGTCTCTATGTAGAAGAATAAGCGGGCACAAATCTCGACATTCCTCCCCACCCCCCCCAGCCAAAATGTGAAAACAGCTAACAAGCTGAAACAAAGGAAAAAATGTTACATTCATGTAATGAGATTGCACTATTCATGAACCAGTGGGAGAATCTTTCAAACTCCCAGGACACTCTGTAACTGACCTCAAGGTTGCCATTCAGAAATAAAAGGATCACAAAGCAAGAATACAATAGGGGTGTTCATATTCAATGGGTTGCAATCCCTCTGCCTGGGTACACAGACCCTGAGCTGTACACATGCGCAGTTATTCACATGTAATATTCACAAAATATTTGTTGTGAAACAACAGAATTACAAAAATTCCTTCCAGTACACGAAAGCTCATGCCAATAACAAACTTATTTGGTCTCTAAGGTGCTACTGGAAGGATTTTTTTTTTATTTTGTTTCGACTACAGCAGACCAACATAGCTACCTACCTATAAACAGAATTACAATTCATTGAGGTAAAGGTTTTTAAAAACCACCCTACGTATACTAACTTTGCATTGTTATTTGTATTTAAAAATTGTATCCCACCGTTCATAAAAAAAAATAGCAGAGTGGGTTACAACAATTATGCATAAAATCATACGATAGAACCATATAAAAATGTTAAAATCAGAAATCAGCTGTTAAGGAAAGATGCGTTCTTGATTGTCTTTGTAAGCCTAATTAGTTGACCAATGCCAGGATATCTGTTGTTATCAATGGTTATCTGTATTGGTTCCTGCCGCAATACAGGTGTTGATACAATCATCTTAGCAATGCTGAGTATGTGATCACCAATCTGCTACACTGAAGGGTGTGCCTTTTCAACATAGATTTGTGCTTTAGTTACAACTGATTTGTTGAAGTGGGGTTGTATCTCATTGTCGCCCAACTCCCAGTTTTCTCCCTGCCAACTAAGATTTCACTTTGCACATCTTACAAAGTGGCCTTGAGTCCACGAAAGCTTATGCGATAATAAATTGGTTCATCTTTTAAGGTGCCCCAGGTCTTTGTTGTCTATTGCTGCAAAAGACTAACAACCCACCTCGAGAGAGCTAAAACAGTAGCAGCCTAAGGCAGAAATCTTCCAACAGCCACTTATTAAGTAAGTTTCACGCAAATTGGAAAATGGACAAGCTAGGAGTTTGGAGTGGGATCCAGATCTCTGCTTCAGCAGCAGCCAAATGTGTGAATTGGTTTAATGTGCAATCGACACACCCATGCCATAAATTTAAAGCATGTGACTCTCCCCAAAGAATCCTGGGAACTGTAGTTCCCTGGAAACTGTAGACTATAGCTCTGTGTGGGGGTAAACTACAGTTCCCAAGATTCTTTGGGGGGCAGCCTTGGGCTTTAAATTTGTGATCTGTATTGATTACACTCTAATGGAGAATTCAGGAACATCTGCATTTCTAATTTATATTGGTTTTGTATCAGCTTAGCAGGCATGGCTCTAAAAAAATAAAAATAAATCCTGTGAACTGTAGCTTGGTGGGGATGCTGAGAATTCTCTTATAAATCTGTATGCAACTCACATAGGACCACAGCTCTTAGAAATCCATGTGGGGAGAGAATGATGGTTTCACCAGTTTAAGCACTAAGAGGAAAGACCAGGGTGGTTTTTCAGATGTTGATGAACTACAACTCCCATCATTACCTGGCCATTGGTCACGCTGGCCAAGGATGCTGGGAGTTGAAGTCCAACAACATCTGAAAGGCCACAGGTTTCCTATTCATGTACTACAGACTGGGTGCCTTAACATTGCCATATGTAATGGGTAAGGGGCTGGGTGGGGTGGAAATCCACAACAGTGCAATACTTGTGCAAAGAAAAATTTCAACAAGTGATCAACAAATGAGTAAGCTTCTGAGTTCCACAGAACTCTGAATCTCTTACCAGAGAGTAAGTCAATGGGTCTTGCTTTGACATGGGTAGGATTGCACTGTCAGGCTCACTGAGTTCAAGGGGCTTCCCTTCAGGTAAATGTACATGGAAATGAATACTGAATTTGATCAGACTGGGGTCAGCAAAACAAGATTTCCATTTGAACCAAAGGCTATGGGGGAAAGGAAATGTCAAGCCTAAATGTCAGCAAGTCTTTGTTTCTTTTGCCAATGCCAAAAGGAATACCCTGGTCCCTTGGGAGAATAGGGAAGAAAAGAGCAGAGAAAAACTGGCCACCGTTAGCAAGCCTCAAGATAAATCTTAGGCAGTGCAGCTATTCTCCACATGTGTTGAACAACTCCATTATCGGAGAAACTGTCCATTTAAGTTTCTCAATTTTTTCAAATCTTAAACTCAAGTTATCTACATTTCCATAGCAGTTTGCAATTATTAAGAAATGCTAATGAAAATTTGTCAACGTTCTAGCACTAATTTCTCCTAATGATATGTTTTTGCAGGCAGTTTTGACTAACATACTCATTTGGGCAAGCAGAATGTGCATTGTTTTTGTTTTTTTTACTAATATATGCATTTGTATGCACACCTCCCTCTAATATATGCAGCTTGGTTGGAGAATTGCACTGCAGAATTCTGAAAAGTGGACCTTACAAAGGATAAATGTCTTTTACATTCATGTATCGGTTCGAGGAGGGACGCGGTGGCGCTGGGGGTTAAACCACAGAGCCTAGGACTTGCTGATCAGAAGGTCGGCAGTTCGAATCCCCACGACGGGGTCAACTCCCTTTGCTCGGTCCCTGCTCCTGCCAACCTAGCAGTTCGAAAGCACCGCTCCGGCGGGAAGGTAAACGGCATTTCCGTGTGCTGCTCTGGTTCACCAGAAGTGGCATAGTCATGCTGACCACATGACCTGGAAGCTGTCTGCAGACAAACGCCGGCTCCCTCGGCCAATAAAGCGAGATGAGCGCCGCAACCCCAGAGTCGGTCACGACTGGACCTAATGGTCAGGGGTCCCTTTACCTTTACCTTTATCGGTTCAAGAGGTGTGAATTGGGTAAAGGTAAAGGTAAAGGGATCCCTGACCATTAGGTCCAATCACAGATGACTCTGGGGGTTGTGGCGCTCATCTCGCTTTATTGGCTGAGGGAGCCAGCATACAGCTTCCGGGTCATGTGGCCAGCATGACTAAGTCGCTTCTGGCAAACTAGAGCAGTGCATGGAAACACTGTGCTACTTGCACTTTGTGCTTTCAAACTGCTAGGTTGGCAGGAGCAGGGACCAAGCAATGGGATCTCACCCCGTCGTGGGGATTCGAACCGCCGACCTTCTGATCGGCAAGCCCTAGGCTCTGTGGTTTAACCCACAGCGTCACCCGCGTCCCACCATGAATTGGGTAGTTTCACCTTAAATTGCAAAGGAAAGCAAATTCCTCTCCCATCCCTCTTTGTAATGTTTGGAGCGCTTTCCCCATTCTGTGCCCATCGCCCCTGAGCAGCCCATCCTCTCTATTCCTTCTCATCTTACCTGTCTTGGTTCTTGTGCCTGGTTCTTCCCTGTATACAACCATTTGGGGATGGAGGTTAATGGGTGTATCAGGATGTGTGTTGTTTTGCCCGATTTGGATAGGTGCCAAACAGAGAGATGGTGAAGCCTGACTCACTTCAAGCGGTATAGGCTGGAGGACAAAAGCAGTCACAGGATTGGGGAGAAACTGTGCGCTGTTTCTCAGGTTTCAAGGAAAGAATTACTACCACCCTTTCTCAAATACATGCAAACATACATTATATGCAGTAGTTCATGGCACCTCTTTTTTATAGCACTGACTAGTATTGTTGTTGGTCTTTGCAACCCTGTGGATTCCACAGAATATGAAGGGACTGAAAAGGAGTCATTAGATCTTTTGGTTGGGCCAACTAGTTTGCTTTAAAGTCAACTGGGATCCCTGGCTAATTTGAAGGAGATTGGCAAGGACAGTGGTGGGCAATGTGGCGCCTTCGAGCTGTTGTGGACTGGAACTCCCATCATCCCTGATCATTCACCATGCTGGCTGTGGCTGATGGGAATTATAGTCCACACAACATCTGTAGAGCAGCATGTTAGCTTTTCCTAAGCCAGGATTTCTGACTCTCAGTTGTTTAACAGTAGCAACAACAAGCTGACTTTTTCCACCTAAAGTAGGCTGCTGAACGGAAGAAAGACACAGTGGTACCTCGGGTTAAGTACTTAATTTGTTCCGGAGGTCCGTTCTTAACCTGAAATTGTACTTAACCTGAAGCACCACTTTAGCTAATGGGGCCTCCCGCTGCCGCTGCGCCACTAGAGCACGATTTCTGTTCTCATCTTGAAGCAAAGTTCTTAACCCGAGGTAATATTTCTGGGTTAGCGGAGTCTGTAACCTGAAGCGAATGTAACCTGAAGTGTATGTAACCCGAGGTACCACTGTAACCAGGAGTGGAATTTTGTGTGAATAGACCGTAAGCTTAGTTCAGTTCTGGTAGTGGAAACAAATTACAAGTCTAAGCATCTTCTCAGAGGCACCCTGTTTTTTGAGGTCACACGCATTCCACACCATGCATAGAAAACACATAGCTTCCCCTAAAGAACCCTGGGAACTGTGGATTACCCTTCAAAGAGCTGCAGTTCCAAGTACTGTACCCTTGAAGGAAATGGCCTACATTTCCCAGAGTTCCCTGGGAAGAGGGAGTGATTGTTAAACCACTCTCGAGGACTGCAACTCTCAGCACCCTTGAACAAACTACCTTTCCCAGGATTCTCTGTGAGAAGCTATGACTGCTTAAAGTGGTATGCTACTGCTTTAAACGTATGGTGCAGATGGTAACCTTACTTAATTTCAGCTGGGTGTGATGTCACCGGATGTCTTCCTCATTCACGAACTGCCACCACTTTGGTAGTATGGCAAAGCCTGGGTGTTTTGTTTTTTCTCTATTATGCAGCCTCTCCCAAATGCTCCCACTCACCCAAGACTTTTACAGTGGCATTGATATTAACAGAGTTCCGACGCGACGTGCTTGGGGAAAATCACACGCTCCTCACTTGGGTTTCATAAACAAAACACCTCACTTCATTAAACACGAGTTTGAGATGAGAATCTCGGCTAGTTCCCTCAGTCCCTGGAAAGCTTAGCTGCTCAGTCTCACCCTCACATCAGTAGAAAGCCTGGATTAAGCCAGACACTGTTTAATCATTAAACTTCCTCTACTGGTGGCAGTAGTAGCGTTACAACATTTTCTTCTTCTGGGAGTCGACATGAATATATTATATTAGGGATAGAACATGTTGGTTATGATTGACTCAGCTGCCAAAGTTCTTCATTTGTGTCGGTTAAGGGATACAATCTGAACTGGACAATCCTGTTTCCTATTGACGTGCAATTTTATCTCTTTCCTCCTCCACTTTTGCATAGGATTAACATTCCTTTGTATTCTAGGAGACCAGACAGCGCTTACTTTATTCTTTCTGTACTTATTGTACTAACTTGAAATTTAGCTGACACATTTTAACTTTGCCTCTGAATCACACGAGTTCCCAAAGCAATCCCAGGAAGTTTCCCCCTCCTCATGAAGAGGGGGTGCCATGACTGTTCATAGATTCATAGAATTGTAGAGTTGGAATTGAACACCAGGGTCATCTAATCCAACCCCTTGTTATGCAGGAATCTTTTGTGCAACGTGGGGCTTGAACTCACAAACCTAAGATTAAGAGTCTCAAGCTCTATCGACGGAACTATCCCAGCTGTTGGCTTCAAATGTTACATCAAGTGTGGGACCGCTGGAAAAGTGGCTGGATTGCCTTACACAGCCAATCCCTGAAGAAAGGACTGTACCACCTTGTGGGGAGTCCAGTGCTGTTGGGTCTGGGTGTATGAGAGAGCTCCCTGTGTGGAAATCTTTCATGTACCTGAAGAAAGCTGGTCGGCTCCCACTGCCCATCAACTAATGAATGGGAAATTCTTTTTTTTAAAAAACACACCATTTTATTAATTTTACAAATATAAAATACAAATAAACACACATCAATAAAGTAATACTATATGTGGAGATTCCCTGAATCTCACGTCTTTCCCTCATCCTGTCCATGGGGTCTTGTTTTAAAACATCTACAACTGCACATTACTCTGTAGTCCAGTTTTTATATCGAACCATATTGCCATAATATTTTTTACACTACAAGTGTGTCAAAATCCTGCTCTTGCTTCCATCAGCTTACAGTGGTCTCCTAGATAACTTGTAAATTTTCCCCATTCTTTTAGAAAGTTTTTATCCTCTTGAGCAGGGGTCAGCAAACTTTTTCAGCAGGGGGCCGGTCCAATGTCCCTCAGACCTTGTGGGGGGCCGGACTATATTTTGAAAAAAAAGAAAAGAACGAATTCCCATGCCCCACAAATAACCCAGAGATGCGTTTTAAATAAAAGGACACATTCTACTCATGTAAAAACATGCTGATTCCCGGACCGTCCATGGGCTGGATTTAGAAGGCGATTGGGCTGGATCCGGCCCCTGGGCCTTAGTTTGCCTACCGATGCTCTTGGGGAATTCAATCCTGCTTGGTCCTGCTACCATCCTTTCCACCTCTGCAGGTTAACTTTGACAAGGCTTCTCTAAATACATTGGTAGATCCAGCCTGTCTGGTAGCAGAAGCAAACATTAGTGAAAACAAAGCAAGATTTTATGGGATTCATTGAACAACCCCTTGCCCTTCCTCTGACAGCCTTGAGGTACATCTTTCACATACTTTTTGTGATGCTTCTGAATACCAGTTGCTGGAAACCACTGGAGGGGAGAGTGATCTTCTGCTCAGATCCTGCCTGAGTATTTCCCATGGGCATCCAGTGGGAGTTGGTCACTGTGAGAACAGGATGCTGGGATAGATAGGGCATTGGTGCCATCACTTCCGGGGTCTTAGGGGTTGTTACACCTCTGCTTCAGAGGCCAAGTTCCCTTTCTGGGGGAGAGATCCCTGCCAGTCTCCCATAAAGGCCTGACTCCCCCTTTACTGTTCTGGGCTGTTTCTGAGGGCTCCAGATCCTACTTGACCAGATCTCTGGGAGATTTTGTAGTCAGACATAACTGCATGATTGTTAGTATATGAAAAGGGTCAAGGACCACAGAGCTCTAATTGCTAGAGAAGGTTCAGTTAGGTCATGTCCCCTCACCCCCAGTGAGGAAGGAAATGCTGTATATCTTATCTTCTTTTCCCCTTCTCCTTTCTTTACGATGTAGCTATGGAAGCAGCATGTGTCTCTCAATAGCTTCCAGCTCTAGACACCTGTCTGAAGCTATCTTGCTGCTTTCTTTTTACCCATATGCCTGCATTTCTTATCGTTGCTGCATAGAATAATGCAGGACTGTGACATCAAATACGTAAGTAAAGTATTTTAAACTTACTTCAGTGTGTGGTCTGCTTCATTGCAGGAGGGATAGAAAGGGGCATCAGCTGCTTTATACAGCTAAACGGAATAAATAAGGTTTAACAGCATATTCCCATGCATCGCTATTCTGCCTAAGGATAAGAATGAAATTCTGTTAGGGGTTTTCTCCCCATCAGAGAGACTGCTAAAGCCCCACACTTTGGAATACAGGCTTGCTGCCACTTTTCTTTGTTATTAACACACCCACACAGGTCTCTGTAGGATTAAATATGATTAATATATCCTTTTACCAATTCCCACCATTAAATCCTCCATGGAAGAGGAAGCACATATGATCTTGGGGGCACAGAGTGCGTGCTTTTTACCTTTTTCATCTGGTTTGCCAGCTGTGTACCCATTCCCTTTAAAAAAAGTTTTTATTTATACTTTTCAAATTTATACATTTCATAAATTTTACAATTATTTTAACATTTCAAAGTTTGACTTCCCCCCTGCTCTTTCTGCAGTTCCTTAAATTTATTTTTTAATATCTTCTGCATATCCAAATTCATTTAATTTGCTCATTTAATTATCTACTTTAAATATAAACTCTTACGAAACTGCAGGTTATTACAATAATCCTGCCAACACTTTTATCTGTTTGCAGTTCATCTGTAAATATTCAATAAACCATTTCCATTATTTTATTTAAAAAAGTTTGCTATCTTGATTTCTTATTCTTCCGGTGATTTTCGCCATTTCTGCATATTCCATAAGTTTTTGTATCCATTCGTCCTTTGCTGGGACTTCTGCTTCTTTCCATTCTGAACAGGAATATACTTAGCCCAGTGATTCATGTTCCATTTCTTAGGGATGGGCCAGATTCGAAATGCAAGTGAATAAGCCACAGTGCATATGCCCTTTAAATGCATGAGGGCAGAATATGGGCTGATTCATGCAAGTTTACTTGTTTGTGTATGGTGGGAATTCCCAGGCCAAATGATGGAGGAAACATAACCCTCATCTTGGTCTTATTCAGCAGCCTAAGGACCTCCTGGACCACTGATAATTGCTGAGTGTCATTTTACATCACTGGAGCTGATTTCTATCTCGAGGACATGATGGATGGCAAGTGGCTGGAAATGTATAGACTTGTTTTGCAATGCAGACAGAGTTGCAGAAGCCCAAGGGGGTGGGTGGGAAATTGCTGTGCACTGTGTACCTTGTGTAGTGCAAATGGCCAGTATATCAGCGTGTGATACGTTTTACTAATTTTGTCACACACACACACACACACACACACACACACACAGAGGATACGTCAATAGCAACGTCAAATAACAGGATGTTTCCGGTCTCTTCTAGCGGTTTCTGAATGAGAAGTCCATAGTTTGGGGTTTCACAAATATGCTTGCTTTCACATCATCATCATCATTTATTTATACCCCGCCCATCTGACTGGGTTTCCCCAGCCACTCTGGCCAGCTCCCAACAAATATTAAAAACACGATAAAACATTGAACATTAAAAGCTTCCCTAAACAGGGCTGCCTTCAGTTGTCTTCTAAAAGTCAGATAGTTGTTTATTTCTTTGACATCTGATGGGAGGCCGTTCCACATGGCGGGTACCACCACCGAGAAGACCCTCTGCCTGGTTCCCTGTCACCTTACTTCTCGCAGTGAGGGAACCGCCAGAAGGCCCTCGGAGCTGAACGAAGTCTTGATGAGCTCAGAGTTGTTCTGTATGTCCCCAAACCTAAGCATTTAGGAATGAAACTCCAGCTGCTTCAGTTTCAAGAGAATGATATGCAAGTTCTGCTACATACAATGGAATTTCATGGGAAACACAACTTAAGTCACTTTGAAAGAAGATACTGGAGTATACCAAACCATTTGCCGCATATGTGCACAGCAGTAGATCTAGCTGCAAAGCAACACATGGGGTCTGCATTGGTCATTGCAATGCATCGCTAGTTATTATTATTGTATAATTATAAGATTACCATAGGATAAGCTGTCCTGCCCAGCTTAACTGGGTCAAACCCCTTCACCTTGGGAGAAAAGGTTACCAAACTCTGTTCTCTCTCTTCCACTCTGTAAATCTGACTAGTGAGGAGGTCCAAGCTTAGACCGCATGGCTTAAGCAAGCCATCTTTGTGTTTCTATACAAATAATTTAGAAACATTTACCATTCAGCAGCCTAAGTTATACCGCCTGTCTTTTCTTGCTGCTGTATGGAAAAACACATGAATCTGACCTTTGAAAAGTTGGTAAGTAAATCATTTTTTAACTTACCAAACATGTGGTCTCTTTCTATGCTAAGGGAAATGGGGGGCTTTGGAGGCAACTTAGAAGGGGATATTTTAAAAGTCTAATAGCCTATATTTCCTTGCTTTACTTTGCTGCATGTTTGTGCTTTTAAATCTCTGCTGGTGCTCTCTCATCAAAGAGTACTTACCCCAAACCTTGATCTAGACACCCAGGGAATTCTCCTTTTTAATATATCTAAAGTATTTCCCCTCTAACCAAAACAACAAACGAAATTTTAAAACCAACGCAATTAGGTGGTCCCCTGGTCTGATACTAAGAGGGAAAGACTATAATGGTTAAGCATCTGTTTTGCTTGCAGGAGGTTTTGCTTCCTAGGTTCAGTCCCCAGCATCTCCAGCTGGACTAGGAAAAGGCTCCTTCTTGAAAGTCATTGTCATTGGACAATAGTATGCTAGATTGGCCAATGATCTGACTTCGTATGATGCAGTTTCCTAAGTATATTCCATTGATCCAGCAGAATTCTACTTATGTTTTTGTATTCTTAAGGCATCATTCGATGCCACTTGTGTGTGAGAGTCCTCAGCAGCATTTAGAGATTTTTAGGGATTTTTAGATTTGGGATTTTTTTTAAAAAATAGTTTTATAAGTTGTGCATCTTTGTTTCTCAACTTGATCCTTTTACATGGTTTTGTAGGTACTGTGGCATTTTATGCATCACAACTTGCAGTTATTTTTATTGATCATAGTTTAGCAATTATTTACTGTGATTGTTAAGAGTGAATTTCTGTTTAATTATTATTTGCTGGTATTTTGAGAGTTGATTTTATTGTGTACTCTTATATTCTAATAGATTATTGAATATTACTTTGTTTGATTTAAGCCGTTCCATTTTAAAGTTATGTTTTATTATGACTTTTTGTATTGGATCAGATTATCATCTGGTGTGTGTTCTTTGTTGCATATTCTGTTGCTGTAAAGTGCCTTGTGCATAGTAATATTCAAAGGTGGTGTGGGAATTAAAAGTGAAATGAAATAAAACAGGAAGCGAGCATGGTTGCTAGATATGCAGATAAAGTGAGATGAGGGTTGGGGTGAACACATACTTTTGTTTTTATATATAATTTTTATTAAATTTTCTGTTTTACAATTTAAAGTACTCATTTTCACATCCTTAAGATGACTTCCCTTCTTCTCATTCCATGGTTCTTGTTACAATCCCTGCATATTTTACAGAAACTATACCATTCAGTATTCCATTATTAGTAAAGGTAAAGGGACCCCTGACTATTAGGTCCAGTCATGGCCGACTCTGGGGTTGCGGCGCTCATCTCGCTTTATTGGCCGAGGGAGCCGGCATACAGCTTCTGGGTCATGTGGCCAGCATGACTAAGCCGCTTCTGGAGAACCAGAGCAGCGCATGGAAACATCGTTTAACTTCCCGCTGGAGCAGTACCTATTTATCTACTTGCACTTTGACATGCTTTCGAACTGCTAGGTGGGCAGGAGCTGGGACCGAGCAACGGGAGCTCACCCCGTCGTGGGGATTTGAACTGCTGACCTTCTGATCGGCAAGTCCTAGGCTCTGCGGTTTAACCCACAGCGCCACCCGCGTCCCATTCCATTATTACATCCATCATAACTTATTTACACTCTTGAATTTATCTTAACACTGCCAGCGTTTTCAGCTGTACACAGTTATTTCCCATATATTCCATAAACGCTTTCCAATCTTCTCTAAACGTTATGTTCTTCTTGTTTTCTTATTCTATTGAACACACGTTTTTGAACCAATGTCAATGAAATTTCTTTCTTTAACGCAGCTTTCCAAGATGTTCATGTGATGATTTTTGTGGGCTTTGGGTTCCTCATGACATTTCTTCAACGCTACGGTTTTGGGGCTGTCGCATTCAACTTCCTCCTTGCCGCCTTTGGGATCCAGTGGGCTCTCCTGGTTCAGGGCTGGTTTCATACCTTTGAGAATGGGAAGATACTCATTGGAGTGGAAAGGTAAGTTTGCCCATATGGAACCTGGCTGGGGTGGGTGGGTGGGGGTCCCGTATTTCTTGGCTGGACTATAAGGTTAGTGTGATACACTGGTGAAAAGAACCAGTTTGTTGTACAGTGGTACCTCGGGTTACAGACAGTTCAGGTTCCAGACTCCACTAACCCAGAAATAGTACCTCGGGTTAAGAACTTTGCTTCAGGATGAGAACAGAAATCGCACGGCGGCAGTGGGAGGCCCCATTAGCTAAAGTGGTACCTCAGGTTAAGAACAGTTTCAGGTTAAGAACAGACCTCCAGAACGAATTAAGTTCTCAACCCGAGGTACCACTGTATTTAAATGTAAAGATACGAACAGGGAAGGAGGGCTGGCGAGTGAGACAGAATCCATTTGCCCTATAGGGAATCAGAAAGATATGGAAACTTTTGAGTTTCACAGAATTGTTAATAGGACAAAATGAATGCTTAGAGCATTAAAATATGGCATTAAGAGTCTGAATAGGCAGAAGAATATAAGATGAGCCAGTTGGATCAAGACAATAGCCCAGTTGTTGTTTACTATATCTCTGTAGCATACCACCACAGGGTCAGTTAAGTCAGAAATACAGGTCCCTGCTTCAAGGAATCTACAGTGGTACCTCAGGTTAAGAACTTAATTTGTTCCGGAGGTCCATTCTTAACCTGAAACTGTTCTTAACCTGAAGTACCACTTTAGCTAATGGGGCCTCCTGCTGCCGCCACACCGCCGGAGCACGATTTCTGTTCTCATCCTGAAGCAAAGTTCTTAACCCGAGGTACTATTTCTGGGTTATCGGAGTCTGTAACCTGAAGCGTATGTAACCCGAGGTACCACTGTACACTTTAAAACAGGCATTTAGAAAACAAATACAGTGGTACCTCGGGTTACATACACTTCAGGTTACATACGCTTCAGGTTACATACTCTGCTAACCCAGAAATAGTACCTCAGGTTAAGAACTTTGCTTCAGGATGAGAACAAAAATTGTGCTCCGGCGGCAGTGGGAGGCCCCATTAGCTAAAGTGGTGCTTCAGGTTAAGAACAGTTTCAGGTTAAGTACAGACCTCCAGAACAAATTAAGTACTTAACCTGAGGTACCACTGTAACAGGAAAGTAAAGTAAAGGAGAGGCAAGGGAGACCAGGAAACACGGAAGATCCACACGTGGTGTTTCTGTCCTCCCTGTGAATCTTGAGGGCCTCCTGATACGGAAGGGATTCAGTTTATCCCAGCGTTGCTTCATCCTTGGGTCCTAGATGTTGGACTACAACTCCCATCATCACCATAGCCAGCTTAGCTAATGGTCAGGATGATGGGAGTTGTGATCCAACGCAGTAGCATTGGGGAGCATGGGGAGTAGCATGGGGAGGCAGTGGTGCTTGCCTGATCTCCAGTCAGTCATATGGGTGGAATTAGAGGCAGAAGGACAGTGGTATGGTGAAAATGATGCGGTGATGTGCCCATCCAGGGCTCCCGCAGGTCTGTTTGCACCATACCTGCTTGCCACCCAACACACGATCCGCTACTGGTCCAACAACGTCTGGGGACTCAAGGTGGAAGTACACTGGTTTATACAGGTTTTGATATACAGTGGAACCTCGGGTTGCGAACGTGATCCGTGAGGGAGGCATGTTCGCAACCCGCAGCGCCACATCTGCACATGCACGGGTCGTGATTCGGTGCTTCTGTGCATGCACAAAGCGCAATTTAGCACTTCTGTGCATGCGCAAGCGCCGAAACCCGGAAGTAACCCGTTCCGGTTCGGCGCGGTGCGCAACCCGAAAACGCATAACCTGAAGCATCTGTAACCTGAGGTACCACTGTATATACATAAATGTGCTTCATTTCTAACCTTCCTCTTCCTCTTCCTCTCAGCATGATTGGTGCAGATTTCTGTGTGGGTTCTGTCTGCATCGCCTTTGGCGCCGTCCTGGGCAAAATCAGTCCTGTGCAGCTGCTGATCATGACACTGTTTCAAGTGACTCTCTTCTCCGTTAATGAATACATCCTACTGGACCTGCTCCATGTAAGGCTATTTAACTCTCTCTCTCTCTCTCTCTCTCACACACACACACACACACACACACAGGCTGGATCTAGACACATCCAAGAAGTGTTTCAGTTAAACGCGCCGTAAACTTTGTATAAGAAATCGGGTTGGCAAAAATGGAACTCCACAGCGCCACCTGGTGTCACAGTGTTTTAATGAATATACAGCACATACGAGGCGCTTTTTCTTTGCCAATGTAGCTGAGTCCACAGACACTTACTAGTGCCCAAGTGGTTTCACAATTAATTCTCCTTCCCAGGAAACTTTGGGGAATATAGCTCTGCACACAAGTGGATTTAGGGCAGAGCGACTGCTTCGCCCACACTGGGCGCCAAGCCTAGAGGGTGCTGCAGGGACGTTGTAACAATGACAAACAAAGGAAGATGAGAGGCCAGGGGGGAGGCACCAAATTTTGGTATTGCATAGGGCGCCACTGAAATCTGAAAGCCCAAAGTCCTCTGCTGCTCTGTAAGGAGAATAGGTGTCAGGGTCTGGGCAGAGGATGAATGGTGGAGACTGCCTCCCCATCCTGACCCTTCCAGGGAGGAGGAAGAGGAAGACAGTACAGCTTTACAACAAGGGGGTGAGGGCAGATGAAGGGGAAAGTTGGGAAATCAGGGGAGTGGAGGAGCAGGCAGGGCCGGAGCAGCAGCTGGCTGACATGTTATCACTAGAAAGCATTCCAGACCCACCATCTCCCAGAACCTGGCGAGACTTAGAAGTAGGAGAGCAAAGAGCTCAAAGACAGAGGGCATTTATCAGCACCCATAGAAGAGATGACTAATGAAGAAGTGGGAGAGAAGGGGAGTGGAGATTTACTCAGGACCATGCCATTATCCAAGAGGCTGGGTTCTGTAAAGTATGGAATAAAAAAGGACTGTCTGAAACGTTTCCTTGTTTTTATACTTTCCTGGGCAACCAGCCGGGAGCCGCTGACAGCATCCTGACAATAGGGGATTTCCTTCCAACTCTCAGCACCCTTAACCAGCTACATTTCCCAGGATTCTTTGGGGGAAGCTATGACTGTGTATGATACTGCTTTAAATGTATAGTGCAGATGGAGCAGAGCAAATTCCTACCTGTGTGGGAAGGGGAGGGATGAAAGGAAAACTGCTTGAGGGACAGAACCAAACTGAACAGAACACCACTCTTGGGATTAGCAATTGCACAAATAGTAGTTGTTTTAAAGGGTGAGTCGGCACAGGCCTTCCCCAATCGAGATCAGGACTCTGGCAAAAAAAATAAATAAATGGGGGAGGGGGTGTTGGTGAACTTTAAGCTTTAAGACCTGCCCAGCGCAGGTCTCTTTTCCAAAGCACACAAAAACCTGGAGTTAGTCCTGGCCTTGTGGAATGTGATTGCACAAGTAGTGCAATGGTGTGTAAAGGCCCCCAGAGGAAGACATTCCTCAGACCATCAGATAGAGGAATTGGACTGTGCCCTGAGGGAGGCAAGCTCAAAAATAGATTTTTTTGGGTCACTGTGTGGGATGCAAGGACAGCCTTGGGCTTCACTCACCAATGTTGCAAGCGCTGGGAAATATTACTTGTTTGCCAAATTCATGTCAGTTGCACCAAATAATATTACAATGAATTCACTCCATAAACGGAAAGCCAGATTAGTTTCCTATATTTTCCCGCATTACATTCTTCTTTTATCAGCTCCAAAAGGCTGTTTTTGTGTGGCAAGCTCAGAACCAAACTGGACAGAACACCACTCATGGGATTAGCAATTGCACAAATAGTAGTTGTTTTAAAGCAGGGGTCAGCAACCTTTTTTAGCCGTGGGCCGGTCCACCTTCCCTCAGACCATGTGGTGGGCCGGACTATATATATATATATTTTGGGGGGGGATGAACGACTTCCTATGCCCCACAAATAACCCAGGGATGCATTTTACATAAAAGGACACATTCTACTCATGTAAAAACATGCTGATTCCCGGACCGTCCACGGGCCGGATCGAGAAGGTGATTGGGCCGCATTCGGTCCACAGGCCTTAGGTTGTCTACCCCTATTTTAAAGGGTGAGTGAGCACAGGCCTCCCTCAATCTAGATCTGGGGTGTTGGGGAGCTTTAAGCCTTTGACTTCTGCTGTGGTCCTGAGCTTGGGGAGGGTTCGTTGACTACATTGGAGAAAGCTTCCACTGTTGCCAAGATTCGCCACATTCACACCATATGTTTTACATACCACTCAACTGCCCCGATTAAATGGGAACATCCCATTTTGGGGCTCTGCTCTCGCGTGAGAGCATGGTACCTGAAAACATGTGAGATCGCGATATGTCATGAGATCATGGAGCCCCAAAATGTGAGGTGTTTTGGCTGTGTACTCTGGGAGCGCAGCCTGGAAGATGCGCATCCCAGTTTTTCGCCATAACATGTTGGAGGGCATGCATTTAAAACACCACACATTTAAAACACTTTTAACAGTCATGGATTCTCCCAAATAATCCTGGGAGCTGTAGTTTGGTAAGGGTTCTGAGAGTTGTTAGGAGACCCTTATTCCCCTCACAGAACTATAATTCCCAGAGTTCTTTGTGAAGAGGGATTGGATTGTAAGACCGCTCTGAGAATTGTTGCTCTGTGAGGGGATTTTCTCATTGTGGTCTAGCTGCTTGTGGGACAGTCATGGAGAGCCTCCCGTTCCTTCCCAAGACTGACCCCTGTTCTCTCCCATCACTGCAGGTTAAAGATGCTGGTGGATCCATGACCATTCACACATTTGGCGCTTACTTTGGACTAGTGGTGACCGCCATTTTGTATCGGCCCAACTTGGAGCAGACCAAAGATAAGCAGGGTTCTGTCTACCACTCAGATCTCTTCTCTATGATTGGTAAGATTTGCCTTTGGTTTTTGATGCTTTCCGCCTTCAGCTTGCAGGGTGGCCAGGCTTAGGGAAGATCGGCCCCAGTTGCTAATGAGAAGAATGTCCCTTCTCTCCATCCTTAATCCTGCCAAAGTAGCTCAGAGACAGATTGAACAATGAAATGGTCTGCAGATGACAGCGTGCTTCTTTGTCAGCTCACAAGGCTCAGTGTCAGCCTGTTCTACATCAGTGGTGTGTTATAGAAAAAAACTGCTCCTTTTCCCTTATGGGGTATCCAAGAGCCCGTATAGAGTCCTTAAGTGGGTCCCCTATCAGTAGGAGAAAATAACAGAGGCCAACCAGAGGGTATTGAGAAGCAAAGCGGCTAGTAAGCCTGATTTTTATTAACTGTTGCAACAGGGTCCCCACTCCCCACACGCTGGAGGGAGAACCTTGAACAATGGTGTGCAACCCCTTATATAGACTTTTGAAATTTCCCACCCTGTAGCCCAAGACCAACCCCCAAAACATCATACGTACATCATAAAAGGAGGTGGTCTACAGCAGAAATACCGTACATCACAGGAATCGGTCTACAGCAGAAATCCTGTCTGCCAGGATTCCTGATAATGGTTACTGGCAGGGCTTGAGCCTTATATTTTAACTCTTGGGGACCACTCGCTGGTGGCAAAGAAGAACTACAGCCCCAAATTCATGTTACAATGAATGAATGGGTCGTGAACCCAAGTAAAATTGGATTTGTGGGTTGACATACCGAAAAGGTTGGGAACCACTGATCTAGATGCTTCTGTTAATCTGATGTTGCAAGTTAGTTCATCCTTCCTCCTCCTCCAGGCACCTTATTTCTATGGATGTACTGGCCCAGTTTCAACTCTGCCATTTCTGATCATGGAGATGCCCAACACCGAGCCGCCATCAACACCTATTGCTCTCTGGCGGCCTGTGTCCTCACGACTGTGGCCTTCTCGAGCTTGTTGCAGAAGAAAGGCAAGCTGAACATGGTGAGCAAAGACTGACGATCTTCACATTGCCACCACTAGCATGGGGTACATAAGCACACTCCCTTCTTTGCTCCTTGTGTTTTGTGGGCTCATAGGAACTGTAGGGAGATACACATCCACACACGCCTCTGGCAAGCAATTATTTTGGGGGGAGTTGCAGAGAAATTAAAGGTTTCCAAAATTCTTGGGTGTAGTGGTTTCAAACCACTTTTCCAAGGACCGCCAATGGTCATTATGGAAGAGCAAGGGAGGAAAAAATGTTAACGTTTTCCGCTAAATGTTGAAGAGGCAAGCCACTATTCAGTGTGCCTTTTAACTGAGAAGGCTTATCTCTTCAGCCGTGCAGCTGGCACCAGTGGAAAATAAAGAATGGAAGGATAATCAGTGGAACCAAGTAGACAGAATTGGGTTCTGGAGAGCAAGAGGAGGAGCGTCACTTTCCCTTGATAAGAGTATAGCCTACTGAATGCAGGAAACTCCATTATACTGAGACTATAGTCCACTATTGTCTGCTCAGACTGTCAACAACTCTCCCAGGATCCAGAGAGAGGTCTTTCTAATCCTGAGATTATGTGAGTGCAGATGTAGGGCAAGATCACCAAGCTTTTGAAGCTGGTGGAACAAATCCCATGGGCACCAGTCACTACCATGTTTGTACACAGAGAGAACCTCTTTGCATGTCTCCTCTTTTCAGAAAGGAAGTGAGGGCAGGTAGGTGCCTAATCCTAGTATCCAATGAAATCTGGATATTTCTGAGGAGGCGTGTTCAGCCTAGGAGGGGCTGTGTCAGTGCAAGCAGGAACTGAGCAGGAGGAGCAAACAACCTCTCATATTTATTGAAAAATATTTATTGAGACCTTTCATGGGTGCTATTGTTGGAATGTTGTAGATACTACAAGAAGATTTATTGATTTCATAGTATCGTTCCTAACTCATGCTTGTGAGTCAGCAGCAGAGCGACATTCCCCAATATATAGCAGGAAGGTAGTTGGTAAATTCGTTTGAACCTCTTTACTTAAGCAATCCAATCTGGCATTGTTCAGATTGGGTTCTGTTCCTGGTGAGTCCCCTTTTATCCCTCCTAAAAAGAATAAAGACACAAGAAGCTTCTTTTAAAAGTAGTAAGAGGTTTACTCACATTCAGTTCACAGTTGGATCCCTGAAGGCAGGCTTTAGCTTATAGTTACAGATACAGTGTGGCTTACATCCTTGTAAGGATGAGACCCTGTGCTGCTGGCAGGGAGCCAGCATTGCAGTCCAAGAGAAGAAAAGGCATCAAAAGAGGAGGATGGCTGCGTGGCTGGACCTTTTGTGGGGTCTGCAAGGGTCACGCCCACCTCCCTGGTAACATGCAGGGGGAGGATGCTCCAGACCAGGTGGGACAGGGAGTTCAGCTGGCTGGTTCAACATCCCCCTGTCTGTGTCCACTCTAGGCAAACAAGGAATGTTGCATTTGACTGCTCCAATGGACTACATCCCACAGCCATAAGCGGTAGGGGCAGCATATTGGTCCCTTCCAACTCTACAATTATTTGATTCTGTGACTTTGATTCTAATGCCTGATAGGGAACTGAACTCTACAAAGTTGGAGAACAAACGTGTGCTCTGCCTTTGAGCTACAGCCCTTCTCACATTCCTTGGGTAGCCAAGGTGGTCTCCCTCCAGATATTGTTCCAACTGCAACCTCCATCATCCCCGATCCTTGACTATACTGGCTGGGTCTGATGGGAGTTGGCTAGCCCTGATGCAAGGCTTGGAATTCTACTACTTATCTGTATGACATGCTCATTGAGCAGTCATCCTGATTTGCTTGAAGAAAGTTCATGGGGTTAGATTATCATATCTCGTGTTGACTGAGCTTTCATTCTTATTCATTTCCTGGTAGCCTATATATGACAATGACCATTCATCCCCCTTTGCTTCTGCAGTGTTTATATCCTGTGAATCATTGGTTCATCATACACTTTTCAACGCGTTCCCCCAACACTTTCCTAACCACAAAAGCTGTTGTTGCTGCCGTTAAGTGATTTTCTTGAAGTCACCAAAGCACTTTAATCCACTTTAACTGCACAAAGCTCAGTTTCTCAGTGTGCACTTGAACCCACCCCCTACTGACAGTCTGGGCACACCTCAGTTTATTTATTTATTCTATTTAACATTTATGTGTCACTTACTAGAACAGGGATACCTCCCAGGGATTTACAAAATGCGATCTAAAATGGCGATTTTTAAAAACATAAAAACAAAGGTAAGAAATCAAGTTATATAAAAGAAATTAAAATATAAAATGAAACCATTATCATAGAATTGTAAAGATAGAAGGGACCCTGAGGATCATCTAGTCCGAACACCTGCAATGCAGGAATATGCAGCCGTCCCATATGGGGATCGAACCTGCAACCTTGCCGTTACCCGCACCATGCTCTAATAAAACACTTATCCTAATTAAAACCACATGTCCAGACTTCATATTACACACCAGCATTTTAGCAGGCACCGAAAACAATTCAGTGAAGATGGCTGTTGAAGATCCATGGGCTGCGAAGGCTCCAATCTCAGCTGCAATGAGTACAAAACAAACAATATGTGCAATCATAAGTAAACATAGGGTTATAGCTAATTAAATTTTAGTCAGGGTAGACCCATTGAAATTAATGGCCTAACGTAGGCCCATTAATTTAAGGGGGGTCTGTTTTGAGTAAAAATGAGTTGAAGATAACCTGCAAATGTCCAGGAGCAAAGGGCTAGCAAACAGCAGGGGCAACTGACAAGAGGAGGTAGATGCCGTGAAAGGAGAAGGGCAGAGGCTTGACGAATGAGCTGGGAAGGTTTGGTTGGCTTCCAACAGTTTATAGAAGAGTGATGGAAGAAGACATCACCACAGGACTCCAGAAAGGGTGACGACAGAAGGAGAATAAGGCAAAGTACACACACTTTAAAGCCAAACTTGGCCCTCCAGATGTTTTGGGATTACAGTTCCCATCATCCCTGACCCCTGGTCCTGTTAGCTAGGGGTGATGGGAGTTGTAGTCCCAAAACATCTGGAGGGCCAAGTTTGGCTATGCCTACTTTAAAGCACGTTCCTTCCCTCAAAGAATTCTGGGCCTTGTAATTTTCTTTTTAATTGCCAGGAATTGTACCTACGAGGGGTAAAGTACAGGGCCCAGGATTCTCTGAGGGGTAAAAGGTGCTCTGATTGTACTTCAGAAGTATAAATGTACACAGCCTAAGATTGTATGGACCAGCATGTGAGAGATAAGGGATGTGAGTTTCACTTCCATCCTTTGTAAAACAGAGATGGGGAACCCATGGTCTTCTAGATGTTGCTGGACTCCAGCTCCCGTCAGCCCCAGCCAGCAGTGGACAACCATCAGGAATGATGGGAATTGGGGTCCAAAATGTGTGAAGGGCACCACTCCTGGCCTAACTGCACCTCAGTAAACAGGAAGCCCGGTGGTCCTTAAGGTTCTTCCGTGAACACAGCTAGATGGTCAGGGTACAAATAATAAAATTATTATTATTATTATTAAATACTGAATTTGTTGTTTTGTGCAGGTCCACATCCAGAATGCCACCCTGGCAGGGGGCGTTGCTGTGGGGACTGCGGCAGAAATGATGCTAACCGCATATGGCTCCCTCATTGTTGGGTTTATCTGTGGCATTGTGTCTACCATTGGGTTTGTCTACTTCACGGTAAGGGCACCTCTTTTTAGAAAATATTAGATCTAGCTTCAAGGCAACACATGGAGATCTGCATTGATCATTGCAATGAGGAAGCGCCAGCTTCTCCAGCTGGTTGAGGGGGTGCAATACAATTTGTTGAATAGCTAAGGCGGAGCCAAATGTCCTCTGAAAATTGATGGGGCCTGGCCCCCTCAAAAATGCATTGGGGGGGAAACTACCTCGGCCCCTACAAATCGGCTCCAATGTTGCAATGCACCCCTTATTATTATTGCACAATTTTCAGATTATTTTATATGTTTAGAAGCCGGCACTTTCTTGATATCCTGCCTTCAGGCAGAAGATATAGAAGCATGATTAGTCGCACCAACAGGGTAAAGAACAGCTTCTATCCATGGGCTGTTAGGCTGCTGAATGAAAAGATAACACAGGGCAACTGACTTTCGGGTTTGGTGGGTGGGTGTCAGTAAACAAGGGGAATTAAGACTAAGAGAGCTGAGTGGGGGGTGCTCGTGTAATCTCACTGTATACAAGTTGTACAAGTGACAATAAAGTATTTCAAATTTCAAATATTAATTGTAGAAGGGGTGTGGCATTGAGGGGCATAGCTGTGACTATCATGAAATGACCCTGCACTTCCGAATATGCCACTATATTGTGAAATGCTCCACAAGTGACACGATCCTTTGGTCCTACATGCTTTATGGCAGCTTTTCAACTGTACTTGTGGATTGGGAATCTCCAATATTCTGCCCTCCGTAGATCTATAATATGTACCAGAGTCCTCGGCAATGCATGTGAAATATACTCGGAATCGAGAGTGGATTTCATGCTCTTTATTCAGCTCATAGTGGTAAGGAGGAATGAAAGTTCCCCCAAAATATCTGCTTTATATACATTATTTACACAATGGGCTGCGCGTGATTGGCTAATTCCGGGATTCTCCTATAGGTCAATCAGGTTGTGGATTCACTTCCACCTGGAGCTGGATTGGGTGGCTCCTGCGGACCAATCATACTGCTGCATTGTTCTAGGACCAATCAGACTCCTGCATTCTGAATCCTATTGTTCTAGGACCAATCAGATGGGGCCTATTTCTCCCTCCACTATGTTTATATCTTGGCTTCCTTTCTTGGAGCTCAAGACAGAATACATGGCTCTCCTCCCCCTCCATTTGATTCTCACAACAAGCCTGCGAAGTTGGTTAGGCTGAGAGATCCCAAGTCCCGCGGTGAGCTACTTCGCCAAGTGGAGATCTGAACCTGGGTTTCCTTGTGCCTAACCTCTACCCTGCACTAGGCACGGAGAACCCAGATGTCGTTGGACTACATCTCCCATCAGTCCTGGCCAGAATGACCAATGGTGAAGGATGATGGGAGCTGCAGTCCAATAACAGCTGGGGGGGGGGAACGACAGGTACGGCTCCCTATGTAGCCAGAACAGCACCTTCACCACAAGCAGGTGGTACTGGTAAGCTTGAGGGACCCTCGAGGTTTGCTGAAGCACAACATTACAGTGGTACCTCTGGTTATGTACTTAATTTTTTCCGGAGGTCCGTTCTTAACCTGAAACTGTTCTTAACCTGAAGCACCACTTTAGCTAATGGGGCCTACCACTGCTGCCATGCCACCACAGTGCAATTTCTGTTCTCATCCTGAAGCAGAGTTCTTAACCCGAGGTACTATTTCTGGGTTAAGGTAAGGGTAAAGGGACCCCTGACCATTAGGTCCAGTCGTAACCGACTATGGGGTTGCGGCGCTCATCTTGCTTTATTGGTCAAGGGAGCCGGCGTACATCTTCCAGGCAGTGGCGTAGCGTGGGGGGTGCCAGGGGGGCCGGCCGCACCGGGCGCAACATGGGCGGGGGGCGCGCTCGCACTAGCAGCTCTCTGCCCCTACTAAAATCCACGGGTTAGGGAGCCCGCGCTCGCTCGGCTTGGCGAGGAGGTCGCGGAAGGGGGAGAGCGAAGCCTTCTGCCGCGGGCAAAAAAAGGAGAGGAAGCCGGGTGGGCGGGCGGGCGGGCGGGCTGGCTGGCGGGGGTCTGGCTGCGCCTGCTGCTGCCGGTGCAGGGCAAGGCAAGCAGAGCGAGGAGGAGAGAGAGGGGAAGGGGGGGGAGCAGCTAGGAAACGCTGCGGTGTGGAGGAGGAATCAATTAAGGAGAGAAAGCGAAAAGCCTTGGAGAAAGGGAAAAAAGGAAAGAAAAGAGGCAGCTCCAGGAGAGCGCGGGGGAAAGAGAAGCCTCGCTGCTGCTGCTGCTTGGGAGAGTAAATTACTGTACTTGCCTTGCCCCCGGTTAGGGGGCGCAAATTATTTGCCTTGCCCCGGGTTAGGGGGCGCAAATTACTTGCCTTGCCCCGGGTGCTGATAACCCACGCTACGCCGCTGCTTCCAGGTCATGTTGCCAGCATGACTAAGCTGCTTCTGGCGAACCAGAGCAGTGCATGGAAACACCGTTTACCTTCCCACCAGAGCGGTACCTATTTATCTACTTGCACTTTGCCGTGCTTTCGAACTGCTAGGTGGGCAGGAGCAGGGACCGAGCAACCGGAGCTCACCCCATCACAGGGATTTGAACCGCCGACCTTCTGATCGGCAAGTCCTAGGGTCTGTGGTTTAACCGCCCGCGCTCCTATTTCTGGGTTAGTGGAGTCTGTAACCTGAAGCGTCTGTAACCCGAGGTACCACTGTATTATTTTTTTTTAAAAAAGACAAGCATCCTGAGGGAGAGGTAACCTTGAAACAGCTGACTGAGCAGTGACTGGCTGACTATTTGGGAACAGAAAACCAGTGTGTGGCGGTGGGCATGGAATGGAGTATTCTAGAAGTGGGTCATGACTGAACAGGAGCACCCCGCATTGCAACACTGTGTTTCGGGTTCTGCTTCTAAATGCCTTGTTCTCTCCTCATGCCTGCCAGCCTTTCCTGGAGTCCAAACTGCGTATTCAAGACACATGCGGTATCCACAACCTACATGGGATGCCAGGACTGATAGGAGGAATTGTGGGGGCTGTCACGGCTGCCGCTGCGACTGAAGGAGTCTACGGGAAGGAAGGGTGAGCATCTCTGAAGGGTGGTGTGTTTTGTTTGGGGTGGGGGATGAAGGAGATATAGAACTTGACTCTATGGCGGCAATTCACCTGCATTTTAATTTTTATTTTAATGCCTGTTACTTAGCAGAAGCTGGAAGACCTTTTTCAACTCAAGAGCCACATTCCATTCAGGGTAATCTTCCTAGTGGTGGGCGGGGCCAGAGGCAAATGTGGGCGGGGTAACAAATGCAAATTTCACCCTAGTACAGCAGGCTACTTTTCGACGCACACTCACCTCTCTTATTCCCCCCTCCTTAGATGCAAAGAGGCATTATTGTTCAGTTGTTCCGCCTGGCCTTTGACTTGGAATCAACTTGATCTCCTCCCCCTCTTTCCTTTTTCCTTTCTCCTTCTGTGATGGAACTCCTATTTGGCGACTTCCCTGGCTTTTTTCTGGCCCACACAGGACCGGTTTGGATAGTTGGCCTTGGTGAAGACTTGACGTTTTCATCCCCCCAAAAGTTTTTGATTTGAGTTTCTACTGAAATGAGGCTGCATTTTAATGTTGTATTTTAATCTTGTTTTTAAGTTGTATTTTAATCAATTGTTTTTATACCTGGTGTTAGCCACCCTGAGCCCGGTCTTGGCTAGGGTAAGGTAAAGGTAAAGGGACCCCTGACCATTAGGTCCAGTCGTGGCCGACTCTGGGGTTCCGGTGCTCATCTCGCTTTATTGGCTGAGGGAGCCGGCATACAGCTTCCGGGTCATGTGGCCAGCATGACTAAGCCACTTATGGCAAACCAGAGCAGCGCACGGAAACGCCGTTTACCTTCCCACTGGAGCGGTACCTATTTATCTACATGCACTTTTACGTGCTTTCGAACTGCTAGGTTGGCAGGAGCAGGGACCAAGCAACAGGAGCTCATCCCATCGCGGGGATTCAAACCGCTGACCTTCTGATCGGCAAGTCCTAGGCTCTGTGGTTTAACCCACAGCGCCACCCACGTTCCCTTGGCTGGGGAGGGCAGGGTATAAAATTTATTATTATTATTATTATTATTATCATCATCATCATCATCAGAGTTCAAGGGTGCAGTTCAGCGAAGTCAAAACATTCTGGGCGCAAAACATGGCTAGTATGGGGTGTGGCACAAGGGCCAGGCAAAAAGGCCAAAGGGGCCACATTTGGCCCTGGGCCTGGGATTTCCAAGCCCTGATTGAAGTGTAACCATATCGTTGTGTATTAAAGAAAAGCTCACAATTCTGAGGAAAGTATGGGCTTTGCTTTGGCAAAACAGTGACGCTTCTGAAAGGACTTTGGGTTGCTCTCTCTGAACATGTGGGAAAGCCTGACTCCCCTCCCTTTCCCCTGTTGCTTCCCTTCCATGCAGGCTCATCCGCGCTTTTGACTTCACGGGAGACTTCAGCCACAGAACGCCCAGCGTCCAAGGCGGCTTCCAGGCAGCTGGCATCGCTGTATCATTGGGCATGGCTTTGGCAGGAGGGGCCATCGTAGGTGCGTGGTAGAACCACAGCTTTGCATGCTGACGGCCCAGGGTTCAATCCTTGACATCTGCAATGAGAAGAATCAGGAAGCAAGCGATGGGAAGGACCCCTCTGCCTAAGACTCTGGAGAATGCCAGTCATGACTAAGTCCAAATGTGCCTTTCCATTTTGACTCGGAATTCAGGCTGCGTGTCACATTAGTCTTTTTGTCCCTTTCTGATCTGACAAACAGGAATGCTACCTGTATTATTATTATTATTATTATTATTATTATTATTATTATTAATTACTCCCCAGCCACACTGGGCGGCTCCCAGCAGAATATTAAAAGCACAATAAAACATCAAACATTAAAAACCTCCCTAAACAGGGCTGCCTTCAGATGTTTTCTAAAAGTCAGATATTTGTTTATTTCCTTGACATCTGGTGGGAAGGCGTTCCACAGGGTGGGCGCCACTACCGAGAAGGCCCTCTGCCTGGTTCCCTGTAATTTCACTTCTCGCAATGAGGGAACCGCCAGAAGGCCCTCGGGACTGGACCTCAGTGTCTGGGCTGAACGACAGGTATACTGGGCCAAGGCTGTTTAGGACTTTAAAGGTCAGCACCAACACTTTGAATTGTGCTCAGAAAAGTATTGGGAGCCAATGTAGGTCTTTCAGGACCGGTGTTATATGGTCTTTGTTTTATGTGACTGACCCAGGGAGCCCAGGTTGTGTTAAGTCAGATCAGGCTTTGATCTGGGCCTACAATGGCAAATGTCCTTCTGCTTCCTTGGTATTCAAAGTCCAGCCTGCGCCACCATCCTGAGTTCTTTACTGTCTTTTCCCAGCAACTGCCTACAATTTTAGCCTCATGGTTCTTTGTGGTGTTTCACTACCGCCATCTTGTGGCATGTTGGGCTATGGGTTTTTTTGGTTGTTTTTTTAAAAACAACCTATTTGCAATGTTTCCAATAATTCAGTTTACTGTTACCTGGCACACATCAAACAGTCTTGGGCCCAAAATTCGTTTCTTGAGGAGTTTCTCATGATCACTTTTTGGTTGTTGTTTTTTTGCAGTTTTAACAGATAGACACATTTTGGCACGCAGTATATCCCCTAATAAAATACATTTTATTTTCACTCCTATTATTCAGTTCTATCTATTCCCGTAGTATATTTTATATGTTTGTAAACATTAATTGAAAAACTGCACTGCCAAATTCAGGTAACTGCAAATCCTGAAGGGTGGCTGCATTTCAACTCAGGTGTGCCTTTAAATGAAACAACAATCAAACTGAATCAAATTTCTGCTGCATCCCTGATTCCTAGTTGGCCTGTCCCACCAAACTGCAGCCAGGGGCCTAATGAAAAACCATATTGCCCTGAGGTGCGTGTCATATTGCTTTAATTATTTTTAACTGCTCTAATTGCACAGCTTTTTAACTGGGTCTCTCTTTTATTTTTTAATTAAAGCTGTTTTCATAATCTAATTACACAGTTGCTAACAACTTAGAAGCCATTTTGGCACAGAAGCGGTACATAAATTAAATAAAAAATAAAAATAATAGCATGAACTCCGTGCTCTGTTATTTTTCCTTCAGGTGGCATTTTGAAACTGCCTTTCTTTGGAGACCCCACAGATGAAAACTGCTTTGAGGATAATGTTTACTGGGAAGTAAGTGATTTAGACCTCTAGGTTCAGACAGCTGAAGGATTCTGTCTTTACAGAGTTTGATTCAGCTGACTTGATCCACAGCTCTAAAGTGTGGAATAATCTTTTGTCTTGCCGAGTATTTGGAACATGGGGCATCTAGCACAGGATGGGGAAAGCTGTAACTCTCCAGATGTTGCTGGATTCAAACTCCCATCAGTCCCAGCCAGCCTGGCCGATAACCAGGGATAATGGAATTTGTAGTCCAACAAAATCTGGAGGCCCACAGGTCCCCATCTTTGATGTAATGAAAGTCAGATATTATCTGGAGCAATGCTATATTATGCAACAGACAGATTTAGCACGTGCTCCTGCTAAACCTCTGCCCCTAAACTGGGCCAGCTGGTTATTATAAGAACAACTGTCTTGAAATTGGTGGCTGAATTTTAATTCTCCTCTTCCCTCCCTGTTCCTTTTTCTTTGTGTGTTGTGGTAGGGACTGTCTTGCTTTCATTATACGTAAGCCACTCTGGGAGCCATTTGTGCTTAAACAGTGGGATAAGAACAAAATAAATTTGCTCTGATACAAAATTCTCCCTTTACCAAAAATATGACCAAACTCAGTCCATATTGCAGGTTATCCAGTAAACAAAACTGAATAAATATGTAGATTGTCATTCATATTCTCTATTCTTATCCATACTAATAACAACTACACTTCTAGACAGACCATATTGGTGTGGACCAGCCTTTTCACAAGCTTTTGCCCTGCAGATGTTTTTAGGACTACAACTCCCATCACCCTCGGTTATGCTGACTAGGACTGATGGGAGTTGTAGTCTGAGACATCTAAGCCTTGTGTGGACTCTATGGTGAGGAAAGTAAAACAAGCCTTTTTAAGCCACGAGATGGTGCTGTTCCCTGTCACATGAGGACTTCATTGTATAACAGTTTTGTTTTGTTTTCCCTCTTTGTGCGTCTTCCGGGCCTCTCCTTTCTCCAGAGCCATAAAAGCTGCAGATAACCGTGATAAATAAATAAGTTGGGACCTAACAGATGTTTTCGCCTTATCAGGTACCTGGGGATGAAGAGAGCAGCCTGTATTGTATGAACGACTCAAACGCAAAGCCTGTGACAGACCCTTAATCCACTGGAGTCCATGCCAATGGTAAAATTGGACCCCTATTTCGGGACAAATGAATCTTGACAATTTCAGATTTTTCGAGACTTGAGTTCAGTTCACCTGCAGGAAATTTTATGTGTGTGTTTTCATCCAGGTTTCTCCTAGTATACATAACCTGTACATGATCTCACCTAGTCCCACCTTGCACACACAATCTCACCTGATCTCATCTAACAGTCTGGGGCCAATTTACATGAAAGTTCACCTTACCCATCTATACTCACTCAGCCCCTTCAGTCTGCAGAACCGACACCATTACAAGTGCCACATAATGCTTTCCCCTCATTTGTAGTAAACTGATATTTTAGTGTGACAGAACCCACACTTCGGAAGTGCCTTCAATTTTGGTGACTGCTAAAAACCATTTTTCTTTAGGCAAGTGTGTCTAGGCATGGAGAACATTGACATGTGTTCTAGTTTGACTTTTTAACTTATCGTTGGTTTTAATTGTTTTAAAAAGGTTTTAATTAGTTCTTTATAACTGTGTGAATTTCTCCTAATGCACACTTTTTGGGATGCAATTTTGCCTAATGGACTCATTTTTGCAAATCAGTTTCCCCCAGTGCTTTAAAAAAAAAAAAAAAAAGTTTAGAGGTACTCTCATTTTCCTACTCATATTGAAATACTGCCCCTCAATGAGGCCAAACTTTCAATTCACAAAATGTTTAGAGGTACGCATACACCTGCGTCCTCCCAGAAAAAAACCACTGGCTTTCCCTAATATAATGCATTTCCATGCATACTTCACCCTAGTATATGCAAATAAAATTAAACCCTTGTTCTTCAAGCCAATGGTCAGCATTTTTATGCCTTTCTGTACAAATTACTTTGAGATCTGCCTTGAAAAATTCAGAGAATTTCAAAGGATGGCTGTGTTTCTGTTTTTGTATTGTTTTGGAAAGAGTGAATGATAAATGCAAACGTAGTGGAATTTCTCCCCTGTCTTTACACATGAGCCTCTCTTTTTCTTTTCTTATAGGACAATGCAGACAACCAGATCAGTATAATCAGCCTCTCTTTTTGGAATTCCTTGAGTGATTTTTGTTTTGTTTTGTTTAACCTCCTACACTCTCTATTACACAAGAAGTTGGTGGTTTTCTGGAAGCTGTAACATTTGCTACCATCATTTGTCTGGATGCAAAGATTCTTCATGGAATAGATTGTGCCCTTATTATTATTATTATTATTTCTCTTCCTGCATCTTGCACCGTTGTGAGGTTAGCCTGGAAGAAAGAGTGTTTACATCCTCCTGCTGCCTGCAAAGACAAGTGGAAATCTATAATATCATGTGGTTAGAAGCGGCAGCAAAGTTCCCCCAAGTTCAGGACTTGGATACAAGCTGCAGAACATGTGAAAGATCACCTAAAAAGAAGGTGAGCTTTGCAAGCCCCAAATGTATTCACCGTCTCAGTTTGAAATCTCAGCCGGAGAATTACTGGCCTCCCCTGCATGTCCACAACAGCTCCCCTGACTAGCCTCATCCAAAGGTGCCTAGAGCAGAAACGGTATGAGCAGAAGAAAGAAGAGGGGAATAATATTGTCCTTTCCTTCTTTCCCTCCATCCAGGCATTCTGCATCGTTAGGCAGCAAAGCTTGAAAAATGATGGAATATGTAGCTATCCTAAAAGTGGCTTGTAATACATTTTCCCGAACTATCAGATGGGCTTGGGATGTCCCCTCTGATTTTCCCCTGCCCCCTTTTCTGGGAAATTCCCAAGCTGGAGCTGATCTGAGAAGAGCTTGCAATGCTGTGTTTCGGCCCCTTCATATTCCTCAGATTGGTCTGAGATTCTCTGCTTCCATCCCCCGCCCCCTAGGAAGCTTCTCAGCCAGAGGCAATCTGGAAGAGAGCTTTCGAATGCCCTCTCATCTCTAAGTGCGCGGTGGACCCACTCGTGGTGGCAGCGTCTGGGGTCAGGAAGACCAAAATGCTCAAGGCTCCGAAAGCCAGCCTGTGATTAGCGTGCTGAAAGATCTGTGATAACGCAGCTGGAGAAGGGGAGACTTGAAACGCGTGCTGTCGAAATCCCTCCTGTTGGAATCAGTGGATATTAAAAGCGCTTAATGCTAGACTGTACCCTCAAATTTGTTTTTCCTTCTTTTCATTCTAATAACCAGCAAAGGCACTACCTTTAGCTCAGTGGCACAGCATCTGCCTTGTGCGCAGATGGTTGCAGGTTCAGTTCGCAATGGCTTCTCCAAATAGGGCAGCCAACGCGCAGTCAGAGGCATAAATGCTTCTGAATGCCAGTTGCTGGAAGCCACAGGAGCAGAGAGGTTTTTATGCGCTTGGGTCCTGCTAGGATGCTGAACTAGATGGGCCATTGGCCTGATCCAGCGGGTTCTCCTTATGTCCTTATGGTTGGGAGACAACCTTGCTTGAATCCCTGCATAGAGCCGCAGGATGGAATTCATCTGCCAGAGATCTTTGGAAAAGGGGACAATGTATAGCTGTTTATTTACTAATTCTTGAAGCCTCTGAGCCAAGATGGGGGGGAAATGGAGTGCTTTACTGTAAACTAAGAACATAGATGTAGTGGACACAGGAGAAACCTGATGGTATGGAGAGAACCACTGGAATGTTTTTTCCTGGTTCCAAGCTCTATAGAAAGGCAGGGAGTGTCACACTGGGGAAACTTTAGCACAGTATGTTAGAGAGAGCATGGAGTTCATTGAACTATATTTGTTTCTAAGCCAATGCTAGTCCTATTCAGAGTATTCCCACTGAAATTAATGAATGCAAGTTCCTAATTTCAATGGGTCTATATTGGATATCACACATTGCTACCCTGCTCTTTAGCTACAAAAAGAGGCACCCAGAGCAGCTTGCAGAGATTATTCTTTTATGACAGCTCCTTCCATCAGGTTTAAATATAACAGACATAACACAAAAGGAAAAGGGATTGGGAGGGAGGAGGAAACTCATTGATGACTACACAATGCCAGGTGTCTCAGGAACGGCTGCCGAGTTGGAAGCCACCACCAGAGCTCTGTGCTGCTGAAGGAAGCATAACACTCAAAAGAAAAATAAAGGCCACTTGGCCATGGTGCTGCTTGGATTTTGGGAGCTCCCTGGCCTAGGTGGGTTCCTCTGGGATGGATGGGGCCCTAGACTGGCACCCACTAGTCCAGCCCTAACAACACCTTATTCGTAGGTGATCACAATCTTGAAAAGTATACGTGATACTTGAGAGAAACTGTTGCCATCCTGGCAAAATAGTGAGGATGATCTTGAGATAGAGGAATCAGAAGTGTTTTAGTAATGTGACTTCAGTTATCACTACACAGACTTATTTCACAGGCTGTTTCCAGTAAGGTGGATCTGGGACAACAGACAAGGGAGCGTTTGGAGCAAGGAAACAGGCACGGGAGGCGATGCTTATAAGAAGTGGAGTGGGAAAGGAGACCAGATGCAAAAGAGAGAGGGGAAAGTGGCTGTTCTTTGCTGCGTCTGCATGTACTTCTCACACCTGAGGAGAGAGAGAGGGAGTTGAACGTCAGCTGTGCATGTCCCCTTAGGATACAACACCCTGATTTCTCGTGCTGGATAAAGCCACACACACACACACACACCTCTTTACAACACAGTCCTGGGATTTGTCAACTGCTGCCAGCAACTGCATCTTAATTAACTGTCGGCAAAGATGGAAGCAAAGAGACCTTGTTCTAATTGGACAGTTTGCTTTGTGAGGATGGGGAGGGGAGGTGGTGGCAAAGGCGACAAGTTCCCACCGCACGGCATGGGAATTGGAGATGAAGGTGATCCGGCATGCTGTGATCAGCCAAGACGGTCTGGCTTCAGTTGACCTGAGGTAACTTTTCTTTAAGGGTGCAACAGTCAAGAAACTGCCTACATCCCTGGCTGGCAATTAATTTTGGCTGCATGGCGGCTATAGCATGGAAGAGATGCCATAAGGCCCCGTCTGCACTATACATTTAAAAGCCATATAATGCCACTTTAGGAAGTCATAAAGGTAAAGGTAAAGGGACCCCTGACCATTAGGTCCAGTTGTGACCGACTCTGGGGTTGCAGCGCTCATCTTGCTTTATTGGCTGAGGGAGCCAGTGTACAGCTTCTGGGTCATGTGGCCAGCATGACAAAGCCGTTTCTGGCAAACCAGAGCAGCACATGGAAACGCCGTTTACCTTCCTGCCGGAGCGGTACCTATTTATCTACTTGCACTTTGACGTGCTTTCGAACTGCTAGGTTGGCAGGAGCTGGGACCGAGCAACGGGAGTTCACCCCGTCCTGGGGATTCGAACCACCGACCTTCTGATCGGCAAGTCCTAGGCTCTGTGGTTTAACCCACAGTGCCACCCACGTCCCCTTAGAAAGTCATAGCTTCCCCCCAAAGACCCCTGGGTAGTGTAGTTATAAGGGAATAGAATCAAGGGATGGTTTGCTTGCTGACCTGCTTGCCCTCAGGTATCAAAGTTGGTTGCTTGGCTCTTAAGTCTTACCTGAATTTTGCGATGCTGTTCTCCAACCAAATGATGTTTACCAGAGTGCATTTATCAGGAGAAGCCGCTTGCAAAAAGAAAGTGTGCATTGGCAAAAACTGCGCAATAAAAAAGCAACGTCACATCTTTCCCAGAGGCATTCTGGGAAGTATGGACAGAGTGAGACTATTTACACAGGCTGGACTTCCTCATAAGTAGCAACCACCTCCTCCACACAGATCAAAATGAATGCCTCCACTTCCCCAAGAACGAAAGTTGGTCCCTGTTTCTTTTGCAGGTGGGGACCATACTTTGGGTAACTAGGGAGGGAATATTGGCTCTACCTTACACAAAAGGGTATCTTTCCTCCACTCTTTCCAGGCATGGTTGGTGCTTTAAAGTTCTGTGTCCAAGTGCCTTTTTGTTTCCTCCAGAGCTTTCTCCATGAAAAACCTGCTCTTTAAAGCTCAGTTGGAGCAAACAGCAAAAACCTGAATCGACATTTGCTCTGATTGAGCACTAAAGAGCAGGTTTTCATGGAGAAAGCTCTGGGGCCTGGACAGGACACTGAGCTTTTAAGCGCAGATCTGTGCCTGGAAAGGGATGCGTGGATAAGCTCTCAGTTTTGCTTACTGAACTGAGGAGCAAATCAGTGCCTAGTGATTTTTTCAGTTAGGAAATGTGCCTCCAGCTAATTGGGGGCTTTACCACGCATCTCTGGAGGATGAATGCCAGGCAATTCAACAACACATTCTTAATCAGTTTTGGGTTGCCCTCACATTTCTCAGTTAACAAAACCTCAGAAAGTGGATGCATGAATGTGGCCTTGGATCTGGACTCTGCTCAGGCAAGAAAGGGCCAGCCAATTTATTCTAAAATATTACTAGCCAAGGAACTAGCCCCCTCCACACCAGGGAGCTCATGAACCCCTCTGCGTGCCCACTATCAGCGAGGAAACTAACACAGAGAAAATAGAGTGTTAAGCCATATATGCACATATTTAAAGCCCTATTATACCACTTTTAGCAGTCAGGGCACGCCCCCCCCCCCCAATATTCCAGGAACTGCAGTGTGTTAATGGTGCTGAGATTTGTTAAGAGACCCCTGTTCCCCTCAGAGAGCTACAATTATCAGAGAGGTTTAACAACCAATCCCTTTTCCCAGGGAAGAGGGGCTTCTTAACAAATTTCAGCACTCTTAACAAACTACAGTTCCCAAGATTCTTTGGGGGAAGCCATGACTGTTTAAAGTGGTATGATACTGCTTGGGATATATAGTGCTACTGGGGCCTTTAATTTCAATGGGTCTACTCTGAGTAGGACTGGTGTTAAATAGCACTTACTGCATACCCCTCAACTGTCCCAGGATAACTGGGACATCCCATTTTTTTCACATGTCGCTGTTTCTTTGACAGTGGCTCCAATAAAGCAAGGATGGGCGACTTGCGCTCCAGAATATTGTTGAACTCCAACTCCCATCAGCCCTGGCTAGCATGGCCAAAGGTCAGAGATGATGGGAGTGGCAGTCCAGCAACATCCTGAAGGCCACAGGTTCCCAACATCTTCCTAATACAGCAATACTGTTTTCACAATGAACTCTATTTCCCTTTCTGCTCTTTCTGCCTCATTTCCATCTGTAATTTGACTGCTGCCCTTAACAGGGTTTAGCATGTAAATTTGGTTCAAACCTGCCTCTCCTCTGCTTCCTGTCCCCCCACAAACAACATTATGCCCTGTTTGCTTTTAAAGGATTTTATCAGCTGGCCTACTCAAAGGCCAGGGGAGGTCAGTTGTCAAAAGGTTGGACAAGCCACGTTGGTTTAACAATGTTGCTGAGTTGTTTCTCATCAAGGGGAAGACATTAGAGCAGAGGTTTATTATGAACCCATCATGCCCTCTGCACATGCTCTCTCTCTCTGTCTGTCTGTCTGTCTGTCTGTGTGTAAGAGAGAGAAAGACAAAAAAAGCACTACTATTTTCTGTTCTGATCCACAATCTGGGCAGCTGCATGTCAGACCTGGGCAAAGTGAGATCAGACGCAGACAAGACGCCAACGAAGAGTCTCTTATCTAGCCTGCAAGTGCCATCAAACGAGGCTGCAGAATCCTGAGGGAACAGAGGGGACTGTGTGCTAATTCAGATGGCAGGTGCAAAATGCCATTTTTGAAGTGTAAAATTCCCTGGAAGTAAAAAAAAGGGGGGTAGGGAGAAGATTCTCCTGTGCTAATTTTCTGCTTGCATGGAAGCATTATTGTTATTTTTGAAAGAAGAAAGCATTCAGAAATATAATTCCCAGCTAGGAATGAGGGAGCAATTTGGTTCAGCTTGCATTTTAATGCAAAACTCCTGAACTCACACGTCCTGAAACAATGCATGAGCCGAGGTGACCCTATCCTTTGAAGTTCTCACTTTTCACAATGCAGTTCTTCAACCAAATGATGTGTACAAAAATGTGTACGTGAGGGGAAAGTGTGCTTTTAATTGTACATAGTTGTGATAGCAGCATAGAAGAATGTGTATTAGAAACAAAGGAGGGCACAGATTTATCATTTGCACATGCTAATTTATATGCATCCTTATAGAAGTAATAACTATAATTCAAATAAAACTGTAGCACATCACACCTTAGTGGGGAAGATTGCAACCAATGGACCTTTATACCTGCTCAGTCTGCAATCCAGTCTGCTCCCTGCTAAAGGGCAACTTCAGGCCCTGTTCCCAGCTGGTCACCCTCCCTTCTTCTGGTTTCTATCTTGAAACTTGACTTGAACTGGACAGCCCTTCCAATACAAGACATGCGTTGTTCTTGCTGTTGTTCAACAAGGGGGATTCACAGATCCTTGCTGATCAGCTTCAAATCACTCTGAGATCTGCTTGCAGATCCTGATCTACCTTCTGCCCATCCCTGAACTAGGTGGCTCTGCCAGTAAGGTAGAAATATGTTTCAGTTTTACATTTAAAGGCAAATCACCTAATTTGCACTTTACAAAACAATACACAAACCAAAACACAGCCACCCATACAATCTTGTATTTCTACAAATTCTGCAGTGCAGGTCTCTGGCAAAGTACAGTCAAACCTTTCTTGCCGAACGGCTTCGTTGCCAAACAAATCAGCTCCCAAACGCCACAAACCTGGAAGTAAGTGTTACGGTTTGCGAATGTTTTTCGGAAGCTGAATGTTCAACGCGGCTCCTGCTTGAGTGCAGGAAGCTCCTGCAGCCAATCGGAAGGCGCGTCTTGGTTTTTGAATGGTTTTGGGAGTCGAACGGACTCCCAGAATGGATTAAGTTCGAGAACCAAGGTACCACTGTAATGTGCACAAAAATAGGTATGTTGGGGGTAAAGTGTGCATAGAAATGCATAGATTAGTGAAAATAGCATACAAAAATGTGTATGTCGGGAGAAATTTGCACTAAAAGGTTGATCCATTTTCACAAGGACTTGTTTTTAAATACAGTCATACCTTGTTGCCAAAATGCCTTGGTACTTGTATGTTTCGGCTCCTGAATGATAGAAAACCGGAAGTGAGTGTTCTGGTTTTTGAACAATTTTCGGACGCCGAACGTCCAGCTTGCCTTCCGCGGCTTCGGATTGGCTGCAGGACGCTCCTGCAGCCAATTGGGAGCCACGCCTTGGTTTTTGAAGGGTTCCAGGAGTCGAACAGACTTCCAGAACGCACTCTGTTTGAGAACCAAGGTATGACTGTGATTCACAAGCTGATGTGCAAATGTGGAGAACTAAATTTAAGGTTGTAAAGCGTTACAGATGAACCCATCCCAAGCTGCCAGAAGACCCTCCCTTGCAAAACTGGACACACGACTGCTTTGTCAGCAGCTCCTCGCATAACTGACCAGTGTGACCCAGCAAAGAATTTGGGAGCCGCTGGGTCTAAGAGAAGCCATTTTAATATTTCGTCGAGGGTGGGAAGTGCCCAGGCTCTCAAGTCACAGGAAACATTTGATGAATGTGCGTAATTATGAAGTCAGCCTCCACTAGTTCTTGCCATGAAGGGTTCCCTTGACCCTGGCGGAGGAAGGAATTTATCCCTCAATAGTCAAGGTGTTTTCGCGCTGAGCTGACCGTGGAGTTCCATTTGTTGAGGCTTCAGTCTACTTTTGGCGCTCCCCCACCAACCTTCCCCCTCTTCCCTAGCAAATGCCAGTCATGAGCCTAAGTGGAAAAGCAAGTATCCTCCCCGTTGAGGGTTGTACAGAGCAAAAGTCTATCCTGTTTTGGAGGGCAAAGTGCATGCGGGGAGGGGACGGGGGGAGACCAAAGGCATGTGGGAAAAGGAGCCATTGAAACCTTGAGGCCTAAGTCTTTGTGGGGGATTAGGAGGTACAAATTGAATGCAAAGGGATGAAGCCATTGACCGAAGCTGGCCTGAGACAGGTTCCCATGGGGGGGTGTGGAGGGTGGCTGAAGCAAGCCACGTTCAAGGAGGCTCTCGGGCCCAGCCTAGCAGCTAATCCCCTGAGAGCAGCAGGCCAAGAAGCAGAAATGAGGTTAAAAAAATTATCATGTAAAGATGGTAGCTTACCCCAGGGGATGATGTTAGTTAGCAGAGGAACGGGGAAAGAGGCGGGCCAGAGAACAGCAGCCCTTAATCCTATGGTTAGTAGGCAGGCGGGTGGGCTTAGATCATGATCCATTCCCTGTAGAGCTACTTAGACAGAGGAGGCCCTCATTCAGATCAGTAGCCTCCCTTTAAGAACAAGGACTGAGCTATGGGGGAAGTGTCGCTGCATTCATCCCTGTAGGCATGAGAGTAACGGGTCAGATATTCACACATGTTTGCAAGTGGAGGCTGGCGCCCATTGGGGCTGGTTGGGCGCAAGGCAGGGAGTCCAACAGTAGGGGGAGCCAGAGCTGACGGCAGGCAGAACCACCAAGTCTTCGTTTTGCCCCCATCCTCCTCCCTGCTAAGTTTTGATAAGGGCAACACCAGGACTAAGGAGGAGGAGGAGGAGGAAGCTCATAGCTAGTGTCACCCTTAGAGATGGGGGAGAGGTTCAGTTCAGTTCACATCTAAAACTGAACCTGCTTAATTAGCAGCCTCCCGAACAATACGCAAATCGAAACGTGGGCATCCTTCAGAATGTGTGCTTCTTAGAATTTTGCAGTGCCATTCTCTAATCAAGTAATGTGTACAAAAATGCATAAAGCGTGCAGATAATTGCCCGCTTTAGTGAAAATAACATGCAAAAATGCATTGTATTTTGCTTTGCAGAAATTTTAGGCAAAATTGCACCTGAAAAATGTGTATTAGGAGGAATTTGCACTGAAATGTTGATGAATTTTCACGAGGACGTTTATCTAAAAATATATATATATATACAAACCAATGTGAAGAATCAAATTTAAGATTGGGGAAAAAATGAGAAACTGAGAGAAACTGAAATGGGTATATTTTCACATCCCTCGCCACCCACTGGATTGGATGCAAATAAGGCTATCAGGTATGTCCTAATGAACCACCCTCCACTAAGATATGCATGTTGCTTGGGACTACTTCAGGGCTGAATGTGCAAATGACACCCACTGCATTTGAGGAGGTGATCTGAGCTGGCAGCCATTGGTACTTGATCTGTGATGGCTCTTTCCCGCATGGAAGTCAAAGTTGTGTCCTGCACAGTCCTCAAGTAGCTGAACACACCTATGTCAAGTTTGACCAGTCCTTCCTTATTTGCTTTATTGATGCTTATAAATCCGCATAGAACCCTTCAATAGGTTTGGTTCACAGGGCAGTGAATGATGAAATAAGCAACTACAAGTACAAAATCAAAAGAGGCAATTAAAAAAAATCAGTAAGTAGCCATTAAAAGATAGATAGAGGATAGATGATAGATAGATAGATGTATGTGTGTTTACATACCACCCACTCACGAAACATCAACAACATAGAAACCTTTAAAAGCAATACAAAGCCATCATTAAAATGACAGGCTACTTAGGGAAGTTTTAAAACTACATAAACCTGTCAGCATAAAAAATTGTATTCAAGAGACAACTGCAAATCACAAGCAAGGATGCCTGCTTGAAGAGGGTTCCACAGCACTGGACAAACAACATAAAATGCCCAATTTCTGGTTGAGGCCATTCGGACCTCTGTAACATGGGAGACATCTAATAGTGCTCCTCTGCAGATAGAAGGGCCCAGATAATTTATTTGAGGGGGGCGCACCCCCACAAAGGTGATGGGCATTCAAATTCAAACGGTGTGTGTGCACCACGTTATGTGATCGTTTGTGTGGGGTGGGGCTTACCTGGGGCCCCACAATATTTTATTCAAGTTGTCACCCTGGGCCCAGATGGTCCTTAAGGTATCCTGGACCCAAGTTGTTCAGGGCTTTGTGTATCAACCCAAGGGCCTTGAGCCTGGCTCAGTAGGATATGGGCAGCCAGTTTAGATATTTTAGCAGATGTGTTACATGCTGTTGTCCATCTGCCCCCAACATTCTGCATTCTATTAAAACTCAGGGCTTCCATGGCGTGGGCGAATAATTTCAAAGACTTTTGACTACCACCTTAGGATTCAATCCTATATCCACTTACCTGGTAGTAAACCCCATCAAATTTATTGTAACGCCCCTTTGACTAGACATATATAGGACCCCGCAGCTAGTATGTGATTTTTTTCATTGTGAAATGCCTTTTATTATTTCCCTGCATGACAAAATGTCATTATACACTGATGAGTTTTCATGCATCTTCAGTTGTTCTATGTGAGGTCGAATATATGGCATGTAGGGGTATCTATGTGGTGAGTACACAGGTACGTGGTGAGGGATGCGGGTGGCGTTGTGGTCTAAACCACTGAGCCTCTTGGGCTTGCTGATCAGAAGGTCAATGGTTCAAATCCGCATGACGGGGTGAGCTCCCGTTGCTTTGCCTCAGCTTCTGCCAACCCAGCAGTCGAAAGCACACCAGTGCAAGTAGATAAATAGGTACCACTGCGTCAGGAAGGTAAATGGCATTTCCGTGCGCTCTGGCTTCTGTAACGATGTTCCATTGCGGCAGAAGTGGTTTAGTCATGCTGGCCACATGACCCAGAAAGCTGTCTGTGCACAAACGTCAGCTCCCTTGGTCTGAAAGCGAGATGAGTGCCGCAGCCCCATAGTCGCCTTTGGCTGGACTTAACCGTCCAGGGGTGCTTTACCTTTTACCTTTTTTACATGTCTGTTCTTAGGAACATAAGGCACTGCCTTATACTGCATCAGACCATTGATCCATCAAGCTCAGTGCTGTCCACACTGACTGGCAGCAGCTTTCCAGGGTTTCAGGTAGGCATTTATCCCAGCCCTACCTGGCAATGCCAGGGATTGAACCAGGGAGCTTTTGAATGCAAAGCAAATGCACTACCACTAAGTTACGGGCCCAGTGATAATGTGCATATATGTCAATAGATCTATGCTGCAACTCTCCTTCAATTTATGTGCATAATGAAGGGGGCATGTCTAGTTTTTGCATGTGCTTCTGAGTGCACATTAGCACCTGTTTAGGTGTGTGGTCCACAATATCATTCTTGTGTAATGTTTATGTAGATTTTGCTATAGAACTTTGAATGTTAATCTCTTTTTGCCTCCATCTCTTTGTACCAGGTGTTGATTTACGTATACGGCAAGCTCTCTCTGTCTCTTGTGTCTGGGTGGGCATACGACTGCATGTATGCACATGCTTAACTTATGTGTAGGCGTGCACATGACAGTTGCCTTGGGCTTGCGTTCATACCTCTTTTTGTGTGCACAACTGCAGGTGTGTATATGCATAAATGTACATGTGGGTCTAGGGACGCCGGTGGCACTGTGGGTTAAACCACAGAGCCTAGGACTTGCCGATCTGAAGGTCGGCGGTTCGAATCCCCACGACGGGGTGAGCTCCTGTTGCTCAGTCCCAGCTCTTGCCCACCTAGCAGTTTGAAAGCATGTCAAAGTGCAAGTAGATAAATAGGTACCGCTCTGGCAGGAAGGTAAACGGCGTTTCCGTGTGCTGCTATGGATCACCAGAAGCGGATTAGTCCTGCTGGCCACATGACCCGGAAGCTGTACACCGGCTCCCTCGGCCAATAAAGCAAAATGAGTGCCGCAACCCCAGAGTCAGTCACGACTGGACCTAATGGTCAGGGGTCCCTTTACCTTACTTACATCTGGGTCTGAATACATGTGCGTACATGCACATGCTTGGTTGATAGAGCATGAGACCCTTAATCTCAGGGTTGCTGGTTTGAGCCCCACTTTGGGCAAAATATTTCTGCTTTTCAAGGGGTTGGACTAGATGATCCTCGTGGTCCCTTCCAACTCTTCTATGATTCTATGTCAATTGCCATGTTCCTTCATGTGTGTGTGCGTGCTCGGCTTTGCGTCTCTGCATGGGCCCTTGCCCGTGTGTCCACCTCTTGCTGAGCCTCCCCCAGCAGTGTGTCTGCAAGACTCTCCAGGCCTTTTCAGAAGAAGCTCTGCTAAAAAAAAGTGTAATCAGATTAAGGCAGCCAATCACTTAGAGCCCTTGAAAAGGACATATGCTTTCTAATCAGTACCTAGCACCATGGCTCACAAAGGGTCTAAGTAACTCAGTAGGGGTCAGGCCCTCTAGAGCACAGAAGAAGGGGGTCCTTTCCCCCTTCTCTCTCGCTCCCCCCTTGTAATTATGTCAATTTACTAGCCAAATTGTTTGCTTGAGTGGACAGTGGGGGCTTGTCCCTTCTGCTCCCACCCAACCACCCCCCTTCCCTCCTTATTCATGTGCTAATGGAGTGAGAAGCACGGCCTCCTCACTTCAGGAGATGCTGCCGGCCCTTGGAGTCATTGTGCAGATCTGCTGCTGGCAAATCCCACCTCCCACCCAACCACAATGCACACACGTACAAAACCGAGCACGAGAAATACGGGCGGGAGCAGGGGAGCTTCAGGGCCACATAGGCAGCCATGCACTGGCTCAGGCGGTGGGTGATGGGTAACCCTAAAAAGCAGCACAGTTTGACAGCTAGATAGATCTGGCCCTACAGAGAACCGGGCAGTTCTTCCGCACAGTTCCTACTAAAATAAACAGGAGCTGTGCAAGAGAGTGGGAGGGGATTGCACTGTGGATTCCAACTGAGGGGGCCATTTAGATCAAGAGTGAGAAACCTCTAAACCCCTCTTTCCAGCCCTCACGATTCCAGGGGGCTCCCCACTTCCCTAGCCACTGTCCCTGCTTTGCACCTTCCTTGAGTGTAACTGCCAATCTTGGTTGTGTCCTTTAACTTTTGCACCCCAGGAGGGGGACCGGTTGAGGTGAGTGAGTGGGTGCAGAAAGTAGCCTACTGTACAAATGTAAAATTTGCCTCTGTTGCTCCACCCATGTTTGCCTCTGGCCTCACCCACCACTGGTTATGTGGCCCTCAGAAGGTTGCCCAGAAAGGAATGTGGCCCTCAGACTGGAAAAGTTCCCCCACTGCTGCCTCAGGGTGGTGTGTCCTTGAACTCTGATAAGGCCTCTTGCTTCCCTGAATGGAGGAGAGCAGCAAATGTGTGAGCAAGTGCAGAAACGAACCTTTTGTACTCTGCCCACTTTGGCCTCTGACCTCTGGAAGTTTGGCCAAAAAGGAATGCAGCTATGAGATGGGAAAAGGTTCCCAGATTTAGATTTTCTGCCTCTGGAGTCTCTTAATCTGAAGGTCATGGGTTCTAGCCCCACATGGGGCGAATGATTCCTGCATTGCAGGGGGTTGGACTAGATTATCCTTGTGGTCCCTTCCAACTCTTCTATGATTCATCAAAATGCCTGGGTGTAATGGTCCAGCAATCAGACTCCTCCTTAGCCAGAGTGGTGCGTGCTCTAGTTATCTTCCGCTTGGACTACTGCAATGTGCTCTACCTGGGGCTACCTTTGAAGGTGACCCGGAAACTGCAATTAATCCAGAATGCGGCAGCTAGACTGGTCAATGGGAGTGGCTGCCGGGACCACATAACACCAGTCCTGAGAGATCTGCATTGGCTCCCAGTAGGTTTCTGAGCACAATGTAAAGTGTTGGTGCTGACCTTTAAAGCCCTAAACGGCCTCGGTCCTGTATACCTGAAGGAGCGTCTCCACCCCAATCGTTCAACCCAGTCACTGAGGTCCAACTCCAAGGGCCTTCTGGTGGTTCCCTCATTGCAAGAAGTGAAGTTATAGGGAACCAGACAGAGGGCCTTCTCGGTAGTGGCGCCCGCCCTGTGGAATGCCTTCCCATCAGATGTCAAGGAAATAAGCAGCTATCTTATTTTTAAAAGACATCTGAAGGCAGCCCTGTTTTTAATATTTAATGCTGTATTGTTTTTAACACTCGATTGGCAGGCACCCAGAGTGGCTGGGGAAACTCAGCTAGATGGGCAGAGTATAAATAATAAATTATTATTATTATTATTATTATTATTATTATTATTATTACTGAGGATTTTTTAAGGAGGGCTTTTAGGATACAGGGGAAGACTGGGCTACTTTTCCTACAACATACAAATAAGGTTTCTGTTACGAAAAGTCAACAAAGTCCTTTCTAACTTTCATGTACTGTACCCAGGCACGTAATTGTTTATTTGCTTGCATTTACATTTCAACCTTCATCACTTCCGCAATCTCAGGATAGATAGCAATGATTTTAAAAGCCGTAACAAAAAAGCTGTAACCAAAAATAAAATAAAATAAAAAAAATCAATCAAACACAATGCAAAGCAGCAGGCGACAGTAATTATCGACACTTCTGCCAAGAAAATGACAGCAGCAATTACCAAAACTATCTATAGGCAAGCTTATTGCAAATTCTTAGTGGAACTGTGCTTAGTGAGGAACCCATCAGAAAATCCTGCAGCTGACCTTTGACTTCTGGGGAGTTTTGCTTATAGAACTTTTTACATATCTGCTCTTCGAAGCTGTGATAAAACAAGACTTGCGTTGTTGCTGTTGTTGCCCCCCAAAGATTCCTGTAAGATAGTAAACTGGCATCTTTGTAATTGCTTTTGCCAGAAGTTTGTCATCTGGGATCACTGAGGGTCTTGGGAGTGGTCCAGGGTAACAGAAGGAGGAAGTGAATGTCCAGCATGAATATTGCAGGGCTGAAGAAGACTATAGAATTCCTACTGAGAGAGAGAAGAGGTTCTGATTTATGGTATAATAGCCCATTAATTGCCACCTACTCTCTTTCCTTGGTCTGGTCCAGTTCCACCACCTTGAATGTTGATGCATGGAATATATATATATATATATAGGCAGGCACAGAAGGAACAAAGTATATTAATATGGACAAAAGGGAGAAGAAGTTTGATTCAGTTTGCATTGAAAGGCAGATCTATCAAATTCACACTGTTAGAAACATGTGAAGAAAAATCACAGCCATCCGTCAAAAAGTTGTCCTTATCTGACTTTTGCGATACAGTTCTCCAGTCAAGTGACATGTAAAATATATATATGCACATGCCAGGGGTTAAAGTGTGTGTAAAAACACATGAAAAGAACACACAAAAGTGCATTACAATCTGTTCTGATTGTAGGGGGGAAGGGGGGTGGTTGGGTGGGAGCAGAAGGGACAATTGGCGCTGTTTCTGTTTTGCTACATTTTTGCTTCTGCTAGAAACAACGATATTCATATTGCTATCTGTTATGACCAAATCTTTGGTAACTATTTATGCAATTCACTCTGATCAATTTCAGTGAAAAAGAGATGTCAAAAACAATGCTGCTTGTATATTTGCTTGTATATAGAAACATACTGTAGGCAACCAGCTTTGGGAAGTGTTTGTAAATGAGAAGGGAGCTTGTTCTTTCATACGCCCAAGCTCTTAATAGTCAAAGATAACTTCAGCTGGTGTGTTAACAGCTTGAAAGTACGAAACAAACATCTTTCCCATTGTACAGGAAGATGAGCTAGAATGTTCAGACTAATAACTTATAAAACCAGCCATCGTATAAGCAGCTGAGGCTGCCCTGGGACTGAAGTAAAACCTCAGTGAACTCAAAGGGACTCACTTTTGAGTCGATATGTATGGGATTGCACCATTGCACTCAGTGGGGCTTACTCTCAGGCAAGCATATATATGATTGTTGCCTTAGCTGCCATTTTTAATACAATTTTTGCAATGCGATTTTTGGAGCAATTTTTGTAATGGCAGCAGACACACAGAGATAGAGTATTTCACATGTGAGAGCGGCATAGCTTTTTGATTGCTTTCATTTTTGTTCTCAAGACTAAGACTGCCTTTATTTTAACATCGCACTGAGCTCCCTGAAGGAATTTGACGCTTTCATGGAGTGGGAAAGTCTACCTTTGTGGGAATGGAATGGAACAAAACAGCTGTTCCTCAGGGAAGGAGCCTTATCAATCAAAGCCTGGAAGTTTCTAACTGGGTTCAAACAAATTGTTATTCATGGCAAGCCTCCTCACAGATTCCTTTTTATGGTCATTGGGGAGAGGTTGGGAAATTGCACCCACCCACCGACCCCCAATACCAATGTCTCCACGTTCCCTTCTCTAGCCCCATAACTCAAGAAGCTGTTGTGATTATCTGGGTTGGAATTCAAGGCGAGATGTTATCTGCCAATCAAACGCCAAGGAAGAAAGAAACTCTACAAAACAAGATGTTTGGTCTGAATCTCCTTATCCCGTTAACCTGAGGCCTGCCAGACTAGGCCCTGGCCTGCAACCGCCTCGCCTAGCAACCAGCCGCCGAAACAGCCTGAGAGAAAAGGCCCATTCTTGTCTGTGAAAGATTCATCGTTTGGGCTGAAAGTGGTCCCTCCCCTCTTTCAAATACTTGTCAGCAGGGAGAATACAGCTTAGATACGAAGCCGATCAGATCATGGCTAATGGGTTATTCGTTGCCATTAAAACTGCCAGCAGACTTTCAAACAACTTTACTGAGAGAGAAAGTGTGTGTGTGTGTGTGTGTGTGTGTGTTATGTCTGGGATGGAGACAGAGGGAGGCAAGAACGAAAGACAATAACGTCTGCTGAAGCCATATTCTGATTCTCATTTATTCCCTTTGGTGTCTACATTTCCAGATTGTTGGTCACCCACTGCATGAATCTTCCAGTGAGATATCGCCATGATCTTGCCTCTGGCTTGCAACGTAAATCATGACCGGTTAACATGTATTCTTGATCCTACTTTAATGAAAAATGGAAAGGGGGCTGAATATTGTGGCCCAATACTACCAAAGCTAGGAGGAAACAGAGTTATTAGTCATGAAGTTATTAGTCTGAATAACAGTCATGGCTTCCCCCAAAGAATTTTTGGTGTGTAAAATTTTGTAAAAGGTGCTGAGAGTTGTTAGGAGACCCCTATTCCTCTCACAATTCTCAGAGTGGTTTGGCATTCAATCCCTTTTCCCAGGGAACTCTGGGAATTGTAGTTCTGTGAGGGGAATGGTGTGTCCTAACAACACCCAACACCATTAACAAATTACAATTCCCAGGATTCATTGGGGGAATGAATGTCTGTTAAAAGTGGTATGATGCTCTGCTGGTGGGACACATACACACCCCCCCCCCAAGAATCCAAGACCATTGAATGACATTGGCTGCAAATAGATGCAGGACAAAGAAAAGGAAACACCAACATATCAACTTATAGAATTCATTGCCAGATGTTGTGGTGCCCATTAAAAGGGATTAGACAAATTCACAGAGCACAGGTCTCTTAACCATTAATACCGCAATATATGAGACACCCAAAGCTGTGAAGAGAATCCAGACAACCAAAACTGCATGCTCAGTGGACCATAGGGTGAAGGCTTAGTAAATAAAAATAAATAAATAAATAAATAAGCCAGTGAAATCTATGCCAGTTTAAGTTAAGTCAGTGTAAAATATGATTGTTTCAGGAGTGAGGCTACTGCCTGCTCAGCTAACTCAAGTCTGGCAGAGGGAAACAATCCTTTAAATTTTAGTTTGATACACCACCCGTTTTGCTGGTGCTGATTTCCTCTGGGTTGTCAGGTCATATGGCTGAGCTGAACCAAGATAGGATCCAGTGTAAAACAAAACCCGCTGCCGCCTGCCTGGTCTCATCCCCACCTCTCCCCCAGAATGCCAATTTTTCAGGGTTTATACCAGCATAAAATTCGACCAGGTTCAACTCAGCTGGCTAAGCCCCAGCTGAGCCGGGATGAGAGAGTTACCCTGGTGTATTTGCGACTGAGCCAGTATGTGGGCCAGCATAGTGCCAGGAATTGGCCAGCTGGGTCGGAGAGCCACAGGATCCCAACTTGCTCATGCTTGTGAATATTCAGTTTGGATTGCTCCCACAATTGGAAGTCATCCAGTCTGACTGCCATATTTGGGATTGGGAAGAAGTTGTCCCTTGACTGTAGATTCCGCCCCCATCCCTTTCTGGTTTGTAAATACACATAAGCTAGTGTCTGAATTTAAAAACTTGCTCTCCTTAATTCAACCACATTAACGACATAAGCGGTGATTTCTAAATATTCTAATGAGCCCAAGAACCCAAGAGGGTGAATATGAAAATCAGAAGAATATAGCACCCTAATGTCTATAGCTCCAGGCAACATTGGAGACGACCCCTTTCCACTCTCTCCTTTCATGTACTCTCTCACCCTTCACCCTCAAAGTTTCAAGACTGTCGCCTCTTCCACAGCTACAGACTCTCGTTCATTTGCATTCTTGCCAGCCTCCATTAATACTGGGCTTGTTTATAGTTACAATCTCCAAATTAGGTTGCCAAAGGCATCCTTGGCTAGCCTTAGTTTTTTCAAAAAAAAATCTCTGTGGGAGAAAGGGCCATAACTAAGCCTTAAGCAGACGTCTTTATCCAGACATAATTGACGTTTAACAGACGTCTGTAACTTCGTCTGTACTTTTAAAAAATTAAAATAAAGTTCTCCCCCATTCCTTTATGTCCCCCACCTTTTATCCAGCAGTCAAAAGTGTAAGAAACCAACACAGAGGCCTCTCTCTGTCACTGTTCTTCAGGGACCGTGACAATAGAAGTCCCCGAACAAAGGGGAATCTCCTCATGGCTCACAGTGGCTGCTTGTATGTCTATTTACCTCCTAGAGTGCTTTATGCTAATCCATTGGCGTGGCTTCCACTTCTGCATACTGATTTGGCATTACTTTAGTCTAGGCCAGAGCTGTTGTCTGGAGCCTGGGCAATGAAGGGCCCAGTAGAAAAGGATATCTACGTTGTTTGTTAGTGTTGGAATGAAAGGCAAAGTCTCAACCCGCCTGCCGCTCTATTGGGATCGCCATTCTGACTACATTAAGGCTTAAAAAAGAAAAAGGGGGAAAAATTCCAGTCAACTTTGGTCAAGTCACAATGGAGTTGACAGGAACAGACTGGTCAGACAAAACAAGGGATCCCAGTCTGGGATCCTGCTACTGGGAACTCCCACTGAGGAGCAGATAAACTACCAATGGAAGAAGAAGGTGAAAGAAAGTCATTATATACCATTTGATTCTAGACTTCCTTGTATGCATTCACTGACGGGTTTTTATCTCCACGGAGCCCACCTTCGTCTACCCGCTTCGTAGAGTATGGTGGCCACACACTCACTGCCCCCCAAAAGGAAACACATCCCCAAAACAGGACGAAAGACAACACAGATGTTCATAAAACTGTCATATGTTGCTTTATATATATATAGGTGCAAATTTCAAAATAATTATTGCAATTGAAAGAGAAATGCATTGGTTCTCACCATGGTGTGCAAACTGTGACCAGGTGGCCTGCCTGCCTGCCTGCAAGAGATGGACAGATCTGTCAGTTTTGCTTCTAGCCATTTCTCAATTTCCCAGTCTTAAATTCAGTTCTCCACATTTCTGCAGTACTTTGTGATACATATATCTTCCCCATAAAAAATTATCAGTATTTTGCTGTGAATTTCTCCAAATAAACACATGTTCGTATGCATTTCTGCCTAGTATGCATTTTTGCAAAGCAGTTTTACCTTGTGGTGCCTGTTTGTGAGACTTTCACTAAAATGTGCATTTTTATGTACGATTTCCTCTAGAATAAGCATTTTTGCACACACTACTCGGGGCAGACGTTGGTAATATGTTGCCCTGAGTGAGGACAAAATTAGGTGCCCCCCTAAATATTTCTTCTTCTCATGCCTTCCTCCCTCTTGCCCTCTGTTCTGCACCCCCTTGGCTCAGTGCCCTGTGCAGGAGAACTGCTTGCGCTGCCCAAAATCCAGCATTGTGTCACTTGGCCAGAGAGCTGAATTGCAGAATTTTGAAAAGTGCAACACTTAAAGGATGGCTGTGTTTCAATTTGCATGTTGTTTCGGAAAGTTAAAATTTGGTACGTTCATCTTTACATGTGAACTGAATCAGTTTTCTCCCCCATCTGCCATCCAGAGGATAACCATTGATGGGCAACTTCAAGACCTTTCCTGCTTTCCCTTGTAATGGGTTTTTATCTGTAAACTGGACTTGACAGCTCTCCAGATTGAGGGCTCCTTCAAAGAGAAGGCTGCCTTCTGGAAGTCAGGACACATGGCCACCTTAGCAAAGATCCAAACAGGGTCTCCCCAAGGGAGGACATTCAGTTGGCTCAGTGCTTCGCCTCTGAGCTTTTAGAATATTGGGGGGCAGACCCAACTACCAAAATATAGGGGGGGGTGGGCTCGGATCCCTGGAGCTGGTGCCTCTGCTATGAAGCAGCAGGAAACAAATGGGGTCCATTTTTGTAACTAAGGTGGGGGAGAAATTTGATTCAGTTCACCTTTAAAGGTAAATGTACCTAATTCACAAAAATATTCCTTCAAAATTCATACTCCTTCAAATTTTGCAATGCACGTCTCCATTCAGGTAATGTGTACAAAAATGCATATGCTAGAGTAAATTGAGCATCACAACACACACATTCGTGAAAATAGCATAGAACAAATCACAGTATTTTAGCGGAAATTGCTTTGCAAAAAATGTGTCTGTTGCATATGAACATGGCTATTAGGAGAAATTTCCACCAAAATGGTGGTAAATTTTCACGAGGACTTTAAAAAGCAGCAACTGCAAACTGAAGTGGAAATGTGAGGAACTGAACGAAAGACTGAAAGGAGAAACTGAAACTGCCAGATTTGTCCGTCCATGTACGTAACAGCCCTTCAAATATTTAAAGATGGCAATTCTATTACCTCCCAACTGTATGTTTCCCAAGCTAAGTATACATAGTTCTTCTGACTTTTCCTCAAAGGACTCAGTCTCCAGGCCCCTCATCATCTGTCTTGCTCTTCCTTCCATGTGTCTTCAGTTTGTCAATATCCTGCCCAGACAAGTTCAGGAAAATACAATAAAGAAAGCTTGCAAACCCTGGTCCTGTCTCAAGTTGTGTCCATCAACGAACCAAGAGGTATGTTTGGAAGGAAAGGCGTGTGGGGAAATTCAGCGGAGTCCATCAAACGAAGCAGATGAATCATGCAATCAAATACCCTTCAAAATGTATCCAGCAGCATTTTAAAGCTCACGAGCCTCTTTATTCCCATGACAGTTTGAGAGAGGCTGTTTCAGAATTGTACTCCTTGGGGGAGAGAGAGAGAGAAATCATTTTTAGAACTCCAGCCTATAATTACAGAGCTTCTTTCTTCTGCTCTATGAATATCACCAATGAATTTATTGATGTATACGTTTCATATACACAAATACGGGGAATGATTCTTTTCAGGCTGTTTCACAACATATCTGACTATGGGGAAATTGTTATGGAATGAGAGGAGGACGTTAGAGTTTAGGATGAACTTCAGATCAGGCTGGCCCTATCATTAGGCAGATTGCCTCAGGAAACAGATGCTGGTTGCAGCCGCTCCTACCTTCTTGATCCCACTGCCCAGTGACAAGTGATACATGTTTGCTGCTGGTCTGGACTGGCTGTCTCACCTAGAAACCAGACTGTCACCTAGACAGGTCCCCTCCATTCTGGTGGTTTTTTGTTTAAAGCAGATTCTGGTGGTTCCCTCCCTGTGAGAAAAGAGGTTACAGGGAACCAGGCAGAGGGCCCTCTCGGTAGTGGCCCCCGCCCTGTGGAATGCGCTCCCATCAGATGTCAAGGAGATAAATAACTATCTGACTTTTAGAAGACATCTGAAGGCAGCCCTGTTTAGGGAAGTTTTTAATGTTTGATATTGTATTGTGCTTTTAATTCTGTTGGGAGCTATCCAGAGTGGCTGGGGAAACCCAGCCAGATGGGCGGGGTATAAATAATACTAATTTATTATTATTATTATTATTATTATTATTATTATTATTAGCACTAAAGTGTAGATCCTACAGCCAATTTCTTGCAAGTAAGCTCCACTCAAGTCTTACAGAGGGCCTAGAAACACAGCTATATAGGATTGTGCTCTTATTCATTTGAGTGCACTTGGCCAAATACCGACTTTTAATTTTCAAATGTACTCAAAGCACTAAAAGTTTGTTTCGGATTGGTTTGTAATTTTATTATTCTTATCATTAAACAGAATAAACCAAAGATAAAGGCCATAAAGAAATACCGTTGTGGCAGGTTGAAAGCACCATAAGATTGGGCATTATCACTGAACTTGTTCTGAAACATTACAATCCCCCCCAAAACAACAACAACAACAACACGCGTGTTAGGCTGGTTGGTCTATAGTAAGTTGGTTTAATCATAGTCACAAAGGACCAAATTTTCTCAATAGAATCATAGAATCATAGAGTTGGAAGAGACCACAAGGGCCATCGAGTCCAACCCCCTGCCAAGCAGGAAACACCATCAGAGCACTCCTGACATATGGTTGTCAAGCCTCTGCTTAAAGACCTCCAAAGAAGGAGGCTCCACCACACTCCTTGGCAGTAAATTCCACTGTCGAACAGCTCTTACTGTCAGGAAGTTCTTCCTAATGTTTAGGTGGAATCTTCTTTCTTGTAGTTTGGATCCATTGCTCCGTGTCCGCTTCTCTGGAGCAGCAGAAAACAACCTTTCTCCCTCCTCTATGTGACATCCTTTTATATATTTGAACATGGCTATCATATCACCCCTTAACCTCCTCTTCTCTGGGCTAAACATGCCCAGCTCCCTTAGCCGTTCCTCATAAGGCATCGTTTCCAGGCCTTTGACCATTTTGGTTGCCCTCCTCTGGACACGTTCCAGTTTGTCAGTGTCCTTCTTGAACTGTGGTGCCCAGAACTGGACACAGTACTCCAGGTGAGGTCTGACCAGAGCAGAATACAGTGGCACTATTACTTCCCTTGATCTAGATGCTATACTCCTATTGATGCAGCCCAGAATTGCATTGGCTTTTTTAGCTGCCACGTCACACTGTTGGCTCATGTCAAGTTTGTGGTCAACCAAGACTCCTAGATCCTTTTCACATGTACTGCTCTCAAGCCAGGTGTCACCCATCTTGTATTTGTGCCTCTCATTTTTTTTGCCCAAGTGCAATACTTTACATTTCTCCCTGTTAAAATTCATCTTGTTTGTTTTTGCCCAGTTCTCTAATCTGTCAAGGTCGTTTTGAAGTGTGATCCTGTCCTCTGGGGTGTTAGCCACCCCTCCCAGTATGGTGTCATCTGCAAATTTGATCAGGATGCCCTTGAGTCCATCATCCAAGTCGTTGATAAAGATGTTGAATAAGACCGGGCCCAAGACAGAACCCTGTGGCACCCCACTAGTCACTCTTCTCCAGGATGAAGAGGAACCATTGATGAGCACCCTTTGGGTTCGGTCAGTCAGCCAGTTACAAATCCACTGAGTGGTAGCATAGTCAAGACTGCATTTTACCAGTTTCTTTACAAGAATATCATGGGGCACCTTGTCAAATGCCTTGCTGAAATCAAGGTAGGCTACATCCACTGCGTTCCCTTCATCTACCAGGCTTGTAATTCTGTCAAAAAACGAGATCAGGTTAGTCTGACATGACTTATTTTTCAGAAATCCATGCTGACTATTGGTGATCACAGCATTCCTTTCTACGTGCTCACAGACTGTTTGCTTAATGATCTGCTCCAGAATCTTCCCTGGTATTGATGTCAGACTGACTAGGCGGTAATTATTTGGGTCCTCTCTTTCCCCCTTTTTGAAAATAGGGACAACATTTGCCCTCCTCCATACATTCAGATATAGTAGGAGATATGCTCCCCTCAAATTTTTTTTAAGCTGTTATCAGACTGCTGCATTTGTTGGTCTGTGTACAGGTGTGTTCAGCAACGTCATTGATGCAATAATGTGTTGGATTTATACTAGACTGCCCACTTATTATTGTTAACAGTTTTTCTGTCCCACCTTTCTCCCAAGTTGGGAATCATGGCAGCTTCCAACATTTGAAAACATTATTTTAAAATAAAAAATAATAGGGGGGGATTAAAATACATTAAAACACATTTAGAACCAGCAATGACAATACAATTTGCCCTGGCAGCAGCCCAGTGATCAACATCATCTGCACTTCAAAGGTCTGCCTGAACAGGAAGGTCTTAGCCTGCCAACCGAAGGATAGCAAAGAAGGAAGGAATCTAACCTCTCTTGGGAGAGGAATTCCATAATATTTGTTGTTCTGAGATTATTGCATTACTGCTGTCTGGAGGGCCACTCTGGTGCCACAGCACCACAAAAACAGGACAATCCTCCAGCCCTCTCCACCCCTGGAACATCCAAGGTATAAAAAGTTGCAGTTTTTGATCAGGAAGTTACAGGTCATGCATGCACTGACTGGGGAAAAAGCAGTATGAAACGGGTGCAAACATGAATCATGGAATTGTAGAGCTGGAAGAGACCAGTGGCATGCAGTCGGTCAACTAGGGGGACTAGGCTAGTCCCCTAAAAGTTCCCGGTAAATTAGAGTATTAAAGTATTAAAGCCTGGAGCCTGCTTCCTAAAGCCCAGGAAACTTCTGCCTGGTTTAGGGAGGGAGGTGTGATGCTCTGATGGGGACCAAGAGCCCTCCTGCTACCTTCCCAAAGCCTGCTTGGCTTTGCGAAGGAGGCAAAAGGGATCCAGCATCCTGTCAGAGGCCTTGCATCTCCTTCCTAAAGCCCAGGAAGCTTTTGCCTGGCTTAGGGAGGGAGGTGTGATGCTTATGTGCCTTAGGGCCCTCGTATTTATGGGACAGCCTCTCCTGGTATGCCCTGCAGAGGACCTTAAGGTCCATAGTTTAGAGGTCCCGGGCCCTAAGGAAGTCAGACTATCCTCTACCAGAGCCAGGGCCTTTTCAGTGATGGCTCCGACCTGGTGGAATGCTCTATCCTCCTTCCATCGGGCCTGTAAGACAGAGCTATTCCGCCTGGCCTTTAATTTGAATTCAGCCTGATCTTTTATTTCCCTTCTCTTCCCTCCCCCTCCCCTTTTATGAAGATTACCCGCTCTGAGACCCCACAGCTAATTCTCCCCTGGCCTCCTCGCTGGCCCAAGTAGGACTAATTCAGCCAGCTAGTCCTGGTGACTATCTAATGCTTATTAGAGGATTTCACCCAAATTGATTTCTGAATTTTGAATTTTATCGTTATTCATGTTTTTTTACTGTATTTTATGCTGCTTTTACAATTAAGTGTTTTAAATTTGTTGTTAGCAGCCCTGAGCCTGGTTTTCTGAACCGGGAAGGGCGAGGTATAAATAAAAAAATATTATTATTATTATTATCGTGTGTGAGATATCACCTCCCCCCCCCCCATTGCTCTTGCAAGATATCAACTCTGACCTTAACTGTTCCCCTATGAAAAGTTTCTCTGCACGCCACTGGAAGGGACCGCCAACCCCACGCAATTCAGGTTCATGTGGAACTGCCCCAATACCATAATGAGCACAAACCATCATGCATACACGATGAAAAGGAATCTGCAGGGGCACACACTGGTGCTGGGAAAGTTCCTCCAACCGAGTATGCAAGCAAAGAGGCAACTTCCATCGAAGTACCTCCACTCCAGTAGGCATGGCTTGTGTGCATGCTTTGCTCCACTCAGATAACACACACTGGTCAAATGGCAGGCCCACTGGTACCTCTACTGCTCCACTGAAGCATTTGTTTGGGTCAGCATCAAGCAGATGCCAGGCAAAGCAGTGAGTGAACAGAGGTGTGATGCTGGAGGATGCACAATTGTATGCATGTGTGCCTCAGAGCCTGCCACCCTTGAATGTGGGTGGGCAGACCTTGGAGGCAGAACATAGCCACCAAATGCCACTGATAGCCTTATCCTATGTGGATTTGTCTAATGTTCTTATAAAGCCATCCAAGTCAGTCGTCATCACTACCTTTTGAAACTGCCACCTAACTAGTTCTTTGCTAATGATCTTCTGCTCCAAGTGGGTCCTTCCTCCCTTCCCTTCCCTTCCCTTCCCTTCCCTTCCCTTCCTTCCTGTATTAGTTTTATGTTATTCCCATTAGAAGCCAAGCGAATCTCTTACTGATTGATTGATTGATTGATTGATTGATTGATTTTCTAACCCACTTAATATTTTAAAATCTCTAAGCGGTGTACAGAAAAATGCAACATAAAAACAGTAAAATATTATCACTAAAAATCAGAGCTACAACACAAAACCTCATAAAACAGTACTCTAAAAACAGGAATTCATTAATAGCAGGGTTCAATCCTATGTGTCTGGGAAAGCCTGGGCATAAAAAAACATGTTATTACACATCGTCTCAAGCAACTGGCAAAAGATGGCCTTGGTGCTCCTTGAGGTGGCTCTCACCAGGGGGCGCTCTTGCACACAACCCAGCCAGTTCTGTTGCAGGATGTATTCCATGTTCAGTGAGGTCACAGGATGCTAAATCAAACAGAGTTGGTTTCTGTGCGGTTTCAGAATGCTTGAATGAGGACATGGCTGCTATTCCACCCCTTCCCCAATGTGTCTTATATGTATGAGATATGACAATGTATTGCTCAACCTTTAAGACGCAACAAAATCCTATGCCCCAATATTTTAGTTAGTCTTTATCTCAGGACAGTGCTGCTGCTGTTTTTTAAGTACGTGCATATGCTGCAATCTTTCTGTCCTGCCTTTTCGCATCAGCAAATTAAAAAGGAAACAAATTCAAAACAAAACCAGACGGGGAACGTCTGTTAAAAAATAAGTCACAAAGGAACCAGGGAAGATAGACTGGAAGACTGATTCAGCCAAGGACTCATCTGGTGAAAGAAGCCTTCAGAAGGCACTGAGACTCCACCAGGAAAAAAGCTGGTTAGATCTTCTAGAGCAGGGGTCCTACATTCTAAGAGAAGCAATATAGAAGGGCCATTCATTAGTTCCAACCAACCTCACCTAATGCAGTGGTAAAGGAAAAGGATCCATGGACAATTAAACCCAGTCAAAGGTGACTATAGGGTTGTGGCACTCATCTCGCTTTCAGATCGAGGGAGTTGGCGTTTGTCCACAGACAGCTCTCCGGGTCATGTGGCCAGCATGACTAAACCACTTCTGGTGCAACGGGACACTGTGATGGAAACCAGAGCGCACGGAAATGCCGTTTAGCTTCCTACCGTAGCGGTACCTATTTATCTACTTGCACTGGTGTGCTTTCGAACTGCTAGGTTGGCAGGAGCTGGGACAGAGCAACAGGAGATCACCCCGTTGTGAGGATTCAAACCGCCGACCTCCTGATCGGCAAGTCCAAGAGGCTCAGTGGATTAGACCACAACACCACCCCCAGTGGTAGGAGGCACAAGAGGGGCTATCCAACTGATAGGGATGGTGGTGGTGACACCTTGGTTATGTAATGCTCTCCCCAGAGAGGCTCACCTGGTGCCCACAATATGGTTTTTCTGGCATCAGGTGAAGAAGACCTTTATAAAAAAAAATTTACCAGGCATTAGTCCTCCATTAGTCCTTTTCAGCTATGGTTTGCTGCTGCTGAATTTATCTCTTAACTTTTTTATTGACTGGCACCAAGATCACCCAATGAGAGCTTCATGGTGGATTGGGGATTTGAAGCCTTGTCTCCTAGGTCAAAGGGCAAACACTTTAATCACTGTTCCGCATTAGCTCTCTTAAAACTTAAGGAGATCTGTGTCATTAGAGACCAAACTCAAACCAGGACTGGCTTACCACATTTTGAAGTATGTGAAGCAATGAGAAACATTACCATCTGAAGCAGCAGGGCAGCATGTGTTATGGTTTGAGCCTCTTGGTTCAGATATACCTAAAGGAGCGTCTTCACCCCCATCGTTCTGCCCGGACACTGAGGTCCAGTACTGAGGGCCTTCTGACAGTTCCCTCACTGCGAGAAGCCAAGTTACAGGGAAGCAGGCAGAGGGCCTTCTCGGTAGTGGCACCTGCCCTGTGGAACACCCTCCCACCAGTTGTCAAAGAGAAAAACAACTACCAGACTTTTAGAAGACATCTGAAGGCAGCCCTGTTTAGGGAAGCTTTTGATGTTTAATAGACTATTGTATTTTAATATTCTGTTGGAAGACACCCAGAGTGGCTGGGGAAACCCAGCCAGATGAGCAGGGTATAAATAATAAATTATTATTATTATTATTATTAGGAATGCAGAAAGCTGCCATATATTGAGCCAGGCCAATGGCTCATCCAGTTCAGTGTTGTCTACACATTGAATGGCAGTAGTTTTCCAGAGTTTCAGACCAGGGGCATTCCCAGCCCGACCTGGAGATGTCGGGAATCGAACCTTCTGCATGCAAAGCAGGAGCGCTACTGCTTTGCTCAGGCCCTTCCTCCCAGAACAGCAGAAAACAAAATCCCTCAATCAGATTGACCTAGGGAAGGGAATTCTCATTCCCGCCCCCATTCTTTTTCATGCCGTATGATGACTACCACGAAACTGCTGGCTATCATGAAAACAGAGTGGCGAGCCCATGGGTGGGCCTCCCATTTGCTAGCACAGGCTGAGCCTGCTGACACGACACCTCTCGCTGGGTGCTGCTCAGACACCCTTCTGCCTTGTGATAACTGGACATCTGGAGAGACTGCCACACAGAAGGACAGCTGTGAGAGATATAATTGCTCCTCCAGTCTGCAGCCATTCTCCTCAGCTCCCTCCCCACCTCTCCGCACCCCCCCCCGTTTCTCCGATCTGCATTTCAACGTGTGAGGAGAAATAAGTGGGAAGCTGCTTGAAGGGATTAGAATGATTAATCATTTAAAAAGCAAGATCTTAATTACAGTGTGCAATTTTTGCTATTTAAGGAGTCCATTAGTTTCTGGAAAGGGGAGGGAGGAATACTACAGGTTATTCTCCTTCAAAAGGAAACTGAAAAGGGATTAAGGGCAGGGGGAAGCTATGGGATGGGCCAGTGATGTTTTGGGGATGAGTAACCAGGCTTTTCATTCAAGACTACCAAAATGTAGTTGTCGTCGTCGTCCCCTCCCCACATTTGATACATAACGCACACATGTTTGTGGCGGGTGGAATAGAATTCCAGAATTGTTTTTCAAAAGCAATATTCTGTGCCTCCTGGTTGCAGCATAAATATTCTTCATTTTGCTATAGTGTGGTTTAACTTGTGGAGGGTGACTTTGCAGCAAGTCTCTGAAATTTCACGAGAGATTTAAATGGGCGATGTGTGTCTGTCTGTGTGCCCAACACTCCCAGTGAGGTTCAAAGGGCTCTTTCCTTAATCTGTGCATGATTTAATTGCAATAAAACTGTTTATTCGAAGAGCATTGTTGAGGATGTTCCCCCCTTTCATGAAACACCTTGCAACATTTATAGTGATATTATTAACAAAGGTCAAGCAGGCACCTTCCTTTCTGAAGAAGAAAGGATTCCTGGTGCATATACCCAGCTGTTTAGAGAGAAAAAGAGAGAAATACTCACAAAGGTTGGAACACTACACTGGTGGGTACACTTAGTTCCCAGAAACCCAGTTTGCTGAGGCAATATGAAGACAAGGGCAGAAGGGGAAGAGTTATAGCTCAGGGGCTGAGCATCTTTTTTGCATGCAGAAGGTCCCAGGTTTGATCCCCAGCATCTCCAGGTAGAGCTGGGAATATCATAGAATTGTACAGTAGGAAGAGACCCTGAGGATCATCTAGTCAAACCCCCTGTTATGCAGGAATATGCAGCTGTCCCACATGGAGATCAAACCTGCAACCTTGGCATGAGCTCTCTCCTACCTGAAACCCTGGAGAGCTGCTGCCAGTCAGTGTAGACAACACTGAACTAGATGAATCAACAGCCTGGTTCAGTATAAGGCAGGTTACTATGTTCCTAAAGTAGAAGGAAATGAAAGAGAAGAGGTTGACATATTTGCCTCCACCTCCTGCCCTTCAGCTATGGGAAGACCTCTGTCGTTTCTCCCCTTTGTCTCCTCTTCTTCAAGAGAAGCATTCAGTTTTTTTAAAAAACCATTCTTCATAGGATTTGCTTACCTCACCCCATCGCCAATGCGGACACCCTCCTTTGGGTACCCTCCAATTGATCAATGTCCTTCTTAAAATATGGCAAGCATGACTGGACACAGTGCATAAGAACACAGGAAGATCCCACAACATTGAGCTAGATAAATCAACAGGCCAATGGCTCATCTAGTCCAGTCAATGGCCCATCTAGTCCAGCATCCTGTTCTCACAGTGGCCAACCAGACACCTGTGGGAATGCCACAAGCGGGAGACGAGCGCAAGAGCATTCTCCCCTCCTGTGGCTTCCAGCAATTGGTATTCAGAAGCATTCGGAATGGTCCAACATTCTGAATCTCCCAAAATTCTATGCCCCTCCCAGCAATGTCTCTTTTTACATTCATGCTACGATCCAGTTTAGAACAAAGCAATGACAGAGCCACACACTCCCATTGGTCTGTGATTTTGCATAATGGAGGACCAGTTATTAGAGTTGCCCTTTTTTGTTAGAAACGGCATGGTGGGCAGAAATGGGTGCAGGTTTCCCTAACAACAAGATGTGGTTAGGGAATGGCGAATCTGTCTATTTCTCTCTGTTTCTCTTTTTTCCAATTTTAAATCCAGTTCTCCATATTTCCACACCAGTTTGCATTTTTTTTTTTAAAGTCCTCATGAAAATTCATCAGCATTGCACTGCATTTTTTTATACAATTTTATACAATTTTGCATATTATGCACATTTTTGCAAAGCCATTTCCTCAAATGCAACACTTTTTTGCATGCTATTTTCATGAACATTCCGATTTTCCTGTGCATTTTACCCCAGTTTATGCATTTTTGCACACATTACTGGAGAAGTGCATTGCAAAATTCAGAGTAGTGAAGATTTCGAAAGACGGCTGCATTTCAATTTCTGTAGTATTTCGGAAACAGCTAATTTGGTAGATTCGCCTTTAAATGTGAACTGCATTGAATCTCTCCCCAATCCTTAGATGTTGTGACCGGTAAGCTTTCTTTTGTTGAAGTGTTTCCCTTCTCGCACAGCTGTGAACGTGTTCTCCATTGAGCACTGAGCTTCCATAACATGAATTTCCTTTTCTTTGCCTCACCATGTGGGGGGATGAATTTCTTAGTGCTGGGATAGAGACAGGCAAGGGGTCATGATGATGATGATGATGATGATGATGATGATGATGATGAAGATGATGATGATGGCAGAACGATTCTCCACAAAAGAAGGTTGATTTCATGATCGGTCTGCTAATAAGGAGGCAGATTGCAATTGCTTACGGACTGTAGATGCCAAACCCTAGGAAAGCAGATCAGTTCGCTCTTCTGCTAACTTATATTGCAGACAGCCATCAGAAGGTGGCAGCTCTTGCTTAGCAGTAGAGGCTAAAAGCAATGCTTTAGACTTGATGTTTCCCCACCCTCTGGCTTAACATTTGCATCCGTTTTTCATCAGAAAGGCAGACAAAGCCAGTGGATGGCAAGAGTATGGAGAAGTAAACTGCCTTAAATAAAGGAAAAACAGAAGCCTTTCAATGGTGGGTTGCACATGGAAGTGCTTGCTGCTCACGTAGTGGTATTCACTTGCGGGGCCACACGAAGGAACATAGGAATCTGTCTTGCATCGATTCCATAAAACCTATTTTGTTGCACTGTGCAAAATATGAGCAAGCCAGGGCTGAACTGATGCTACCCTTGCTGGTACCTTTCCCGGGAAAATCAGAGGCTCACTATGTCAAGTTCCTTTTGGAAGACCAGACAAATGCTAGAACATTAGCAGGGGCAAAGTTCTTATTGGTGGTTGCAAGAACCAATGATCCCTATATTCTGAACAAAATGCTTGTTTAACCTGGAGGTAGGCTGTATGAATTGTGTATTGCTTTGTAACAATTTGTTGGGTCTCTGGACCGTAATAAAGATTGTTGTTGTTGACTCTGTCTTGCTCAAGGTTATCCACACTGACTGACAGCAGCTCTCCTGGGTTATCAGACAAGGCTTTCACCCATCCTTTCCTGCAGATACCAGAAATTGCACCGGGGATCATCTGCAAGCAAGCTACAGTGGTGCCCCGCAAGACGAATGCCTCGCAAGACGAAAAACTCGCTAGACGAAAGAGTTTTCCGTTTTTTGAGTCGTTCCACAAGACGAATTTCCCTATGGGCTTGCTTCGCAAGACAAAACGTCTTGCGAGTTCTTGCGAGTTTGTTTCCTTTTTCTTAAAGCCGCTAAGCCGCTAAGCCGTTAATAGCCGCTAAGCAGTTAATAGCCGCTAAGCCGCTAAGCCGCTAATAGCCGCTAAGCCGCTAATAGCCGCTAAGCCGCTAATAGCCGTGCTTTGCAAGACGAAAAAACCGCAAGACGAAGAGACTCGCCGAACGGATTAATTTCGTCTTGCGAGGCACCACTGTAGATCCACCATCCCTGATTGAGGATGGTGCTTCCCTGAAGACATAGGAAGATAGGAAGCTGCCTTGTACTCAGTCACACCAGTCAATCCAGTTCAGTGTTGCCTGCCCTGACTGGCAGAAGCTCTCCAGGGTTTTAGGCAGGGAGTCTCTCCCAGCCTAACCCAGAGATGCTGAGGATTGTGCCAGGAACCCCCTGCAAGCAAAGGAGATGCATTACCACTGAGCTGAACAATGGAAAAAATGAGATAGATGTAATATCCAAAGGGACGTAAGATTATTGATGAGGGTGGAATAAATGAGTGGCAGTTGCAATGAAATATTACTGTGCAAAGTGCTGTCGCTCAGAGTTCCAGCGTGGTGCAGTGGTTAAGAGCGGTAGACTCAAAATCTGGTGAACCGGGTTCGCGTCTCCGCTCCTCCACTTGCAGCTGCTGGGTGACCTTGGGCCAGTCACACTTCTCTGAAGTCTCTCAGCCCCACTCACTCACCTGTTTGTTGTGGGGGAGGAAGGGAAAGGAGATTGTTAGCCGCTTTGAGACTCCTTCGGGTAGTGATAAAGCAGGATATCAAATCCAAACTCTTTTTCTTCTTCTTCTTCCAGTCAGCCACGCCCTTTCCTGGGATATTCCTCACTGATTTCCCAAGTGAGGTCCTCACTAAAGTAAACTCCTTTAAATTCCTGGGAGTTTACCTTAGTGAGCGCCTCACTTGGAAAATCAATATAACTCAGGGGGTCAGAAAGGCCCAACAGAGACTCCATTTCCTCAGGGTCTGGAGAAAAAATAATGTTAAACAACAACTGATGAACTCCTTCTACCGGTCCACAATAGAAAGTGTATCACAGTGTGGTATGCTGGCCTGACAGCCATGGACAGAAAGTCTCTACAGAGGGTGGTGAATACAGCACATGATATCATGGGCTGTCCCTTGAGTCTGCTAGATGACATCGCAAGGGATCATTGCCTTAGGAGAGCGAGAAAAATTCTCAGGGATGACTCACACGATGGCCATCACCTCTTTAATCTTCTACCCTTGGGCAGGAGATATAGAAGTATAATCAGCTGTACCAACAGGCTAAAAAATAGCTTCTATCTGTGGGCTGTTAGGCTGTTGAATGAAAAATAACATTGCGAAATTGACTTACGTGGTGGTGTGTTGCTTGAGAAGAGACTGAGTGTTGGGGGACGGACGGAGGCTCATTTAATTTCATTGTACAGTGGTACCTCGGGTTAAGAACTTAATCCGCTCTGGAGGTCAGTTCTTAACCTGAAACTGTTCTTAACCTGAAGCACCACTTTAGCTAATGGGGCCTCCCACTGCTGCTGTGCTGCCCACGCGCAATTTCTGTTCTTATCCTGAAGCAAAGTTCTTAACCTGAGGTACTATTTCTGGGTTAGAAGAGTCTCTAACCTGAAGCGTCTATAACCTGAGGCGTCTGTAACCCGAGGTACCACTGTACACAGGTTGTACAATGACAATAAAGGTATTATTATTATTATTATTATTATTATTATTATTATTATTAGTATTATTTTCCATCCTGCTTCCCCTTGTGGTCATTCCATGGGCCTAGGACAACCACAGAGAGAGTCCTTATTGAGATGTTTCTTTGCAGAATTTCTCCCACTTATGTCTCCTCCTCCCCCAATTATTATTATTTTTAGTGGGTAGTTCTGCAAACCTTGGGGTTTTCCCTAGCCTGCTGATCCCTCCTCCTCCTTGAGCACAAATGGTGCTGCTTTGACTACATAGGGACCCACACCAAGGGAACCAAATTTAGAATCTTTCTTATTGCCCTCTGACTCATGCTGTTATTACCCTCCTCTTCTGTTTGGGTCTTGCTAGTGGCTTTCCAACACACACCTATTTGGCTGCTATGAAAACAGGATACTGGACTAGACTGGCCATTGGCTTCCTCCAGCAAGGCTCTTCTTAGTTTTCCCCATTTCACCTGTTGGCAACCGCTAGTCCTGTTTCCCCAGCAGTATCTTGGCTCCTGGTCAGGCCCTTTGCCCTAGCAACAGAGAGGTTAGGAGGGTTAATCGCCCACTGCATCCTTTATTGACCCCTATGTGGGTTTTTCTCTTTGTACGGTCATTTAGCCACTGCAGTACACAAAAGAGGGCGATTAAACACAGCTCAGGCTCTTCATGCTTTAGTGGCTTAATTTACTGATCCCTGTGGATTAAAGGTCTCTACGGGGTTGTCCCCAAGCCCGACAGAGTGAGCCAGCGATAGGGCAGGGCAGCCTGACGATGAGGAGAGCAATTTATCCCCGACCACATCCTCGCTCACATCTCCTTTCTGCACCGCTGAGCTGTGACAAGGTTCAGATAATCGATTCGAAAGCTGAATTAAAGAGCATTCCTCTGAAAATCTTCTTGTTCACTTAGCAAAACAAACAGCCTGTTTCCCTTTGCGAGAGGAAAGGACTTGCTGTAAGATGAGAGGGTGGCCTTCCCGCCTCCACCTTTCCTTGTGATATAGGCTGATCTGGAAGTCTGTCTGTGCTGCAGGGAATTTCAGCAAAGGTTACCTGGTGCTGATTTGAGAACAATCTGCAGGGAAAAGAATTAATCAGTGGAGAAAGAGAGTGAAGGAACTGGGTCAAATTGCACCCATGCCGGATTTGAACCCAAAACGACTTCTTGTTCGGGGTTAGACCCGAAACGAATTTCTGCAAATTTTGCATATTTGCCAAAACACACCATTTCCTCCATTCATATTTGAAATTTAAGCTAACATTTTGAATGTGATTTGCTTTTTTTTTTTAAAAAAAGAAACCCTCTATGAGATCTCACAAACTGCTGACAGTCACATACTATTACCATTGCGTGCCAACTATTGAACAAATGCAAATGTTGCAAGCTCTCAAACAGAGTCAAGTATTGACCGAATGCCAGTTGCCAAATGCAAAATACCATTGCACATCAGCTGCGACATTGTTCAGATAAGCTGGCATAAAAAGTTATACCCGTGGCAGAGCAGTTGTCTTGCATGCAGAAGGTCCCAGTTTCAATCCCCTTCAGGTGTGGTGGGAAATTTCCCTGCCATAAAACCCTGGAAAGCTGCCTGCCTGTGTGGGGAATAATGAGCTTGATGGACCAATGATCTGATTTGGCATCAGGCAGCTTCCTGTGTTCCTAAGCCCCACATTTAAAAGGTAAAGGTAAAGGGACCCCGACCATTAGGTCCAGTGGTGGCTGACTCTGGGGTTGCGGTGCTCATCTCGCTTTATTGGCCGTGGGAGCCGGTATACAGCTTCCGGGTCATGTGGCCAGCATGACTAAGCCGCTTGTGGCAAACCAGAGCAGCGCACGGAAACGCCGTTTACCTTCCCGCCGGAGCAGTACCTATTTATCTACTTGCACTTTGATGCGCTTTCGAACTGCTAGGTTGGCAGGAGCAGGCACCGAGCAACGGGAGCTCACCCCGTCGTGGGGATTCGAACCACTGACCTTCTGATCGGCAAGTTCTAGGCTCTGTGGTTTAACCCACAGCGCCACATTAATCTTTGATATTATTACTATTAATAGTAGTAATAAATCTATTCATTATCCCACCTTTTGTCCTCCAAGGAGTTCAAGGGGGCATACATAATTCTCCCCCCTTTTATCCTAACAACAACCCTGTGAGGTAGGTTAGCCTGAGAGACAGTGACTGGCCCAAGGTCACCTAATGAGCTTCATGGCCAAGTTGGGATTCGAACCCTGGTCTCCTTAATCCTAATCTGACACCATAACCACTATACCAGTGTTTCTCAACCTTTTTCCAACCATGGCCCCTTCTGACCTTGTTTCCTTCCTGTGCCCCCCACCTCCGTCCTACTGTTAGAAAGGTAGCTATTTAAAAGTTTTCTTTGTAAATTGAACGTGTTTTCTTTATCGTTTTTATAATTTATACAAAATACAATTACACAAAAAATTGTACTTTAAGTTTTTCTTGATCAATGTGACCCTTGTGCTTGATGACCAGCAACAAGCTTTTTTCATATATCTGGTTCTATCCCTGTGAGGGAATAACCGAAGACCACCTCTGTCCATTATGTTAAGGCGATTCTGCGTTTGGCTGAGTGAATGAGTCACACAACTGGAACCCGATTCTACCAAATACGAAGTAGGAAATGCCATGAAAAACTATTTCGCTTTATCCCAAAGCTGAGGAAACTTTTTTGATATTGTATTCTTTATCAAAAAAAACGGTGTTTTCCTTGACTGAAAGTTACTTTGGCTGCTATGTCGCTGTGTAGCTCAACGCTTCTTGCAAAGAAACATCTGCATCATTTTTTCTTTTCTGCTTTCTTTTCTCGGTTACTTCTCTGTTTCCTCCCCTTCTCACTTCCCTCTCTGGCCCTCTAGTCTCTTTAATTTTTTAATTTTTACTGAGTTTTATAAATACAGAAAGCGGGGGGGGGACAGCATAGACATACAGAAAGTAAACTGCTATTTACACAAACAAAAATCATACCCACCCCCATGACTACCCATCACAATGGCTTCCCTCCACCCCACCATGACTTCTGTATGCTTTAAATTTGATGCCAAACATTGCAATATTTTGGGTTGTTGCATTTTGTTCTCTTTATAAAGTGATTTATCACTAGGTTCTATTTCCCTTTACTCCTTTAATCTAGACATATCGGCAGGTTGTTGTTGTTTCTGGAACGGTGTTTATCCATATATTCTTCAAAACATTGCCATTCTTGTCTGAGTTTTTGGTTTGTGGTCCTGTAGTCTCATGCCATGGCCCCCCACTTATGAGATTTTCACCTGTGGCCCCCTTGGAATATCCTTGGGGGCCCTGGTTGAGGCAACACTGCATTATGCCACAATGAGTCTCTCTTTTCAGCTCTTTCAGCTATTTAAGTGGTCCCTCCGCTATTGGCGCTGTGAGTTAAACCACAGAGCCTAGGACTTGCTGATCAGAAGGTTGGCGGTTCGAATCCCCATGACTGAGCTCCCGTTGCTCGGTCTCTGCTCCTGCCAACCTAGCTGTTCAAAAGCACATCAAAGAACAAGTAGATAAATAGGTACCGCTCCGCCGGCAAGGTAAACGGCGTTTCTGTGCGCTGCTCTGGTTCGCCAGAAGCGGTTTAGTCATGCTGGCTACATGACCTGGAAGCTGTACGCCAGCTCCCTTGACCAGTAAAGCGAGATGAGCGCCGCAACCCCAGAGTCGGCCATGACTGGACCTAATGGTCAGGGGTCCCTTTACCTCTAGCTTACTGCTATTCACCTAAAGTTTTTCTGTGCTCCTGAAACCTTAATGTCCCTCCTAAGCCTGCTGATACTGTACCTCTTCCCTTGTGCGTAGCTGGTGCCATTTTACCGAATGAGAATGCTCACTCAGTAATCTGGGCTTGCTATGCCTATATAGTGTGCCTGAATATTAGGGACAAAGGCAGCGCTGGCATCAGCAGCTGCCTCTAGAGCATTTCAGCCCTCTGCATGTTTTAAGGATGCTCTCCCCTTCTCTGAGTCCCCCCCCGCCTCCCCCAAAGCATCTGCCTTTAATTACTCTCTCTCTCTCTCTCCATACATATCAGATGTGCTTTGCACCTTCTTCACATGAATGCTGATTAATTGCAGGGTTAGGCTCCAAGGCAGGCTGGACCACATTATTTCTGATGTTTGCTCTTTTCACTGGGAGAATAAATGCCATGAATCCACAGTAATCAGTGGCTTTTAGCTTGTCACTCTTATGACACTCTTTACTTAGACCAGGAAATGGCAAATGTGCTGGAAATAAGAACTTTATTATCAGGGTTGTTCTCCCCCATTTTTTCCCTCCCCCAATGAGGGAGGGGATGGAAAAAACAGAGTTGGTATTTTTTCAAATGCTTGGAGCAAGGGGGAGAGAAAGCGGCCACATGAACAGCTAAGGTATACGTTTTACAGCTTCTGCCTAACCCTGAAGATCTTACATCCTGAAAAGGCCTCCATTTTCGGTGGGCTAAAGCAAGCAAGTGCAGGCATTCAATTTATTATTATTATTATTATTATTATTATATCGCTTCTCTCTTGCTTTTGAAGAGGTCCAGAGCAGCTAGTGGAATCATTAAAAACAATACAGTAATTCTCTTTGAATGAAATAACATTGGTTAAAACAGCTGCTAGCTTAAAAACACCAGATAAGGAAAAGAGTTATCCCATAAAAACCCAGGTCAGCTGCTAGTCCAGTTCAGATGTGGCAGCAAACCATAGTTTTGTAGGGATGGGTGAACTGGTCTGTTTCAATTTTTCTCAACTTCTTGTTTCCTCCCATTTTTGAGTTCAGTTCCCTTCGTTACTAGATCACTTCACAATTTCTTTTTAACGTCTTCGTGAAAATTCATTAACATTTTTGTGTGAATTTTTCCTAACATGCATACTCTTAATATGCAATTTTGCCATACACATATTGTTGCAAAGCAATTTCCCCAAACACAATGCAATTTTTTGTATGTCCCTTTCACTAAAATATGCATCATTATACACAGTGTATGCATTTTTTGACCTATTACTTGGTTTCCAAGGCTGGAGAACTGCATCGTAAAATTCAGAGAACTGTGAATTTTGAAGGATGGCTGTGCCTCGCTTGCTTATTGTTTTGCAGAGTACAGATTTGGTAGGTTTGCCTTTAAATGCAAACGGAATTTAATTTCTCTCCCATATCTAGTTGTCACAAACTTGAGCCTTCAAGAACTTCTGACTCATAATCTTCTCCTCTGTCCGTGAGAAGAAGTGACTGAAAGCTTTCACTTCTGAGCAAACCACCGGAATGTATGGATTATTGCAACTCCGGTTAGTTCAAACAAACCTGGATCAAACTGTGGTTTGACATCCAGGCTTGTTAACCTACCATAGTTTCGATACAGGTTTTTTGTAATGATGGTTATTTAACAGGCCAGGGTACTGAATCCAGATGTAATGAGAAGCCAGGGTGCCTATTACTCATCACCAAAAAACAGGAATAGGTTGTATGAGCAGCTGCCTGCCTCATTCATTAACACCCTTGCACTCTTCACAGCTGCCACCACTACGTCCTCTCAGTCTAGGGAAGCCACTTACACATCACTAAAAAAGACAAAACCCATCACCAAAAGAGAGACCAATTTGCAGATCTGAATAAAGTTGCGTGTGCTAATTTATACATATACAGTCGTACCTTGGATCCCGAACACCTTGGTACTCAGATGTTTTGGCTCCTGAATGCCACAAACCCGGAAGTGAGTGTTCCGGTCTGCGAACGTCCTTTGGAACCCGAACGTCCGATGGGCCTTCCCCGGCTTCCGATTGGCTGCAGGAGCTTCCTGCAGCCAATCGGAAGCCACGCCTTGGTTTCTGAATGTGTTGGAAGTCAAACGGACTTCCGGAATGGATTCCGTTCGACTTCCAAGATACGACTGTATATGCCTCTATGCGGCAATTTAAGCCGAAATACAATGTAAGGGCTGTGGTTCAGTGGTGGAGAACCTGCTTTGCATGCAGAAGGGCCCAAGTTCAGTGCTCAGCATCTCCAGGTAAGACTGAGAACATCTTCCGTCTGAAACTCTGGTGAGACCCTGCCAGTCAGTGTAGAAAATACTAAGCTGTTTGGATCACTGGCTTGGTGGTATAAGGCAGATTTCTACATGCTTAAATTCCTGCATCATCTCACTATAGCAAGGAATATTGTGATCAGTCACCCTCTGCATCTGCATTACAACTTATCACTAAACTGAAAACTATGGAGAGACCTGACCTTAATAGAGATACAGTCATGCCTCGGGTTACAGACGCTTCAGGTTGTGCGTTTTCAGGTTGTGCACTGTGCCGAACCCGGAAGTACCGGAATGGGTTACTTCCAGGTTTCGGTGCATGCGCAGAAGTGCTAAATCGCAACTCATGCATGCGCAGACGTGGCGCTGCGGGTTGAGGACACTGCGGTTTGCGAACGTGCCTCCCACATGGATGACGTTCGCAACCTGAGGGTCCACTGTATTGGATTCCTGTCTCATTACATATGCTAATCATCTGCATACTATCCCTTGCTTTTTCGTCAACAGGTTTACCATACCCATTGAGTCAATCACCCATCTCCTACTACCCTCCTTAGAAAAACCCCACCCCACCTTCCCACTATATGTAAGTGTCTGGTGACATCTGTTTCAGTGTATCTGAAGAAGTGTGCATGCACATGAAAGCTTATACCAAGAACACACTTAGTTGGTCTCTAAGGTGCTACTGGACAATTTTATTTATTTTTATTATGTTTTTTAATGTTTTTTATATTTTATATTATATAGGGACATCCTTTTCCATAACAATATTCATGATATTTTGATTTATTTATACCCCACCCATCTGACTGGGTTGCTCCAGCCAACATATATAAAAACATAGCAAAACATTAGACCTTTAAAAACTTCCCTACACGGGGCTGCCTTCAGATGTCTTCTAAAGGTTGTATGGTTACTTATCTCCTTGGCTTGGGGATCATAGAATTGTGGAGTTGGAAGGGATCCTGAGGATCATTTAGTCCAACCTCCTGCAATGCAGGAATATGCAGCTCTCCCATAAGGGGATCGAATCTGCCACCTTGGCTTTATCAGCACAATGCTTCTCCGCAGAAAACAGGGGCATCCTAAAGGAAAGTGGGAAATTCTGGAATCAAATTAGAAACTGGGATGGCTTCTGTAAATCGGGACTGTCCATGGAGGGCCTGTTGGTGGGTAACTTCAACACCTCTGCTTGCCCTTCCTCACCTCTGCTTTAGAGTCTCATCCAGTGAGGGATGCAGACAGGGCCTTTTCAGTCATGGGTCATGGCACCCAGATTGTGGCACTCCCTTCCCTGGGAGGCTGCAGCTTCTTCAATGGCCATTTGAAGAAGTTGTAGAAACATTTCTCCTTCGTCTGGGTTGAGCATTCGTGCCCTCTTGTTAAATCTTCTAGCTAGTAGCCTGAATTTTGTTCTTTGTCTGCACTTTTGTACTTTATTGCCTGTTGTTTTAAATTATCGTGAGCAGCCATGGAGACCCATCTGGGCCAGAAAGCAGGGTCATAAGAGTAAGATAAACAGACCCAATGGGCAACTTTCTGTCCCTGGGCCTGAGGTTCCCCACCCCTAATCTATCACCTCAGGCTACATTCCCTCTCCCTGGCCACACCCCTTATCAACCCTCCTTTGCAAGTTCCTTGGGTATTTTTGCCTGACTGGAATGTGTTCTTCAGCCCTGGTAATGCCCCTTACTTTCCTGGATGGAGGACAGAGGGGGGTATGAGTGGGGTGGGAATTGCCTACTGTAGCAAGGTAAAATTCCCCACTGCTGAGATAGGCTGTGTTGCAGAAACACCACTTGCCTCCTTGCTGTACCTAATGGTTATCAGGGAGATTATTTTTTAAAATGCCACAATTCATTACCATTATTTCTGGAAACTGATCTTTAAAAAATTATGATAGTCACCCTGAAAACCAAAATAATTTTGGTGAACTAGTATTATCCCACATTCTCCGGACAGATGTGTTTTTGCAGCAGTAAAAGCCCATCCATGTCTAACTACCATGGAGTCTGCTTTGGCCCTAAGATAGCCAGTACTGTCCCATCCAAAAATGCTGGAGAGAGCATTCTGCTATGAGGTGTATCTGTTCAGAACAGCACAGCAGCTGATACCCAGTGTGAAAACAGGCCTAAATACTGAATAGATAGGACAAATGCATTCATATCAGATGCCCTGCCAGTTGTTCCAAACTGATAGCATGTCGTTTTCAGGCCTGGGTCAGCTCCCATCAGCCCAGGTGGGGGCCCCTTTGGTTGCACCTTTCAATGTCTGGCTAGTGATCTGATTGCACCTTCTTAGACAGAAAGGCCCCAGCTTCTGCCTCCCACCACCCCTCTGCATCCATTCGGTCCATGACATCGGGGCAGTCACTGTTAGTGCTTTCCCCATGGCTCAGATACATGGCTTGCATCCACCAGGACCTGTGTGTTGAACATTGTGGGCCTAATTTCACCTCTTCCACTTGCATTCAGACTGGCATCTTCTCCCTCTTGAACTTCTGGCACATCCTGAATTTTTTTTTTTTATTCTGAAGTTTGGTTTTAGAGTTTTAAATGATTTTTTTTAAAAAAAACTTTTTGTATTGTATTCTTGTAAACCACTTAGAGATGGTTGCAGGTAAATTGCTCAAAAATAAAATAAAATTGTACAGTTTTGCCTATCTGATTGTTATCAGCTCACCCTCAGTGCCTGCAAACCACCTTTGGCCCAGCTGTGTCTTTACCTGCCCCACAACTGATGTCATTATGTAAGATAGGCATAGGCAAGCTCGGCCCTCCAGATGTTTTGGGACTACAACTCCCATCATCCCTAGCTAACAGGACCAGTGGTCAGGGATGATGGGAATTTTAGTCTCAAAACATTTGGAGGGCCGAGTTTGCCGATGCCTGATGAAAGATATCAAGTGTAGGGGCAGGTGGGCATGGCTTGGCCCAAACAGCCTCTAGAGCCAAATGGGGAGGCCTGATTAGGCCCATGGACCAAAGATTCCCCACCCCAACCTAGTGATTGGAAGTGATGTAACACTCAACATGCAAAGTCCACCTTCAGGGGTTGGGAAATCATCTTCCTCTGGTTGTGGATTCTGCCATGAACTGTTACGTTCTGGTGTTCTTCAGGGTCCATAAAAAGAAATAGTAGTTGTATAACTGAGTGATTGATTGATCGATCAATGCTATCTTCCTGTTCTGCCGAGTAGCACCCCACAAGGCTGGTCGAGGGCATGCCCATGACGAAGAGGTGGCTCCCCCTCTCCCCTGACTTTCATTGAGTACCACTGTGGTGCTGTGGTTAAGAGAAGCAGACTAGAACCTGGGAGACAAGGGTTCAAATCCCAACTCAGCCATGAAGCTCACTGTGTGACCTTGAGCCAGCTACTGTCTCTCAAGCTTACCTACCTCACAGGGTTTTTCCAAGGCAAGTAGGGAGAGGAGGAGAGCCATGTACGCCCACTTGGGCTCGCTGACGAAAAGGTGGAGTCCATGTCTAATGACAACATAAATAATGGGTTGTGCCCAATGCTGGTCCTACTCAGAGTTGAAATGAATGGGCTTGGGCCATTCCCTTGAATAATGTAGGACTTAGAGACAGCCCAAAAGGAATGAAGAGAAAATCCACACAGCACCAGTCCATCTGCCAAGTCAGCTCTGGGTTTCAAGAGACCCTGAGCAAGGTGTCTTCTCCCGGGCCTTCTCCTCTGTCGGTGGATGTTGGTGACCTTACCTAAACCTGGCTAGAAAAGCTGGAAAAGTTTGTCAGGTGTATTTCAGGCCTGATCTAAAAAAAAGGTAGAGGACCCCTGACAGTTAAGTCCAGTCGCGAACGACTCTGGGGTTGCGGCGCTCATCTCGCTTTACTGGCCGAGGGAGCCGACGTTTGTCCGCAGACAGTTTTTCCGGGTCATGTGGCCAGCCTGACTAAGCCGCTTTTGGCAAAACCAGAGCAGCGCATGGGAACACCATTTACCTTCCCGTCAGAGCAGTACCTATTTATCTACCTCCCAAATGGCAGCCTTTCTATCTCTCACTCCCCCTACCCCTTCTGGATTCTTTTCCATGATGCGAGGAAGATGCCTGCTTTTGTCTCGGAAGCAGGCATGATGAGAATGACATGCCCCAGCAACCTTGCGTCAACAGATGTGGCATAGTGTCTTCCCTACTGACATGCCCCCTCCATCAGGGCTCTCAGATTCTCAGCGATTCCTTTTTCGGGGAGAATGACAGTGACTGGCAGAGACCTCCACTGCCACTAGATGCTTTTCTTTCCCACATCCAGTCTCTGAATTATGCGGCTCCCTCCACCACCCAGCCCCCTTGAGCCCCCTTCTCCTCCCTCCCTCCCAGCCACCCACCCCACCCACCCACTCCCCACTCTCTCTTCCGAATCTGCCATGATGTCGTCATCATCCCAGGCCCTGGGAACGTGCATTGTTAGCTCGGCAAATAGAGAAATCCCCACTCAAGCATTGCAAATGAGGGCAGGAGGCGATCGGGGGTGGGGGGGGTACACATGCCATTGGGTCTGTCTGTCTGCGGGTCACTCTCTCTCCAACTTGTCAGATGAATTCAGCGGTTAACAAATAATGGGGGTGGGAGCTTCGCTGCCGTTGCAGCTGGTGAGGATGAGGAGGTCAGGAAGTGGGAGCTGGGGCTGGCAGCTCTGCCTGTCCGGTGCCTCTGAGAATATGCAAAGATGGTCCTTGGTTGTCTGGCAGGATCTGAGGATGGAGAGCTCCCCCAGGCATCTGCTGGGCCCAGAATCCACAAAGGAACCCACTAGGCCTTTTAAATACGTGGGTGGCCGCGTAATACGTTGCAAGAGAAAAGGTAAAAATAAAATACATCGAGTAATGCAAATTAAATCAAAGCAGAACAAAAGGGAGTTACTCACATCTAATGTGCACAGGGTTGCCACCTGAACCCTTTTTTAATTTGTAGGGTAATTAACTAAAGGCTGCAATCTTGTGCACAGCTACCTGTTTGCAAGCCCCATTGAAACTCCTTTGCAAAAGAGTATCAACCAGCACAGCATAGAATCAAATCCTCTGACTTCCCCCTGATAAACAGGAGGATTTGATCCTGTGCAGTGAAGCTTCAGTGGGCAGGAAGAAGGTAAGGTTAGGCAGGGAAAGCATCCACCCACCCCTACCTCCCGTCTGTGAAGACTTGGTAAGACCCTACTTTTATGGATTTTCCTTCTTATCAGCCATGCCTGCCTCTGCTTTGCATTCCCCTGATCTCACCGGCTCACTCTGGACCGTGAAATCTGACCCACAGCAATCGGGGGCTAACTCAACTGATGCCCCAAATCCCCTGAATTGGTCTGATTCAGTTCAGGACTTGGCCAAATGCAATGTACGGCCCTAGTACAAACTTAACTCAATATACAAAGGTAAAATTGGCATCCATTGCTTCATTCGCTTTTACCTCTGGCCCTGCCTTCATTGGCAAGTGACCCCCAGAAGGTTGCACAAGAGGGAATTTGGCCCTCGGTCTGCAGAAGGTTCCCCACTCCTGATGTGAGTGACTAAGCGAGAGTTTCTCAAGCCCCAGCATCAGAGCTGGAATTAATAAAGTGCAAACCTATCAGAACTCAGTCTCTGATGAATAAGCTTCTCACCACTGCTCTTGGGAAGCAAACAAGGATGTGAAATGGGAGAAGTAAGGGGTACACAACCACTTATTGCTTAGCTGCAGCAGCACAAAGCTGCATAGGAGCCAACTCCTAGGGACCGAGGTCTCTTTGCCCCTCCATAAATTATTTAAGGGGGCTGCCCCCTAAGTTGATGGGCGTTACCATTAAAATGGTGTGTGTTCACCATGTCATGCGATTGATTATGTGGGTGGGGCTTACTTTCCCCCTCCCAATATTTTGTTTAAGCTGGCACCCCTGCAAAGCTGTGAGGATGTGTGAGCGAAAATCTCCTGTGCATTTATCTTTCTTCATACCTTGACTTTTGGTGCTATATAGAATGACATAACTGCTGTCATGCAGACCCCAAGGCTGAGTCAGGGCTGGACAGAGAGGGACACAGTCTGCAGTAAGCCAGGATCTAGGAACCAGAACCCATAGGAAAAGCCAGTAGGCAGGACTAAAGACGAACTTGAAGCCAAAATATCAATCAATCAATCAATCAATCAATCAATCAGGAGGCTGAACTGCAAAGCAAGCCAGAAGTCAGGACCAAAGGATAACCAAGGGAACAAGAATACGCCAGAGCTCAGGAAGACCAAGCAGGGCTCAACTGCAACAGGAAGCCCTCTTATACTCCTTCCTGTGCAGGATGATTTGATGGACTGTCTACCTGGGTGGGTGAAAAGGCGCTTCACCAAGCAGCTGCCACCTGCAGTTCACTGGCTCGCCACATGAGGCAGCACAGGTCCCAACAGCTGCAAATGCATAGCCATTGAAGCTTGTATAAGCTTCACTGGTCATTCATCAGCCCTGATGCGGTTTGATCGGCACTTTCTGTTTCCAATGAAGCATGGCCATTCGGATAGTTCCCATGCCAGGCAAATAAGACTTGCCCCGTAGAGAAATGGGGCGGGGATGGGCAGAGTGTCCCTTCTTTGTCTCATGGTCCTGACACCCAGATTATGTTTTTCAAATGGGATAGTGAAAGCAACAAAAGGAGCTCAGTGAACTCAGGGACCATATGCTGGAACAACAAACAACAACTGAAATTTTGCAGTTCAAAATAACAGAATATGTGCATGCAATTGTGTAACAGAATTAATCCAAATATTATATACAAATTGCTGGTAATTCGGCCCAATAATGCATTTTTATTTAATGTTTCTTTTCCACTTTGTATCTGTTTGGTCTTCTTGGACATCATGATACAATTGGATGAAGAATAATTCATGTGCAGGTAAATACATCATAACCTGAATCCAGTGGTGCTGTCAGGGCTTTAGGGCAGACTCCAGGGTCCCACACAATAGAATGAAAAAGAGGGCCACAGACGCAGCAGAGCTGGTCTAACTGTGTTAAGAAGTGCAGTAATGTGCATTGCCATCGAAACACCCACATAGAGACCCATAAGGCAATTAAGTCCACAATCTAAAATCCCATACAGTCGTACCTTGGAAGTCGAATGGAATCCGTTCCAGAAATCCGTCTGACTTCCAAAACATTTGGAAACCAAAGCGCAGCTTCTGATCGGCTGCAGGAAGCTCCTGCAGCCAATCGGAAGCCCCTTCAGATGTCCAGGTTCCAAAAATAGTTCGCAAACCGGAACACTCACTTCTGGATTTGTGGCATTCGGGAGCCAAAAATGTTCGTGAACTAAGCTGTTCAAAAACCAAGGTACGACTTGCATCACCATTCAAACAAATTTTATTGCTGAGATAAATTGCTATAGTGATAAATAAATAGTTGTACAGGAATAAGACAATGAAACACGTAAACCGTGCAGAAATAGTTTTAACAATTAATCTCTCTTCTCAGGGAACTCTGGGTATTGTAGCTCGGTGAGGGGCTACAGGTCTCCTAACAACTCTCAGCACCCTTAAGAAACTACAATTCCCAGCATGCTTTGGGGAAAGCCATGAGTGCTAAAGTGGCTCATGGAAGCCAACTCCTAGGGGTTGAGGTTCCCCAATAATATATGTGAAGGGGCTGGGGGCCCCCAAAGTTGATGGGCATTGACATTCAAATAATGTGTGTCATGTGATTGATTATGCCGGGCATGTCATACCTGGACACCCACAATATTTTATTCAAGTTGGCACCCCTGAAGTGACTGCTTGAAATGTATAGTGCAGATGAGGCCTAAGTTCACTGAATTAGTTCAAAAATCTCTATATTACACCTGAAAGTAGTTACCATAATTGCTAGGTGAATGGAACACGAAATAAGTTTAATGAAATTTCTAGTTCATTTTCAAGTTCATGCTTTTTTTTTTTTTTTTAAAAAAAACCCTCTTTATCCTCTTTGAGCCTTTAAGCTGAAAGAACATAATGGTTGGGAAAAATAAATGATTTTAAAAAATCACATTCTGGTGTGTTTCTGTGTGTGTTTTGATGTTTTCTTTCTCTTCTTAAGTATATTCTATACTTCAGCACAGCTGCTTGAAGCATTCTGAATGGTGGGAGAGAAAAAATGCTGAGGATCACTTGGATGAACCTGAATTGAGCAGCGAACTGAATATGAACCCAACAAGTCCATTTTGTAAAAGGATGAATGTGAAGAAGAAGCAATTCCTTTTGGACACGTTGAGCTTGAGCTAGAACTGGAACTTTCCAAGCTCCATCTGAAGACTCTTCCAACAGCATTCATTGGAGGCAGTTCCCCATCCCTACTTCTGCTAGAGGGGTGCAAGCAACGCGGCAATTTCTTGGGTCCAACACTGCACATTTGCCTATAGAAATCAAAGAAGAAAAAACACAGAATTACAGATCTTATTTCCATTTATTTATTTGTTTATTTATTTGGAACATGATTTCTAACTGAGCTTATGGACCACTTTATTTTATTTTTCATTGGTTGCATTTGTTATTACATCCTGCCTTTAAGGGCAAACCCTCGCAAGATTGTTCTGAAAAACCCCGACACAATATATTGAACACACAATATTCATGAAACCAACCAATACACTATATTGAACACACGCTGAAATTGTAAACAGAGCAAATTACGTGGAAATAACTAAAGAGCAGAAGCAGCCAAAATGTTACAGAAGCATAAAACCATGAAATTCAGTAGAAAGCCAAGCAGATTATGAAGGTTTTAAAACATCTGCTTCAAGGTCATATGAGCACAGATATGGATCTACCACTGGAAAAGTCCTTTCTCTGGACCCTTGAGGTCTGATGGGTCTTGACAGTAGACCAGGTTGTATTGCCTGGCAGGTTTATTTATGCAGAGTAGGGATGGAGGAGAAATTTGATTCCAAGGCAAACCATTTCCAAGGCAACCCCCCCCCCCCGTTTTGCATTTCCTGAAAAATGCAAGAACCAAAGTCATTTTTCAAAATTCACGCTTATCTGAATTTTGCAATGCAGTACCCCAGCCAAATGATGTTTGCAAAAATGAACATATTAGTAAAAATAGCTTGAAAAAAAGAAATAAATTGGGGAAAACTACTTGCAAAATAGGTGTATTATTCAAAACTGCATACATAAATGTGTTTATTAGAAGAAATTCACAGAAATGTGGCGAATTTAAGACCGGGGGGGGGGGGAGAGAGAATGAGAAATGGAGAGAAGCAAAAGTGACAGGTCCATCCATCCCTAGGGTGTTTCACATAACTTGATTCCAAACCAGTCAGGGCCTTAAAGGTTAACTCGAGCAAGCTGGCCCTATAAACAATTAGGCTACCAATGCAAATAGCACAGAACTGGTATTAAAAAATAGCTGCATTGTGACATTTCTCGGTTGTCTTTAATGGCAGCCCCATGTAGAGAACATTGTAGTAATGTAGTATGGATATAACCAGGGTAAGTATAACATGCAGTTCACACAGGCGGGGCTCATCGTGCTTGCTGACTGCAGCATCAAGCGATAATTTGCATGTGTGAATGAGATGTTGCAAGTCTCGCACGGCGCAGGTTAGAACTTTCATATCTCCTGGCGCTGCCTCAAATGCAATGCTTTGCCCGGGAATTGGTTTAAGCGTTCAACTGCAAGTCATCTAGTGAGCAGTAATAACATGTTAGGAATCAAGTGATGTATACGCATTGTGAGAGCCAGCCCTGGACTCTGGCCAGCCCTAGTGCTTAACAACTAAAAGAGAGAGAGAGAGAGGTGTGGAGGGCCTGCTTTTTGGATAATAAAAACCATTTGGCCATTTCCCCACAGTTTTAATAATTACCTGAAATCGCAGCACCTTGATCTTAGGACAAATGAAGCCTTTCACCATGAAAATGTGCCTTTCTTATGCCAAGTGTCGGGGGTGGGAGTGAATAAAAGCATTCTACATATATCTTAGGTATATTTGTCTATTATTTCACAAAGTCAAGAGCTGAGACCTGGAAAGTCAGGTGGCCCCCAGAGGGTTGCTTAAAAAGGAATGTGGCCCTCAGCCTGGAAAGGGTTCTTCAGCCATGCCTTAGCATGTAGCTTCATCTCTCTGAGTTTTTTTCAAATTTAAATACAGTTGTACCTTGGTTGACGAACGCCTTGCGAGTTGAATGTTTTGGCTCCCAAACACTGCATACCCGGAAGTGAATATCCTGGTTTGCGAACGTTCTTTGGAACATGGACGTCCGATGCAGCTTCTGAGGCTTCCGATTGGCTGCAGGGGCTTCTTGCAGCCAATCAGAAGCCGTGCTTTGGTTTCTGAACGTTTTCGAAGTCGGACGGACTACGGGAACGGATTCTGTTTAACTTCTGCGGTACCACTGTACTAAGGACAGGGCCTCCCAATTTTCATCAGGATTACCGTGTGTAGCGTACATGAGGTTTAACCCTTTCCCTCCCCAGCTGCATTCCTTATGAAAATTACACCCCCATCTGCATGTGGATCCATAGGATTTCCTACCCCTTCATTGGACCAACAAGTTGCCTCGATTCACTGAGTGTCCCCCCAGGACAAAAGAAGGCACATATTTGCAGAAGATTTGCACGTGCTGATTTACATGTATAGATGCACAATAAATAACAACAATTGCTGTGATTTAAATAGAAATGCATTTTTAAAAGCATTTTAACCCGTGCTTTTCTTTTTTTGGTTGGGGAAGGTGCCAGTACTTGAGTACCACTGAGTACCCCCAGGGAAAAAAGTCCTGGTTTTAACAACATTTATACACCGCTTGCTTGTAAATAGAACCTCTAAGCAGTTTGCAGAAAAACATAGCTAATTTAAAGATTGTCAGTAGAAAACAAAGCTAAAAGAAGGTATTTAAGAAAAAAAATCAAAATATAATTGATACCAACTGTTAGCTAGAAACGGATGAAAGCACATGGCAGCTCTTACACGTTCGGGTACGGCTTGCCTAAACAGAAATGTTTTCAGAGGGAGCTTAAAAGGATACAGTGGTACCTCGGGTTAAGTACTTAATTCGTTCCAGAAGTCCGTTCTTAACCTGAAACTGTTCTTAACCTGAAGCACCACTTTAGCTAATGGGGCCTCCTGCTGCCGCCGCACCACCGGAGCACGATTTCTGTTCTATTCCTGAAGCAGAGTTCTTAACCCGAGGTACTATTTCTGGGTTAGCGGAGTCTGTAACCTAAAGCGTCTGTAACCTGAAGCATCTGTAACCCGAGGTACCACTGTACTATGAAGGGACCTGCCTGGTGTCAATAAGCAATGAGGTCATTTTCATGGGGGGGGGGGGAGAATGTAACCAGTGGTGCATTGTAGCTGATGCCCAGGCACTAACTGTTGATAAGCAATGAGTCTCCCTTTTGGGGGTTTTAACTTCATTTTAAAAAAAACACTTTATGCTGGGCTTGGAATAGAGGACTGCTCCTCTGTAATGTAGGTCACACGGCCAACCCTACTTAAAGCTCCTGATTCATTATCTCACCCCAACACCGCACCGCCCCCCTCTTGCCAAGAGACGACCTGGGACCCAAGACATTGAGAGTAGTAGCAGGGCATGCGCAACAGCCCAGAATGAAAAGGGACCGTTGTCTGTGCCAACTAATTTATGCAACCAAGTGTAAAACATACAAGCAAATCCCTCAACACCCCTCAAGCCAAAATCTCTCTGCTCATCTGGTGATTAACCGCCAAGGAGCAGATGCACCCTGCGACACGATTGGCTGACACAGGTTGGTTGTTTCAGGAAAGGCCACTTCAGCTGTCTCCTTGGTTTAAGAGGGAACCTGCTTACATGAGTTTAAATATAAAGTCCACAAACAGCCTGGTTTAAAGGGAGCACCCTGATTTATTTATTTTTTGCATGGGCTGGTTTAATGGCTGACTTCTGAGGCCATGTGGCGGTAGAAACAATGCATATGGGAGATGAGGGAGCCAGGGGCTGGCTTTTTAATTAGATTTGCCATCATATTTTGCCTAAAGCAGAAAGGAAAGAAAGGCAATCATACGTTCCTCTTTGAGTGACTCTCTGAGGAACATCAAGGGAAGCAAAAGGGTTTTTCAGGAAGGCTGAGATCCAAAGAAAACCCCAATATGTGCATTGATACTTCTGGCATTGTCTTATCAACATGTACCGTCCTTTTGAGCTGATGGGGAAAAAACCCCTGCACATTATGGGTAAAGTTGGCGCCAGTGTGGTGCACTTCATCAAGTAGTGCACTTTGACTGGGAAGACCTGGGTTCGAATCCTTACTTAGCCACAGAATTGATTAGGGATGGCGGATAAATATGGTTCCATTTGCATTTTATTGATATCATTAATATCACTGCAAACTTTGCTGATTTGCTCTTCCCTAAACATACATAAATAGCATACAGGAAATTTAGGGCTTTAAAGGTCAACCCCAACATTTTGAATTATGCTTAGAAACATACTGGGAGCAAGTGTAGGTCTTGTAGCCAATGTAAGTCAATGTAAGACTGGTGTTATACAGTATGGTCCTGGCGGTCACTCCCAATCACCAGTCTGGTAGCCACATTCTGGATTAATTGTAGTTTCTGAGTCACCTTCAAAGGTAGCCCCACAAAGAGAGCATGGCAGTAGTCCAAGCGGGAGATAACCAGAGAATATGATAGTGTATACATGGTCTCCAGTGAATTTCACACAGAGAAACAGCCAAGCAAGGATGGGAGAAAAATTCCGTTCAGTTCACATTTAAAGGGGAACCTAACTAATTCACACTTCTTGAAATGGTATGTTTTGTTAAATAAATTATTTTATTAAATACATAAATAGGCAGACTGAACACCACCATCCTTCGAAATTTGCACTTCTCTGAATTTTGCAAGATAATGTGTACAAAAATGAATATACAACGGCAAAATGTGCATACATATACTGGTGAAAATAACACATAAATGTGTTATATATGTGGAAATTGCTTTTCAAAAAGGTGTCTAGGGGGCAAAATTGTGGGCAAGAATATTAGGAGAAATTTGCACTAAAATGCTGGTGAATTTTCATGAGGTTTTCTGTTGTTTTTTTAAAATGCAAACTGATGTGGAAATGCCAGGAACTGAACTTCAGACTGGAAAAATGAGAAACTGAGAGAAACCAAAATGAACAGACTCACTTATCCCTAGGAGGGAACGGCATTTGTACGAAGGGGGCTCAGGCATCGCATAGACAAAGTATTTAGGTTTCTACAAGGCTCTTCAATGTGCACTGAGGAAGGCAGTGTGTGTGTGTGTGTGTGTGTGCTTTAAAATTGAATATTTCGCTTTGCTGGCCGGTTCTTTTGCTCCTCACAATATGGAACATGACAGGATATTTTTCAGTGCTATTTTTGTACGTTCTATCGCAGCCTATATTTAAAACAGCATTTAAATCTGCCAAATGGAGCGGTGTTTTAAAATGGTTGTCAGATCAGCTCTTTTTCCTCCCACGTACAGTATATTTCTGACATGGTTTGGAGGAGCAAAATGGAGGAGACTGGTAAAACGTCCACATTTATCCAGCTTGAGAAGGCAGCCAGGATATTTATGATGACATTAGGGAGGATGGGGGCAAGAATGGAATCAAGGGATCGCTTGTTTGCTGAGTCGCTTGTGCTGAGGTATCAGAGTCAGTTGCATGGCTCTTAGGTTTGCTTAAGAGAATCGAGGAGCCAATCAGATTCTGGAGATTTTTAAGTGAGGAAATGAGCCCTTGGATAATTAGGGCCTTTTTCTTCTCCTCTCCCATCACTAGAGGATGAATGCCAGGCAATAATAACACATTCTTCTATCAAAGTTGGGTAGCCCTCACAATTCGCAGTTAATTATACCTCAGGAAGTGAGTGTATAAATGTGGCCTCATACAGTCAACAGCAGTTTGGACCTGATCCCTGACCCATACATGAAAGGACTGGTCAGTATATCCTCTAAAACTGGACTGAGCAGCATTCAGACAATCAAGGCATTGCGAGAGTTCGAGGACAAATTCCAGCCAGGCACAAATACTTGGGGCATGAAGCAGGGCTGAAGAGTGTGGCCTTAGTATGGACTGAGGACTCAGTTACACTAGTCAAAAAAACAGCATGTTTAATGCAACACCGGATGTTGTGGTTCGAGGACCCGACCCCCGCGATGTGAAATAAATACACAAGGACATGTGATATAAGGTTAATGGGCAAGAAAAGGCCACAACTTTATTGATTACAGCAGTGAAAAGGTATTGGCTTAGGCATTGGATGTCTAAAACAAGGGGGTTTATTCACCAGTAGGTGGAGCCTGTTGATGCTAATCCAACTATAGGCTCTCCCCTGATGTCACCGGGGGTCGTGCCATGGCCTCCCGCCAAGCAGGCATCGGACAGAGTACACGACCGCCAGATTCCTTTAACGGAATACCCAGAAATTGAAGGCATAGGCGATGGCCACACCCAGCCCTTCGACACACCACAACACATTATTCCAATGCCTAACCTACCCACCAATACCACAAAAAGTTGTGACGATTGCTACAAGGTAGGCGAAAAAACCAAAAAGCCTAATGCCAAATGGAAAAATTCCTACCAGGCCCCCTAGACAACCAGGGCGACCAACCTAAGGTCCATAGCAAGGCCAAAGAACAAAGACCCTGAGCTAAAAGGGAGTGGACGGTGGGTGACTCATGACGAGAGGACGGAGAAGAATGAGGCCGAGGAGAGGCTGGCGCCGCCGCAAAAGGCTGCTGAACACGCCCCCTCGAAGGCACCTGGTTGGATGCCTGCTGAGGGGGCGTGGGCGCCAGCCAGGTGAGAGGAGGAGGCAGGGGGCTAATGCCCCCTGCTAGGGGCGGTGCTCGGGCTCCCGCCCACAACCACTCCCCTCTCTTCCAGGGAGGAGAGTCTATGCTGGAGAGTAAAAAATTACCGTGTTTTTTGCTCTATAAGACTCACTTTTTCCCTCCTAAAAAGTAAGGGGAAATGTGTGTGCATCTTATGGAGCGAATGCAGGCTGCGCAGCTATCCCAGAAGCCAGAACAGCAAGAGGGATTGCTGCTTTCACTGCAAGGCGATCCCTCTTGCTGTTCTGGCTTCTGAGATTCAGAATGTTTTTTTTCTTGTTTTCCTCCTCCAAAAATTAGGTGCGACTTGTGGTCTGGTGCGTCTTATAGAGCGAAAAATACAGTAATAATATTCTAATCGATTTTCCATAGCATTTTTTTTCTTTTGTTATAACAATTTAATTTCTCATTTATAGTGGGGGGGGGAGGGTTTTCCTGTGTCTAGAACCACCCTGTGTGGCCTCTGGGGAGAATTCTGAGGGCCGGATAGAGAGGCTTCGAGGGCTGCATTTGACCCTGGGTTCCCAACCACTGACCTATCATTTCACTATATTTCTTCAGTTAAAAGTTCCAAGACAGTTTGGATCATGAATGACAATAAAAGCAACCATAAGACAATGGCTGACAACAGGAACAGGCAGCACTAGTAACAACCGCAGCAGAAACTACTCATATATCAGAGCTTAAATATAGCCGTTTCCTTCCTACACATATTGTGCCAGTATGGTAGAGTGTCAGACTAGAATCTGGGAGATCAGGGTTCAAACCCCCGTTCGACCATGAAGCTCAGAGTGTGACCTTGGGACAATCACTGCCTCTCAGCCCCACCTACCTCACAGGGCTGTTGTGAGGATTAAATAAGGCGGGAGGAAAAGAACCATGTGCCCCACCTTGAGCTCCTTCAAGAAAAAGGTGGGATATAAATGCAGCAGCAGCAGCAGCAGCAACAACAACAACAACAGAATATTACAATACCTTGGTTAAGCTAATTTTAATTGTACAGAGAGAAACTTGACTGATTTGGTTTTTTTACTCAGACTGGACAAGTCTGTTCAATGTTTAATGCTACAACTAATACAGATACTTTACATTTTGACACAGCTCTTATTCAGGGATCAAAGCACTTTGCATTACCTCAGTAGCCCTACAATGAGTCTGAAAGGCAGAAGAATAGTTTGGGAGACAGTGGTTTGCCTATGAGCAGGGGCGGCAGATATAGAAGAAGAAGAAGAAGAAGAAGAGTTTGGATTTGATATCCTGCCTTTCACTCCCCTTCAGGAGTCTCAAAGCGGCTAACATTCTCCTTTCCCTTCCTCCCCCACAACAGACACTCTGTGGGGTGAGTGGGGCTGAGAGACTTCAAAGAAGTGTGACTGGCCCAAGGTCACCCAGCAGCTGCATGTGGAGGAGCGGAGACGCGAACCCGATTACCCAGATTACGAGGGGGCAGAAGGGACTTCAACCTCCTCAATATTTTGAGACAGGAGGCTGAGTCGCCCCAATATTGAGGGGGCTGCCATCCCCCACTGCCCAGCATGCCAGGTGGGGGCGGGAGCAGGAAGCTTGGGGGAGATTTTCACCCTCCATGCCCCTCACAGCGATCACCAAAGCACTGGCCCACAGGATGGGGGCGGGAGACTTAGAGGGTGATTTTCACCCCCTGTGTCCCCCCCCCGCCATGATCACCAGAGCAGGTGCCCACACATCCCAGCAGGTGTGATTCAACAGGGGCAGAGAGTCATATGTGTGATGTCATGCAAACACGACAGTCCGTCCCCCCCAAATGTTGGGCCCAACTTAGTGCACCTGCCTATGGCTGCCTTACAAGTCTATCTGAGGTGAGATTTGAACTTTTATTTATTTATTATTTATTTCATAAACTTCATATACCACTTGAAGGTGTGTGTTTGGTTTTTTTCAAGATCTCAAAGAAGTTTACAGAAAAGATAGAACAAGAAAATCTAGGGGGCGGGGCGGGGAATCACGGCCATACTTTCAAGTATACAAAATACTAAAACAGAGGAAAAGAGGGAGACCAGATCCTGTCAAAGGTATCTTTTATTGAAGAAGAGCAGGGTATTGTAATGCTGCCATCATCACAGAGGTGTCTGTGGAGGGGATATAGCGATTGAAAATACATTGTATTGTAACTTTTGAATAAATGTTTTTAGAATTCTTTTAAAAAGAAATACTGAAGCAATTAAAATCTGCTGAACTTTCTAAGCATCTTGTTGGGTTTTTACAGTGAAGGTGCCTGCTTGATTTCAGTCGTCAGGGAGTTTCAAAATGTAGGCACTGCTGCACTAAACAATTGAGCTCTTACAGATACAGAAGAAGTATTATGTGGCACCTGTAGTAGGGCCAATTCTACCAATCGAAGCCGTTGAGCGGGCACATGTGAGGTAACTTTGAACATGCTTCTTGAAAAGAGAATAAAAGGGGGGGGGTTGAGTCTGTGAAGAAAGGAAGTGAAAGGCAAAGTTAACTTTTGTTGTCCCGCCCACTTTTGCTTCCTGCCCCGCCCACCACTGGCAAAATTCCCTGGGAAAGAAGGCTTGACTGCTCAACCACTCTGGGAATGTGTAACTCTGGGAGTGGAACAGGGGTCTCCTAGCAACACTCAGCACCCTTAACAAACCACAATTCCCAGGATTCTTTGGGGGAAGTCATGACTGTTTAAAGTGCTGTCCTAGTGCCTTGAAGGTACACTATGAATGCGTCCTAGATGTTGGTTTCTGTTTCCCTCACTGAGCAGCTGCTGGTAGTCACAGGACTATGTTTTCATTCCACAGTCCAGATACTGTTGGATTCACACGGGAAAGGGAGACGGGATGTGTCATTTACTGGTTTCCTGTTTCCTTTGTACTGTCGTTTCTTTGTTGGAGTTGCTCTCTGCTTCTCACAGAGACAAGATGTATATTTGTATGCTCTCAACATAGCTTAGAAATAAAGCATAGCAATGTAGCCATACCTGCCTCATCCTTTTGTTGCGGACTCTGGGTTATACTCTGCTGGGCTCAAGCGAAGATGAGCCGTATCAGCTTGAAGGACCGGAGCTGACTTTATCTAACACTAAGATGGTTGGTGCTCTGGTTGGTGCCCAGACAGGAGGTGTCCCAGGAACCAGATATATTCCACACAAGGTTTCCATGATGGAAGAAAGGTGCGCTATGAATGTACAGAAATAAAATAAAATAAAGGCGAGATGTTTTGCTGCATTGATTTGGGAGAGAAGTGGTATCCCAGGGTAGCACTGGAAGTGTTCTGAGCTGCAGAACAAAGCACCCTTTCTTGAGTTATTGGCACCCTTTCCTCAGGAGCCTGCGGTCACCCCCAAGGCATCCTGCCATATTGGAAGGACAGAGCGTCCCCTCTTTTTTGTGGTGACTGTTTGCCAAAACCCTGCGGAGGGAGAGTTGCCTGTCTTTCGCCTCACTGCTGACAAAAAAAAAAGCTTGCAAAGAATAGCCATCGTTATCATACAACCATCAACCCCTCCCCCACCCCACCCCACCAAGCCCCACTGTGCTGAGGAAAAGAAGGATTTAGACTGATTTCACGTGATTTGTTGTACTTTTGTCCTTTTCAGAGGAAGAAGTGAGGCTTCCTAAGAGGCCCACTGAATCAAACTCCAAGAGAAACAATTAAAATGCAATAGAAAATCGTGCTTTGTGTTGGAAGGGGATACTGGGTTCGCCGCCAAGTTCAGCTGCCTGGACTCAGGGAGTAGGTTTTTATCTGTTTCTACTAGGAAGCAGAAGGAGATTGGACTCAGTGATGGCTAGCTGGGTGCAACAGGGGGCCTCTCAGCTGCAACATGATCCTCCAGCCATGATGAGGGAATATCTGGCTTTCCTAGTGGTACAGTAAGGGCATTTATAGTACAGACTTCATGGTCTTACATAGGGTTGCCATACGTCTGGAAGTTCCAGGACAAAGCCAGGATCGAGGCATCACAAACACTGTCAAACAGCTCAACAACTTTGGCCCAAACAACTTTTGTCCAGATTTTCATGTTTTGAAATATGGGAACCCTATCTTACAGCACTCCTTCTCCTCTTCAGATGATAATGTGTATATTCCCTCACTTATTTTAAAATGTGGTAAGCCAGGACTGTGGCACTTAAGGGGGCTTCTGGCACATTCTGCTAAGTGGGGTCCTGAACAGCTGCCTCAATGTCTGTTGCTGTTTCCTCCCAAAGTATCTTTATTGAATTTCATTCTATTTACAGTAGTACCTTGGTTTACAAACTTAATCCGTTCCGGAAGTCCGTTCTTAAACCAAAGAGTTCTTAAACCAAGGTGTGCTTTCCCATAGCAGCAGGGGACTCAATTTTCAAATGGAACAGACCCAACAGGAAGCAAAACATGTTCTGCTTCCAAGGCAAAGTTCACAAACCAAAACACCTACTTCCAGGTTTGCAGCATTCTTAATCCAAGTTGTTCATAAACTAAGCTGTTCTTAAACCAAGGTACCACTGTATTGGTAAACTATACAAACAAACAAAACATAGGAACAAACATTGTACACTACCCAAAATGGGCTGGGTCAGGCCAGCAGCCCATCTAGTCCAGTATCCTGTACTCACAGTGGCCAACCAATAATTTGGAATTTTACCTCCTTTCATCCAAATGCTTCCTCCCACACCTCTCAAAATGCACACTGATCATGCGCCATGCATATGTACATACTGAGTTTGTACTGTCGCTTACCTGCCGTGTTATTCTTTTAATATTATTGGTTCGCATGCCACTATCCTAAGGGACATAAGCCACGCTGTTTCCATTTATTTAAGAAGCTTATACAAAGATTACCAGAATGTTGGCAATTGAGTGGCAGGAAAGCTCCCAGGTTGGCTATCTAGCCCATGAGCCAACCTCTCCACTCCTAGCCATGCACCCTCTTGTTTTTGGATAAATTGACCAAGGAGTCCTTTATCCCTCTGCCTTTTTTTGTGGAGGATTCTGGGAAGTGCATTCCTCCTAGGTCTACAGAGGTTCTAATTTCCTGCTCCCTTTCCCCAACACTCTGCCGATTTCATTCAGCCTCCTACCATCTCCAGGGAAATGCCTGTCTGGTTTTGATATCTCTTCCCTGCCCTCCTTGGTAAACACAAGGTGAAGAAAGGATGTATTTAATTTTTAGCAATGTGCCCCTTGTGTCAATACCTCCCCCTCATGTTCTCTTAGGCAACTGTACTATCTTCCTTGCTGATCTCCTGTTTCTTATTGTTCAAGAGGCAATTTTTCTTTCTTTCTTGTGCACCAGAATTTTTTGTGTATGTCCTGAAAAATCTGCTGTCTTCCTTATTATGCTTATGACATATTAACTGTTTCTAGTACAGTGGTACCTCAGGTTACATACGCTTCAGGTTACATATGCTTCAGGTTACATACGCTTCAGGTTACAGACTCCACTAACCCAGAAATATTACCTCAGGTTAAGTGCTTTGCTTCAGGATGAGAACAGAAATCGTGCTCCGGCGGCACGACAGCAGCAGGAGGGCCCATTAGCTAAAGTGGTGCTTCAGGTTAAGAACAGTTTCAGGTTAAGAACGGACCTCCGGAACGAATTAGGTACTTAACCTGAGGTACCACTGTATTACTCTTATACCATACTAGCCTCTATTAGAAACCCCGGTCCATTCCTGTCTAGGTAAAGCATTATACACTGAGGTCACAACCATACCATACATTTAAAGCATATCCAACACACATGTAAAGCTTATGGTTTCCTGCTATAATTTTGCTGGCCAAAAATTGGAAAACACAAGAAGTACCAACAGTGGAGGAATGGCAGATGAAGATGATGGATTTTTCGGAGCTAGCTGACCTGACCGGAAGAGTCCGCGACCAGAAGGAAGAGGAGTATCAAGAGGAATGGAAGAAATTTAAAGGTTATTTAGTTAAATATGTTAAGATAACTTAAATAGAATTACTTGAGAGCACCAAAATGGCCTAGGATTTAAATATGTGATGTTGTAGGATACCATGGATAAAAGTTAAAACGAAAAGAAAGAAAGATGTTAATTGGACTATGTAAATTTTATGAGAAATTAGTTTTGGAAAACTGCTACAATGATTTATATGGAAACTCAGCCAGGAGGATTCGAGGAAGTCACCTAGCAATGTTAACAAAAGTGGAATTCTTACAGTTAGGATATATGTCTGTTTGTTTGCTTGTTTTTTTGATGTTTTCTTTTTATGGCTGTTGAAATGTTTGTTTTAAATTTGGAAAACCAATAAAAAATTTTTTGAAAAAAAAGGAAAGCTTATGGTTTGCCCCAAAGAGTCTCAGGAACTGTAGTTTGCCTCCCAAGAGCTACAGTTCCCAGCACTCTTGACAAACTATACAGTTCTCGGGATTTAAATGTGTGCTTGGTACACTTTAAATGTATGTTCCCTGGGTGTTCCCCCCCTGAACAGGGCTCTCACCTTTCCCTAAGTTTTGCATCAATTTCAGGTCTCTCATCCTGCACATTTCAAAATTCCAACACTCTGAAAATGAGGTACATGTGAGATACACTGGCAAAGCAGCTGCAATATTAACGTCTTGATTTCTCTGTGAATCAAGCAAAAGACAGGCTGTGCAATGTAAGCGGAGGTGACCTGGAAGTCCAGAAACCTTCAGCATGATTTCAGACATACCAAAAGAAAAAGCACAAACTCTCATCTTAACTAACTACTGCTCTCAAAGAGCTATCCAAAGGAGGTGAGGAAGAACCCAAGGTGGTGAAACTGCCAAATCCAAAGCCCTGCTGGGCTGCTACTTCTTGTGGCTGGGTGGAAAGTGGCAGGTGGGAGGGGGGACTTTGTTTTTCCTTTATTTCCCCCTCCTCCAGCTTTTTAAAACAGAGCAATGGTGGTTGGTGCCCACTGCAGTTATGTTGTCTGAAAGTGCACTTAGATTCATGGAAGCTGTTTGCAGATACTCAGGAACTCCTTGTTAGGATTCTTGCTCCATGTTTGCAGTCATGGGACTGTTGTCTATCATGTGACGGTGTATGTTTTCATTCCACAGTGTGGGAAGTGACAGAGACAGGGTGTTTTGGTGTTACTGTGTTACATGAAGTGGGACTATTGTCCTTTGTTCTTTTTCTCTGTGCTGTCTGATGAGAAAGAGGAAGGAGCTAAGTCAGAATGCTCCGAGTGTATTATATGTAAATAAAAGTAGATTAGCCAAAATGCTGTGCTACTGAGTTCTGTTACGCAAACTGCAAATACTCTGCAGGATCCCTATGTGTGCTGATGCCTCTTGGTGTCAGTCGCTGTGATGTTCGGGCTGGAGAAAGCCTTTGAAGCTCCCAAACGACTGACCAGGAGGGAGAGAACAGGCATGTGTCTCTGCCAGGGTCCTGCATGTGAGTAGGACGAACCTAACACCCCTGCCCGACCTGGATGCAAAAGGGGAGGTTGTGAAGACTTCATGTGACGGCAGGGCAACTCGGGCATCTAAATCTAGGGGGCCTCGCCAGCCTGCCATCTCCCCAGTGCCGCCGTCTCCCCTCTCCCAAAACTGCAAACCCAATACTTCATGCGAGGGCAGGGCAACTCAGTCCCAGCAACTATTAGACTCAGGGCTAGCCAGTGGGGCCCAACTTGAAGCAGTGAGGCCAAACTTGAGGGGTTTTTTTGTAGGGCCCCAGTTCACAGGCAAAGTCTGCAAAATCTTATAGATATAAATAAAATCCATCTAGAGTGCCCCGGTGCGGGGGGGGGGGGACCCACAGGGCCCAATTTGACCAAATTGCTTCAATTGCCTTAGGTCAGCCCTGATGAGACTGTGCAGGCGTTGGACTGACAGGCCCTGCACCTTCTAGGTTCCTGGTGTCACTATTCAGAGTACAGACTCAAGGACTTGTAATGAAAATAAGGGGGGGCACTTATTGGAAATCAGATTTTTCACCTCCCCCCCCAAACCCCGGGACAATGAGCCCAGCCACCTTTTATTCACAGTCGCATAAGCACTACACTACAGCATGGCCATAAAGCTGTACGTTCAACCGCTGAAATACACACCCAATATGTAGCAATGGGGATTTATATTACTGCTTTATGAATGAACACTGTGTTTTATTGATGGACTCTGTATTTTTGGAATTACCTAAGAGCCACCAATAGGGAGCTCTAGAATCTGACAGCTAACCAATCGGGTACTACCAAACAGCGACCCCTATTGCTGAAAGCAGGTAATCAGCAGGAAACGCTTCAGCTCAGCCCCTGTTGTGCAGATAATGGAGAAAGCTCACAAATTGTATCCCTTCTGACATCCTGGCCAACTCTATTATGCTGGTGTAAACCCTGGTGCACCAGGAGCCCAGAATAGTAGCAGCTAAAATCCATTCATACATCAGCGACCGATAAGACTTGTTAACCAGTTCTTCCAAAGTCTTCCTAAATTATAAAGCTCCAAAATACAGGCCAAAAGAGAGCAGGTCTGGGAAGAGCGAGCCATACAATGGCCACCACCAGTTAAAAGGCCCTGCTCCGTGTAGCTCCTGCCCTGTTATTTGATAGGGTGCCCACTTGCCCTCCTTCTTGACATGGAGTCTCCAGGTCCAATATAAAGACCATAAGAAGGGAGAGCAGGGACCTTGAAGTTCCCAACAGTTGTTAATCAAGCAAGCAAGCAAGCAAGCACACAGACCACCTTTGTCATAGTCAGGCCTGTGCCCAATCTTGTTTTTGAACAATCTTGTTTGTTCTCAGTAACCAAAATTATATTATCAACATATACAAGCAGAAAAGTTGTTTTCCTTCATTTGCAAGGAATCATACAAAACATAGCGGCACTAATAAAGAAAAGCTCCAGGGTGGCAACAGAAAGCAAACTCAAAATGCTTTTTCAGTTCATCAGAACTATCCAGCAATATCAAGTTATAGGAAAACTGGTACTATTAACAGTAACCATTCTAGTTGGTTAATTGATTAGGCAACTTCCATACACATGATGTCTGATACTAATTTCCCCCTCAAAGAGTTAAATAATAACACATCAGAGGCAGCTGAAGTTGCAAATGAAAACAAAATATCTGTGAAAGGAAGAGGAGCAGGTTTGCTCAAGTGTGTTGCAGGTAGAAATACTGTTTGTAATGAAGAGAGAGCAGTAGTTGCTCGAATTAACAAATAAGAAAGTTTTGAGAATTTACATGCTAGATTAAAATTGATTAATTCATTGAGAAGGGGATTGTAAGAAAAACACTGGGACCTAATTTGAATAATAGAGTGCCTGGCATCTGGTGGGCAATCTCCTCCTTTATTTCCACACTGTGGCTGCAGACCAAATCACCTGTCAGGAGAGCTATGAGATTCAGGTGAGGGTCATATGCCTTGTCAATCCCAGCAGGTATATAACAGGAATACCTGCATATCAGAAACTTATATTGTGGACTCAGCTATATAGCTGCAAATATAATGTTTTAAGTGCATTGTACAAATATGACACTAGATGGCGATGGTGAGCTAATGGCAAATTCAATATATATTTGTGAACGTTTTATTTAAAAAGCATTTTCACAGTGTTTTTTTAAAATATATATTTAGATTCAGCCCGTGTCACCTCGCTCTTACCTTTTCTCCAAACTGAAAAGTATCAGAGGCTGCAACCTTCCCTCCCCTTGATCATTTTGGTCGGGAGGCGGAACTGTAGATTGTGAGTTTACAAGGTGTCTGGTTGACTCAAAGCCATGTTCATGCCATTTCCCAGCAAACTCTGAGCTAGCCGCATGGGGAACAACAATGGCTAATGATTAGAACAAAATGCAAGATTTTACACGTTTCAGAAAATGATTATAAAAACCATCAGGCCATTTTAGGAGATGATCCATGACCACGTTTCAAGAACCAGAGAGATTTGCAGTGGGGCTTGCAAAACTGTGAAACCGGCTTGGCACATTCATCTCTTTGAAGAATGTTTGAATTAAAATGTGTACTGTTTGAGAACCCTAGTGAACTTTGCTTGGTGTTGAAAAATGTTCCTGACTTGTAATAACTGAAGTTCACAGTCTGCTCATTTATGATGTTGTAATGAGCAATTTGTGAAGCTGTAATTCATACTTTATCATAATTCCTAATTTTGTATTTTTATTATGCCACTAATTACATGCGGTAACTAGTAGGATGGCTAAACCGGCAGTGACTTAGACAGTGCTGTAAATTATCAATGTTGCCCCTTCTTTCAGTTATCCCTGTCAAATCTGAGACTGTAAGTTACTTGAGGCAAGGACTCACTCTCTGTCTGTCTGTCTGTCTTTGTCTTTGTGTCTGTCTCTCCTTCTGCTGTAAAGTTCCACATGCATTGATGATATGGGGAAGAGCTGAAGTTCGGTAGAAGAGCATCTACTTTGCAGCCAGAAGGTCCCAGGTTCATTCCCAGGCATCACTAGGTAATACTGGGACTGAAATCTTGGAGAGCCACTGTCAGCCAGTGTAGGCAATATTGAACTAGATGGTCCTCTTCTTCTGCGATCACTCGTAGCTAGGTAAGATTGTCTTCCATAAACACGGTTTTAACAGTGAGTCCATAAATAGCTGTGGAGGCCAATTCTGGATCCATACGTCCTTTCACAGTGGGGACATAGGTTTCTGGGTGGGAGCTGATCACGGTGAGGATTTGTCAAATGTGCCTTCCTTTTAGCCAGCGGTTCTCAACCTGTGGATCCCCAGATGTTGTTGGACTACAACTCCCATCTGGGGACCCACAGGTTGAGAAAGGCTGCTCTTAGCACATTTCTCCCTTTTGTCCTGAGTTTGAGTGTCTTCAAAACCCATGACACCTTTGGTAAAGGTTGTTCTCCAGTTCGAGTGCTCGCAGGCCAGTGTTTCCCAATTGTCGGTGTTTATACTACATTTTTGTAGATTTGCCTTGAGTCTTTGAACCTCTTTTGTTGACCACCAGCATTACGCTTTCCATTTTTAAGTTCAGAATAGAGTAGATGGACCAGTGGTCTGATTCAGTAATAGACAGATTCCTATTTCCTTGTGTTTACAAACACCTAAGGTTGCACACCATCTCAGAGACAATCAAAGGGTAAAGAGATGTCACATCTACACCATACATTTAAAGCAACTACTACTTGCTTCAGCACCATTTGGTGGAAAGTCAGGCTACCAAGTTAATAAACAAATCTTCACTCAGAAGTCAGCCTCAGAAGTAAGCTCAACCAGGCTTACTCCCATGTAAGCATGAATAGGATTGCAGCCTATTTTCAGAGAATGGACAGTGCAGAGCGTGAACATAAGTCAGAAGAAGGGGAGATGTAGTTGGATGGTCCATGGTGAACAAATTATCCCAGATATCCCACTCTCGGATTGCTTCCAGATGACCTGGTTATTGAGCATTCATCCTGATTGGTTTGCACAAAGTTTGTGGGAAGGTTGGAAGATGCTGATGATTTATTGAGCATTCATGCTGATTTGCTTCCGGGGAGGATACATGATGCATCAAGCAATTGTTATCCCACACTTTCTAGTGCAACTTCCCATCCCTTTCCTTATCACAAAAAGGCCTGATCTGGTGTTGTTGCTGTTGTTTTGGGGGAGTGTGTTTGTTGAGCAAGATTGCCAAGTTGACTTTAATTGTGCAACCTGAATTTGCCAATATGAGATTTAATCCCACTGGGAAATCGCAACCATCTAGAAGCTCCTTGATTCAATTTCCTTCTACCAAAAGACTGAGCAAGTCCTGGCTCTACCAAGGAAACATGGCACTCAGTTTTGTTGCTGCCTCTGCCTCTGTGAAAGGAACCCCAAGGGGCAGGGGAGAAATTCAACTCAGTTCTCATTTAAAAGCAAACTTACCAAATTCTCCCTTTCTGAAACAATGCACAAACTGAAACACAGCCATCCTTCGAATCTACACATTCCCCAGTTTTTCATTGTAGTTCTCCAGCTCGTCAGTGTGTACAAAAATGCATATAGAAGGGTAATGTGTGTATATACATAAATATTAATGAAAACAACATACAAAAATCCATTGTGTTGGGGAAATTATAAATACTAGTCAAAACTTACTTTGGAAAAATGTGTACATTAAGAGAAATTTAAACTCAAACCCTGAAGAATTTTCATAAGGAATTAAATAAACAAACAAAAATCACAAATTGCTGCAGAAATGTGGAGAATTGAATTTAAGATTGGGAAAATGGGAGAACCAGAAATTGATAGATCCAGACACCAATTTCCTACTAAGGAAAGCTTCTGGCATGGAGGTGGAGGGGGGAGGGTATGTGTCCTAAGAGAAATGAGCGTTCCAGAGTTTGGGAATATGGAACCCCTCTGTTTGTTGAGAGCGCTCCATACCATTCCTTTCATTCTTTCCCCATTCTGTGTTGAGGAGATTGTTCTGTTTATTTGTTTATCCGTTGCATTAAGGGAACGGCTCAGCAAAGGGACACAAGCTGTGCATATTATTATTTGAGTCTCCGGCTTGAAAAATCAGGCACATTAAAATTCCGAGGCGGCTCCCCACAAAGTCTCTGTGTTCTGTGAAAGATGGCTAGGAAACGAGGATGACTGGAGTTGTATGACAGGCGGGCAACACCGCCAGACAAAGAGCTCACTGTGTCAGCCAGCCTCCTTGTCCTCTGGTGAGGGGAAATCTTCAAAACCACCAACCACAACAATGCAGGCATATACTAGGGCAGGGTGTGTGTGTGTGTGTGTGTGTGTGTGTGTGTGTGTGTGTAGGCACACACACTGCCCTGTCACGGCATGAGAAAATGGGTTGCTAATACGGCATGGAATTGTGCGTATCAAAGGGAGTCAACGCACACAAGCCAACTGCTGCCGTGATATGTGCCCTCCGTCACATCGCGGCTGAAGACAGGGCCACTCTATGTGTCCCCGGTGGAACCCACTCCTATTCTCACACCAAAGGGTTGCTTCCTACTCTCTGGGGTGCGCCCACCCTGTCTGAGATGCTGCAGAAGGCTCTTCTCTGCCTCCTCCATGAATACCTCTAACAACATTGACTTTCTGGATCAGCGATTAGAGAGGGGCGGGGTGGAAGGCAAGTGGCAAGGCTGGCATTTTGTGTTTAGCCAACCAAGGAGGAAAGAAAGGAAGGAATCAACAGCCACAACCCTCCATCTGGTCCACCTGATTATTTATGCAAATCAGTTTTATTCTCTGTCTCTCTCTCTCTCTCACGCACACACACCTTTCCATTTACAAAATGCCCGAGGAAGCGTACAATATAATAAGGCACCCTTCAAATCACAAAGGATTGGGGGCTGGGGGATAACTATAATGAAAAATAAACAAGGAAAAACACCAGGTTCCACTCTGTGATCCTCAAAATGCCACGCCTTAGTACCCAGGCTCTGCCTACGGATGGCAGAAAGAATTCAGTTTGGTTCGCATGTTGATGCAAACCTTAAGAAGGTAAGACAAGCCCTGTTGGGTCAGGCCAAAGGCCCATCTAATCCAGTATCCTGTTCTCACAGGGGCCAACCACAAACAGGACCCGACCACAAGAGCACTGTAACATCCTGCAACTCATATTCAGACACCTTGTTGCCTTTGAGCATTCACACGTCCCAAAACAATGCGGGAAATGAAATGCAGCTAGCCTTCAAAATTTGCACCTCTCTGAATTTTGCAATGAGATTCTTAAGCCGGAAAACACGTCCAACATTTTCATATATTGGAGGGGAGAGAGTGAGCATAAAAATGCTTGTTAGTGGAAAATAACATACAAGCCTCCTCCTTTTTATCACTGCGTTCTTTTAATGGGGTAGTTTTTACGGCGTATTTTAATGATTAATGCTTCTGTTTTAATGTTTTAATGAGATTGCTTTATTATGCGTTGTAATGATGGATGTGTATGTTTTAAGGCTTGTGTGACTCGTTTTTAGAATTGTAAACTTTTTAAAAAAATTTTTGCCAGAAAGCGGTATATAAATGAATAGATAAATAATTCAGCGACGCATTGGGCTAGGGGGGATTGCTTGTAACAATGTGTATGTTGAGAGGAACATGCGTTAAAATGCAAACTAGTGAACTGACGTGAAGACTCGCCAGCTACCCCACCACCTCACACCTCATGATCTGAGCTGCAAAAGACTTAGCATCCCTCCTAACCAGGCCTGGCCTCCAGAGCTACGAGTACTGAAAAGCAAGGACAACTGCCATTCGACCTGTGTTGATAACATTCCTATCACTATTAAGAGGCATTAATGTATAAACACAGCAAATGCTCTTAAGCCAATGGAAGGACTATAGTTCAGTGGCAGATCACCAGCTTTGCATGCAGAAGGTTCTGGGTTCAAACTCTCGGCATCTCCAGGCAGGATAGAGAATGTCCTCTGCCTGGAAACCTGGAGATCCGCTGCCAGCCAGTGTAGAGTAGACAATACTGAGCTAGACAGACCAATGAATCTGGCTCCACATGAGGCAGCTTTCTATGTTCCTAAAATAGATGTCCTTTCTTTGCAATTTAATATTTAACATATCGCGAAATAGGTCTGGAAACATCGCTGAAAATCTTTCCTTACCCCCGTTCTCTGAAATGATGCTATGCTCGCAAACACTCCTCATGAAACCTGGTGTCAGGAGCAAATTGGTTAAACATATGCCAGTCTCTGAAGACCATTTTTAAAAGTCTTTGTGGACCAAGCTGCACATTGTGTGCATGGGAGATAGGAGGGCAGGAGAGAGAGGTCTGGATTGAGACCCTAGAGTGAGGAGTGGGGGAGTGCAGTGCTCCACTGCAGACCAGGTCCATATTATTATTATTATTATTATTATTATTATTATTATTATTATTTTCCATGAGGGATCTTGAAGCAATTTACAGTACAATAAAAGCATACATTGATAAAAAGAATTAAAACACTTGCTAAACACACGCACACATATTTATTGGCACATACATAAAATCAATTTAAATCCAATACAGGGACCAGTTGTAATGAAGATCTCCATTCAGAAAGCTTGTTGAAAGAGGAATGTATTTAGCAGGCACCGAAAAGATAATATACAGAAGGACTGAGCTCTCCATGCATGCACTGAGGGGAGGAACTGTCATGGGGTGTAGTGAACCCCCCACAGTGCAAAATGGGAGCAGCATTTTGCCAGGGTCAGGAATCAGAAAGTCGACCCTATTCTTGCTAAATAAGAATGTGAGGTGGATAAAGCTACCAACTTCTCCTACCCCCCACCGCACCCCACAAATCTGCTTCTGTGGCTTTAACAGCAGTTTGATCTGCAAACACCAGCAGGTTATATAATGCTTCTCTCCATGTTGTAAAAATGTTTGCCGGCTAATTTCTATGGATCGAGGGGCTATTAAAAAGGGAAAAGAGCATTCCAAGACTTGTATCCCGGGTCAGTTGGCAACAACCCTAATGATGATTAACTAGAGTTTGTTTGTTTTTAAAGAGGAAGTGGAAGCTGTAGCGGTTTGGGAATTTAAAGAAAAGCAAGCAAACAAAGGATACGTTTTTAGCATGTTTCATTGAATAGATACCATTATTATTATCATCATCATCAACAACAACAACAGCAACAACATCTCCTTTTGGATTTGACTGTTATTCCTCTGCCCATCAGGAATAACACACTGTTTTGAATGTACGTACATACTGTCCAGTCCAACCTTCCCCCAACTTGGTGCACTCCAGATGTTTGGGACTAAAACTCCCATCACCTCCAGTCAGCACAGCAACATCTGGAAGGCACCAAGATGAGGAAAGATGGTGAAGTCTAAGAGCAAGCTGCACTGCCTTTCTAAGGCCTCCATTTTCTTCCTTTTGAAAAACTGACCTCAGCAATCTACCGCTAGATGGCAGTGTGGCAAAGCACTCTCTTAAAAAAAAAGAGAGAGAAATCTAGACGCATACCAACTTGCTTGGGCCTGTTTTGGGAGAAGGGTGGAGACTCAGACACCATTCCTATGCTACGGGTGGGACATTAAACATTTGCCTGTTCGCAACATGAAAAGAGCGCAACCCGCAGTGGCATGCCTGCGCACGCGTGGGTTGCAATTCGCTGCTTCTGCGCATGCGCATGACATCATTTTGCACATCTGCGCATGCACAAGTGGCGAAACCCAGAAGTAACCCTTTCCGGTACTTCGGGGTTGCCGTGGGACGTGACCTGAAAGAACGTAACACGAAGCAAACGTAACATGAGGTATGACTATACCACATTCAGCAGAATGAAGCTCTGGCTGCCAAAGCAGGACTTCTTGGTAGGCCTCACTAAAAGGCCTTTGTGAAGACCAACATTGATTGCATTGCACACGAAGCTGCACTGGTCCCCACCATTGCTGTGGCAACATCCACCAGCTCAGAACAGAAGAGCTCAGGAAACAACTGAACTGTGGAAACCACCAGGAGCTGCAGTTGGGGTTGGCAGTGGCTGCAGAGCTGATGGAGTCTGTTCCAAGATTGTCTTCTATTGTGCATTGAAATAATGTTGATACCACCTTTTTTCTGGAGGCTTACAGATTTGCTTCTGACCATCACTAGGTTAAAGATGGGGAGGGAACAACCACATTTTAGTTTTTGTTGTTTCTATACAATGACTTAATTTTTAATACACAAGCATGTCATCCAAAAAATTATATCCCAAAGTGTCTAAAGCAAGGGTTTTTTTTATTTAATCAAAGTAAAATAAATTGAAATTACTGTTTAAAAAAAGAAAGAAAGAAAATAAAAAATAAAATAAAATAAAATAAAAATAAAAAGTTTGTGAGCCCATTTTTTTTTAAAAAAACTTATTTTGCCACACACACACACACACACACACACACACACACTACACACAGTTGCTAGCCATGGTGGTTATGCTCCGTAAAGAATAGTGTTTCAGTAAATATACTGAGTGGTAGTTGACTAAGTTTTACTCAGAGTGAACATGACTATGTTAGGTCTGTTAATGTCAATGGATCTGCTCAGAGTAAAACTTGGTTGAATATCACCCGTTATATTTTTAATATAAGGCTTCTTCATGTTTTTTGCATAATTGTCCGCTGTGTTTCTAGGAAGGGGCAGAGCTCAATTGCATGCAGAAGGTCGCAGGTTCAATCCCCAGCATGTCTAGGAAGGACTGGGATATAAAACTCTGTGCCTGAAACCCTGGAAAGCCGTTGCCAGTAGACAATACTTAGCTAGATGGACCAATAGCCTGATTCAGTATAAGACAGCTTCCTTTGTTCCTAATAAATTATTATTAATAATAGTAACAATAATAATGGTAAAAGTTTTCTGAATACCTGCAGTCATACCTCGGGTTACAGACGCTTCAGGTTGCGCATTTTCGGGTTGCGCACTGCGCCGAACCCAGAAGTACCGGAACAGGTTTCTTCTGGGTTTCGGCGCTCGCGCATGTGCAAACCACTAAATCACACTTTGCACATGCGCAGAAGCGCCAAATTGCAACCCACGCGTGTACAGATGCGGCACTGCGGGTTGCGAACGTGCCTCCCGCATGGATCACGTTTGCAACCCAAGCTTCCACTGTATTTGGAAGAGGAGGCAGAGAAATATAAGATTCTACTTAGTGCTTTTTTTCTTAAAAAAGGTTTAGGGGTACTGTCATTTTCCTACTCATATTGAAAGTCTGCCCCTCAATGAGGCCAAACTTAGATTCACTAAATGTTTAGGGGTGTGCATACACTTGCATACCCTAAAAAAAAAAAGCACTGGTTCTACCCAACTCAGAGCAGACGTATTGAAACAAATAGACCTAAGTGAGTCATGTCCATTAATTTGCATTGGTCTATTCTGAATATGACTAACATTAGAAACATCTCATAATCACCCAATCTATTTTTCTCTCCCTGAAATGCCATTTCTTTTTATGTAAATGCCTGCCAAAGGAATTGGACCTTCCCCATAAGATTCTTTGGGATGGAACAAATAAGGAAATTGGGAGGCGGCTATTCTGAAAGTGCTCACTAAAAACAAACTATGTAGGATGAAGTTCGTGCTGAGGGGACAAATACTGCGCCATGGTAACATACAGTCTGCACCAGCAAAATGTGAAATCTGTGATCCATGTAGACATTCCGCCTCCTGTAGCTCTAAATGAGACCGAGCCACAAACCAAGAAGGTGACATTTTGAATATTGGCTCGGTTATGAATTCACTAGGAAACCTTGGGCAAACCTCTTTCAGCCTGAGCTTCCCATCTGCAATATGGCAACAAAGCTGAGCAGCCTTGCAGGGCTGTTTTAAAGGTGCATAATAAGATTGTGCAAATGGAGCATGCTCAACTCTCCAAAGCCCATTATAAATACTAAGTAGTGTGATAAGCCATAATTGTACCATTTCTTTTCTTTGGGAGTTGATTCTGTTTTCCTTGAAGTAAAAAAAACCAAACCTGTTTTGCATGTGTTTCTGTTAATTAGAGGGAAAGAATGAAGCCCCATTCGCTCCAGAGATTCACCTGGCATTGTCCACATGCAAGTATATTTTCAAAGCATAAGGACTAGGAACCTGAAAGAATGGGTGGTTAGACAGGCAAGCAGATAGATAACAGAGGCTAAGTTTCAAACCCAAATGCTGCAATCATTGCATTTGACTGTTCCCATGGCATCAATGGTGATTACTCGATTAGGGCAATTCTGGCACTGCCCCACTAATCTCAATTTGCCCTTAGCCTGCCCTCACCTGCCTGCCTTCTTACAACCAATCAGGGGATGGCTCTGCCTGTCATTGGCTCTGAATCCACCAACTGCTGGTCTCCCCGCCTCCTGCCCTCCCAGCCCCAATGGGCACCGGCCGCCACACAGGAGCACATGGGGCACAAACACAGCCCTGGCCCCACAATATTCCTCTTAAAACCTCATCCAGCATTCCAGACCGTTGTCACTCCGTAAAGGTAAAGGGACCCCTGACCATTAGGTCCAGTCGTGGCCGACTCTGGGGTTGCGGCACTCATCTTGCTTTATTGGCCAAGGGAACCGGCGTACAGCTTCCAAGTCATGTGGCCAGTATGACTAAGCCGCTTCTGGTGAACCAGAGCAGCGCATGGAAACACCGTTTACCTTCCCGCCGGAGCGGTACTTATTTATCTACTTGCACTTTGACGAGCTTTCGAACTGCTTGGTTGGCAGGAGCAGGGACCGAGCAACGGAAGCTCACCCCGTCAGGGGGATTCGAACCGCTGACCTTCTGATCAGTAAGTCCTAGGCTCTGTGGTTTAGCACACAACAAATACCCCTTATGTCAATGCCCACCGCTTTAGAATGCCATGTGTACGGTATGAGGAATTTTAATCTGGTAGTCCTTGTAGAGACGAGACAAGTTCATTCGCTGTTTCCTGACTAACAGATGCTGGCTGAGATGACACTGTATAATCAATGGTTACCTGGCCATTTATATGCTGTTTATTCTAATTATAGTTTCAGTTCCTGCTTTCACTTTCCCTACCCACCCCCACCCACCCCCGTTCCCCCTCTCCAAATCTATTTTTTGCAGCCTGTAAAAGTAAACACCACTTTCAGCCCAATGTAATTCTTCCACTCCTCTGACTGTGCATCACACAGTTAACGAGAGAGAGAGAGATTCCATCTGCGAGCTGTGCAATTGAGCAAAAAAATAAGAGTCTGATGGCTGGAGGATGGAAAGAGACAGGAAATGCTAAGAGGAAGGGGAGCCATGGCAAAGGGTGGTAGCTCAGTGGTAGAGCTTCTGCTTTCCATGCAGAAGGTTCCTGGTTCAATCCCCATCACCTCCAGGTAGGGCTGGGAAGAACCCTTATCAGGAGAGCTGCTGCTTACAGTCAGTGTGGGCAATACTGGACTAGATGGACCGATGGTCTGGTTCAGCATAAGACAGCTTCCAATGTCCCTGTGTTTGAAAATTATGGATGCTACTCAAGTTGAAATGGCATTACAGTGGACGCTCGGGTTGTGAACGTGATCCGTGCGGGAGGCACGTTCGCAACCCGCAGCGTCCGCAACCCGCAGCGCCATGTCTGTGCATGCGCAGGTCGCGATTCAGTGCTTCTGCGCATGCACAAAGCACGATTTAGTGTTTCTGCACATGTGCAAGTGCCGAAACCTGGAAATAACCCATTCCAGTACTTCTGGGTTCGGTGCAGTGCGCAATCCAAAATCGTGCAACCCGAAGCATCTGTAACCAGAGGTATGACTGTAGTAGAATTTCCAGGCAGGGCTGCCATCAGGGGTCAGCATGGGCAGGCAGCAGGCAGGATCTGCATTGCAGCAGGGGTCCTCTCATCATCCCCACTCATCCTTTTCCTGGCTGTTACTACCTGTTCACCCACCAACTCCAAGCATCGTAAAAAGAATGTAGGAAGTGACCTTACATTGAGTCAGGCCATTGGTCCATCTAGCTTAATATTATCTACACTGATTGGCCAACTGTGTACTCCAATAATGAGTAGCCATTGACCATCACCAGTGAATGCTATAATATCCAAGTTTAGAACATCATTATGATGATTTCTCTCTCTTTAGTTTGGATTATTCATTTGTTATCAATCCTGTGTGGGAATATCATTTTGCTTTTCTTTCTTATGTTTGAGAGTTGGTGGATTTATTTTATTTCTACAGAAGGTGTATTTATTTATTTATTGCATGTGTATATTTTGACAATTATATGTGTATGTGTGTGTATGTGTGTTCAAAAAACTGAGGTTCCTGATTTGAACATGTTTAATGCACTTTCTTTTATTCTTGAAGCATCTCACTGCTTCCACGCTTGCCATCCTGCAAACTCTGCTTTTCTGATTCTCCTCCCCCCCCAAAAAAATATGTATTTCCCTTTGTAAAGGGGATCTTTAGAAGAGTCAATCAAATTCCCGATTTATTTATTTTTTATTTAAGGCAAATTAGTTGTTTAAAAACAACCAAGCAAAACATTATCAATCAGCACATTAAAATATCCTAGCATCTTTTCAGGTTGTTTGGTTTACACCCCCTATCTCTAGCTCTCCCCCCCCTCCCTTTTCCATTTAATTTCAACGACAATGCTCCCACTTTGATTGACGTTAAAATTATTTATTGTCACATTGTGGGTGTTCAGTACATTGTGTTTGCTTTGCAGCTGAGAAATGCTCTCTGTCTTTAGCAAGCTCCTTGTTTCCAAAGAACCAGTCTGGCCACCCTTTGCTCACTGGCAGAGTGTAAAAATAACATTATGCTTTCTACATGCAAAAATTACCTGAGATTAATGTTCAGTTTGGGCCCTTGTTTACCAATTTTAAGGAAGCTGGTTTGTATTACAAGGCACGGAGGTATCATAAAGGCCAATTCATGGCATCTAGATAGGTTATGGTTTAACATGAAAGAAGAGATTATTTTTAAGCATCAAGGTTGGGGGAGAAATACAATTCTGTTTGCATTAAAAGGCAAATCTCCCTCATTCACACTTATTAAACCCATAAGCAAAAAAACGAGACGCAGCCATCCTTCCAAATTCACACTTCTCCAAATTTTGCAATGCCAGACAATGTGTACACAATGTATATACTGGGGTAAAAGTGTGCATGATAATCCATATATCAGTGAAACCAGCATATGAAAATGCATTATACGAGGAGAAATCTAAATATTAGGGGAAATACGCTTTGCAAAAATGTGTACATCAGGCAAAATGGCATACAAAAATGTGCATATTGTGAGAAATTTGTGCTATAATGCTAATGAATTCTCATGAGGACTCCTAAAAATTTTTTAAAAAGCAAGCTGATGGGAAAATGTGCAAAACTGAACTTAAGACTAGGAACACGAGAAACCGAGAGAGAAACCAAAACTGAAAAATGTGCCCATCCTTACAAACACCTCTCTGATTCATCCACCTTTAGAAATCTCCAGCTTTAATGCTCCGCTAATTGTTTCAACCCAGTCAGTGTAGACAACTGCTGAGTTAGATGGACCAATGGTCTGACTCGGTACAGGGCAACTCCATATGTTCCTATCGACATGGGTGGCGCTGTGGTCTAAACCACTGAGCCTCTTGGGCTTGCCGATCAGAAGGTCAGCAGTTTGAATCCCCACACCAGAGTGAGCTCCCCTTGCTCTGTCCCAGCTTCTGCCAACCTAGCAATTCGAAAGCACACTAGTGCAAGTAGATAAATAAGTACCGCTATGGCAGGAAGGTAAACGGTGTTTCTGTGCACTCTGGCTTCTGTCATGGTGTCATGTTGCGCCAGAAGCATTGTAGTTCTGCTGGCCACATGACCCAGAAAGCTGTCTGTGGACAAATGCCAGCTTCTTCAGCCTGAAGAGAGATGAGTGCCACAACCTCACAGTTGCCTTTGACTGAACTTACCATCCAAGGATCCTTTACGTGTGTGTGTGTGTGTGTGTGTGTGTGTGTGTGTGTGTGTGTTCCTATGTATGGAAAGGCTTCCATTCAGTCCATTCCATTCAGAAAGTTGGATGGGACCTAAAGGGTTATCTAGATCAGCCCCCTAGAATGCAGATATAGCTGACCACTCTATGCTACTTGGACTCCCTTCATGCCCTATGGCAGAGCTGTAGCTATAGGGGGATAGCCAGGTTTTTGCCTCCAGAGGGGAGCCAAACTAGGCCTTTGACCCAGGTGAAATGAAGCCTAGTTTTGTCCCTGCCTATGCCTCCATGATTCTGTACTTAGCTGGCTTTCCTTCTAACCATCTAATCATTCTTTCAGTGTTTTCATAGCTGGATATTCTCTCTCTGCTTTTCCTCTGTCTGTTGAGTCTCTCAAGAATCTGTCCTTGGCCCTCCTCTTCTCTTCTCTTCTCTTCTCTTCTCTTCTCTTCTCTTCTCTTCTCTTCTCTTCTCTTCTCTTCTCTCTCTATCCAGTATCGCTGGGTGACATCGAATCCCATGGTTTTCAGTACCACCGGGACACAGATGATGCCCAGCTCTAGGCTTCTCCCCTTGAACTGCTCTTCTTGCTCCAATCTGGCCTCTCTAACCACCTCCCTGGTTTTGTTGTTTGCTTGGATGTTTCATCATTGTCTCAAACTCAATAGCCCAATTCAGGCATTCAGATGCTCAGCAGAGTAATCATGCAAGGGAAAGGCATGAGGCTGAACAGGCCAGGTCCACCCACCCCCATTGCCGTCATTCTCATCACCTTCCATGACTGGTTTAGCCATCAATCCTTTTTCACAGGGATCTCTGGGAATTGTAGTTCCTTGAGGGGTGGGAAATAGAGGCAGGGGTGATGCATCTCGTTTCATGGCCTGAGGTAAAACAGGAAGGTGCCGCCACCATGGCCCTGCCACCACCACCCATTGCTTCCCTTACCAGGGTCACGTGGCATTGCCAGTGGGGGAAACAGTGAGATCTGGCAAGCTCTCACAAGAACTCACCGGAAACTTCTGCTGCTGCTACTACTTCTCCACCAACCTAAATAGAGGTCTCCTAAGGGCTTTCTGGTGTCTTAACAAACTACAGCTACCAGAAACCTTGGAGGGAAGCTATGACTGTTTCTCCTGTTCTCATGGAGCCTCCCAACACACATTTTGGGACCCTGGAAAACTGGAAGTCTCCCTCCACTTCATGGAGGGCGATGTGGTCAATAATGGGTAGTGGTAGAGATAGCATACTTGTCCCTGTGGTATGAGATTCCTCCATACCAGCATTGACCAACCAGCTGTCCCCCCCCCCCCCAGATTTTCAGGGCTGCAGTTCCCATCAACTCCAGCAAAGATGGCCATTGGATGGAGCTGAGGAGAGTTGTAACCCAAAACCTAGGGAAGGCCCCAGGTTGAGGAAGGCCACTCTTCACTGAGGTAGAACACCTGAAAAGGGTCACCAAGTTGATGGTTGAACTTCTCATTCTTCCTCAAAGCTTTCCTTTTCCCTTACACTTTCCTTATCCATTGGTGATGCTGTGCAATTTGTTTTCAGTATTTGAGATGGTCAAATTCAAATATTAATGAGTGGCTATGAAAATATGGATAGCGTTTGAAATTTGCACTAAATTTTGATTTTAAAAAATAATCGTTCACTGTGCTAATTTATGTGCATATTTTACATTTAGCCCCCACCCCAATGCCTAATTTGCAGATACAATTTTGAGTTCAAAACCATTCTCTCCTCCCTACATTTGTTCTAGCTCATATTTTAATGATGCCTCTTGTTACTTCATTCTGGGCCTGCTTGATCCAATAGTCTTTAAATGCAAATTGAAAACACTTGCTCATTTAAATAAGCTTGATCTCCAGCCCTCTGATCAAAACTATCGTTGTAATGTTTCTAATGCTATTTGTTGTTTCCAGTGTGATTAGTGGCTGGGCTTGAGCGTTCTAAACCTAAACACCAGGAAGAAAGATATTTAGCAGAGAGACAACCCTCTCCCAGATGATTTCTTATGAATTGAGCGTGGAAGGCACTGCCAAGACAACATCGCTGGAGTGCATACGGTTAGAGTCACCACTGATGTACATTTAATATGAGCTTGGATATATTCCCTTTGCAGAACATGGGCAGCAATCCAGGGCATGGAAAGCTGGATGATGCTCAGTCCAGACCCTATTAAACAAACCAACAGCTCCACTAATCAGGATTGGTCTGATGCCATTCAAAACAGAATGAAAGCTGTTTCTCCAAGCAAGAACAGCATACTCCAGCAGGGAGTATCTCTCGCTCTCTTTCTTGTCTGATTTTTAATTTCCTTTCCCTGTTTCTGCTTGACAGTGTTCATCCTCCATAGTTAGGGTGCAGCATCTTGTGTGTTTCTGGACAGGGAGAAGTTTGGCAGGTGCAGCTTCTTCTAACAAGGGAGGCAGTGTGGTGTAGTGGTTAGAGTGTTGGACTAGGTTCCAGGAACATGGTTCTTCCCCCTCTTCATTTTATCCTCACAACAACCCTGGCAGGCAGTGACATAGCATGGGTTGCCAGTGCCCGGGGCCACGGGGGCGGGGAGGGAAACAGACAGAGTACGCATGCACATTCAACTGCCTAACGGTGTCCCACCCAGGAGATCGCAGCTGCAGAGATAAGAAAGAAGAGTTGTTACATTGTCTGGAGAGGTCACTTCCTGGTTAGAATGGAGAAGCCGTTTTCAACGGAGTCCAGAGACGGAAGTGAACAGCTGTATTGAGGCAGTACTGGGTTTTGAAATTTTGCACCCCTAACCATTTTGCTCCTGGGGCAACCACCCCTGCTACACCACTGCTGCCAGGGAGGTTTGGCTGAGAGGCAGTGACTGGCGAAAGGTCAGCCAGTGAGCTTTGTGGCTGAGTGTGGGATTTGAACCCTAGCCTTTCCCAGATCCTACTCCAACACTCTAACCTAGGGGTAGGCAACCTAAGGCCAGGGGGCCTGATGAGGCCCAATCGCCCTCTCAATCTGGCCCACGGACAGTCCGGGAATGAGCATATTTTTACATGAGTAGAATGTGTCCCTTTATTTAAAATGCATCTCTGGGTTATTTGTGGGGCATAGAAATTCGTTCATTTCCCCCCTCAAAATATAGTCTGGCCCACCACAAGGTCTGAGGGACGGTGGACCAGCCCATGGCTGAAAAAGGATGCTGACCCCTGCTCTAACCACTACACCACACTGGTTCCCTTGTTAGGAGAAGCTGTGCTTGCCAAACCTCTCCCTGAGACAAAGGAGCTCCACCCCTTAATTGCCCAGACTTCTTTCCTGGCTAACCTAAACTGCTGCCGCCTGCCCGTTCTATGCCTATACTGTATCTTTCTCAAGGATCCTGCGAAACTCCATAGAGACAGAAAGAGCAGAGCATTCTGTTTTGTTAACAATTTGCACAGCCTTTGAAGAAGGAAGGTGCTGTAGAAGTGCTAAATGCTACCATTTGTTATTTCGCAAATGCAGCTAGAAGGGGAGGCTATTTCTCTCTGCTTTTAAAGAAAAAGGGGGGGGGGGGAGATATTTAAAAAAAAAAACAAGCCTTACTGTTAAAATCCCTGCAAGAGAAACTTGGAAGACTGGGAGGTATAAATTCCTTGGCTTATTTTGGGGGGTGGGGGCAGGGAGAGCTTCTTTTCTGAAAGGCAAATAAACACAGGATGGGCTGGTTCTTGCATCAGGAGAATAGCTGTGCTTCTAAAGGGCTGTATATGAGGAACGGCAGCGCTTTGAAATCGAAATAAATACATAAATAAATTAGGGAATTTGTACTGATTAAGGCACTTGTTTCCTTTGCTGCTTCTGCCTTCCCCTTTGGGTCCTGGCTCCCCGAGCCAATTGCATATTTTAAAAAGTTTTCTCTCTCCCCCCCCCCCCCCAATTTCTGAAAGGAACTCCAACCTCTAAACTAAAGTTGCTTTGTGGTTGCCTAATGAACTGCAAGGGCCAGGGCAGTTTACAGCTTCCTAATTGGTTTTAAATTGCACTCACCCCCCACCCCACCCCACCCCTCTCCATGTTCCCAGTTCATAACATCTTTATGGAGTGTCCACAATGAGCAAAGCCCCTCCAAGGTCACCTCTCCTGAGGGTTACAAGGAGACCACATTGCGGCCGGTCAAGGGCTCCATTGTGGGATGAACAAACTGTCCGGCCCTTTATCCCTTGTTCTCAGCCCCTCCTTCCCCTGCCCACACGGTCAGCGCATGAAAGGGCTCCTGTCGCTTTGTGATGAGAGGGCAGGGGGGCGGCGGAATACATACCTTATTCTAGATAAGGCAGAGCCATTAAGCCTAGACGGCTCATTCTCATAAGCTTCACTTCTAGATCTTGCAGTTCTTATGCTTCATGGAGGAGAAGGCCCTCAATGGCTGGCCACAATAGCTGTGCTCTGCCTCCATGGTCAGAGGCAGCAATGCTTCTGAACACCAGTCGCTGGAAACCACAGGAGGGGAGAGCGCTCTTGTGTTCAGGTCCCACTTCCTGGTTTCCCACAGGCAACTGGCTGGCTGCTGTGGGGAAAGGATGCTGGACTAGGCAGGACATTAGCCTGGTCCAGCATAGAATCACAGAATGGGAGAGTTGGAACATATCCTGAGGATCATCTAGTCCAGGGGTCAGCAAACGTACCGCGCCTCAGGCCGGTGTCTCCGGCACCGATCGCGTGGTGGGCCAGAGGGCGGAGGAGCACATGCCCATACGCCTGCGCACATGCTATCTCTGGCACGCTTCTGGGTCGGAGGAGCACCAGAAATAGCTTGTGCACATGTGCACGGGCTTCCTCTGACCCAGGTGTGCACCGGAAATAACGCTTGTGCATGTGCAAATAATGCTTGTGCATGTGCACAAGCTATTTCCGGTGCTCTTCCAACACGGAAGTGGGCAGCCGCGCAGCGCCAGTAAGAGCGGGCAGTGGCAGCGGGCAGCAGGGTTGCCGCGGAATGGATAAACAAGTCCCGCGGGCCTTAGTTTGGGGACCCCTGATCTAGTCCAACCCCCTGCAATAGCAGGAATATGCAGCTGCCCCATACAGGGATCAAACCTGCAATGCTGACGTTAGCAGCACCATGCTCTAACCAGCTGAGCTATCCAGACTGACGGGCTCTTATGTTCTTTTTCTATAGATCAAAAACAAGGGGGGAAACACATCTGTTATATCAGATCTTACATCTGAACATTTTTATTTATTCTATTCTGGATAAAATATATTCAGAAATGCATACACTGAGGTAGAATGTGTTCATGATAAAATGTGTATTTTAATGCAACCTTTTCGTGCAGATTTTCTTCTTTTAAAAAATTGCAGATTAAGAACATAGGAAGAGCCCTGTTGGGTCTTCAAGTCCCATCAAGTCCAGCATCCTCTTCTTTCAGTGGCCACCCAGATGCCTGTGGGAAACCCATGAGTGAAAGTATGGCGACACTGTCGCCACCATGGATATGTGCTCACCAAGAAGTCCTAAATGACTTGGACACACTTGAGCTCTTTGGTTGCTACCTATGCTCTTACTCTCAAAGACTTGGCAAAAGAGCCTCCTGGAGGAAGCCAGGAAGGCTTGATAGTGGCGCTTGGACTCTGTTCACTGTAGGCTTTTGTAGAACAAAATTAGAATGCCTGGACTAGCGTTTGTCTCCTCTGAGGGCATGCAAAGAAACACTTCCTGGCACATTGCTATTACTGCCAACTCCCTCACACTGGTTGCCTCTGTAAATGGCTGAGCCTCATCAGAGGAAGGGATATTCCATCCATCAAGACGTCCTTTGCTGTCAGAGGAGGAATTACAGCCTGACAGAGCTGTTCTTTGAGAGACTTGAAGGAGAGAGGGGTGCAGGGTTGGCAGGAGAGAGAGAAAGGGAGGCAGCCTGGAGGCAGATCAAAGCTAGGATGCGCCTAAGGCAGCCTGTAATATGTGAGCTCCTATTAGCTTGCAGAGCATTTATCGCTCTACCGGGAATTTCATCTATCACAGCCCCAGCCAGCATGGCCAGTGGTCAGAGATGGTGATCAGTGGTGCCAGAAAACCCTACTTTTGGCCAAGCCATGACTTTATCTACACCCCACATGATGTGGCTTGGCCAATACAGCCAGGTATACCAACTGGGGAGGCCTGGTATCGGTGGTAGCTCACAGGCTGAATCTCTGGCTGCCTATCACCCTTCAGATTCCCTTTCATTCTTCTGAGAGCAGCGAGGCTGTCTTAGAGTGTGAGAAAGTTCCGCATGTAATGAGAAAATATTGTTACATGCACCTCAGTCTCTGAGCGGTGAGAAACTCCAAAGGTTCCAATGCTTACCTAGGATTTGGTCTCCTTGGAATGAAGATCTGTGGAGATGGTGGTGTTTTTAGGAGATACGGTTTTATTTACATGTACAGTGGTACCTTGGTCCTCAAACTTAATCTGTTCCGGAAGTCCGTTCCAAAACCAAAGCGTTCCAAAACCCAGGCGCACTTTCCCATGGAAAGTAATGCAAGATGGATTAATCCGTTCCAGACTTTTAAAAACAACCCCTAAAACAGCAATTTAACATGAATTTTACTATCTAACAAGACCATTGATCCATAAAATGAAAGCAATAAACAATGTACTGCAGTCACACTATCTATCAATCAATCAATCAATCAATAGCTGAACTGGGTTCCACACAGTCACAAAAATAAAACGAAAAGAGCCACAAAAACAAAAATACAAAATAAATAGCAAAAACAGACAGACCTCAGTGTAACACTCAAAACAGAAGTATGGCACTCAAATCATCAGCGTAACACTCAAAACGGAGCACGTTCAGCTTCCTAAAAAAGTTTGCAAACCAGAACACTTACTTCTGGTTTGCAGTGTTTGGGTTCAAAGTTGTTTGAGTAGCAAGGTGTTTGAGAACTAAGGTACCACTATATCTGCAACCTAGGCATAAAATGGAAGGTCTCAAAGCATTAACACTCCAACAATAGCTATTTTTAACTGTTTTTATTGATAACTTTAACGCTTCATTTTATATTTTTGTACCTTGTTTAGAGGTTTTCTTACAATCAAGAAGTATGTAAATTTTGTTAACTAAAATTAACTATTTCAATCTCCCCTTTTTACCCCTGTTTCCACTCTTAATATTCCTTTATCACAATGAAGTATTCTGGGATGATTAAGAAGGGAGGGAGAGAGAGAAAGAAAGAAAGAAAGAAAGAAAGAAAGAAAGAAAGAAAGAAAGAAAGGGGGTATGGAGAAATATATTTTCTCCATGCACAAGAAAGTTTCTTGATGCAAAAATAATATTTTTTTGTTAAAACTGTCCCTAATGAGGCATCCTTCCAATTGTTAATTGTTACCAAGGCAATGACCCCGAGCTAGCCATCTTTAATTAACTTTGAACACATCTCCTGAAATGAGTTTCTCTGGCAAATTGCTTGCCATACCTCTCAGGCACGAAGCAGTGTCTGCAAAGCCTACCCTCCCTAACATATTGTTGCACACCAACCCAATCTCTAAGCAGTGTGAGATTCCGGGTGTTCCAGGCGCTTACTCAGGGTTTGTGTTTTGGGAATGAGGCATGGCAGAGACTGTGGTGTCTTTATTATATATGGTTTATTTACACATATATACAACCTGGGGCTACGATGGAGGGGTTCACAGCATCAACACCTGCAAGAGGGTCTTGGTTTTCCCATAGCCTCAGCCTTGGATTCAAACTGAAATTGAATATCGTGCTCTTGACTCTCTCTCCAGCTTGCTGCCTTTCCTCTAGTCTAGTTCACATTGTTGAAATGAGGGTCAATCATTCCCAGAAAGAACATTCTGTGTGTATTAAACTATGTGAAGTTTCCAGAAGCAGTGAGAAGCTGGTTTCTTTACAAAGACACTCTGAAGAATATTGCTACACATGCACAGTTTTTGGACTGAACAGAGAGAAATGTTTGAACTCTACTATCATACTGTGAAGATGTGAGAGAGGGTCTGGCAGCTTTTAGGGCTGGGCCCAGGTCAGTTTAAGCAGATCCTCTATCAGAGCTGTATTTGAATGTTTCCTGTGATTTATTTCGACTCTCCATGCTTGACTTGGAACTCCTACATGCTTGGAGGCTGTGTGGTACTCTGCTACAAAGGGGCCTGGTACTTGGAAGTGTACTGGATCCAAGGATAGGAGTTTTCATTCCCTAGAAAAACTTCAACAGGTTTCAGGGCTCTGAAAACCCCCAATTGGTTATGAATATACCCCAACACCCATCACAGCCCCAAATCTCTACTTCAAACTCAAGTTTTGTCTTTCTAACGAACTCTGAGTTGAGGGAGGGGCCCCACCCATTTGTCATCTCACACAGAGCCCCTTTCGCTTTGTTCTCCTAATGGGCCATCACCCAAGCAATCACCCCATCAGGAAGCTAGCCTGGCTTATATTTTAACCAGGGGTTAGAAGGGTCCCAATTCCACCCCCCAATTCATAAGAATATAATTTTTTTCTGGATACAGTTGGGGGAATAGATGTTGATCCTCCATTATTACTTCCATCTCCCCTCTCCACTCAGTTTTGGTGATCCTACACAACAAAGAACCTTTCTCAGATTGAGGGCCACATTCCCATTTGGGCAACCTTCTGGGGGGGGTCACATGCCAGTGGTGGGTGGGACAAGAGGCAAAAGTGGTCAGAACTATGAACGTAAATCATACCTTTGTTCAATAGGCTAGTTTCTACACATAGCCACACACCCATCTCCACTCTCCATCCAGACAGCCAATAGGCATTATCAAAGTTCAAAGACTGGCAAAAACACTCAAGGAGGGTATGAAGTAGGAAAGGCAAGGGATGTAGCCTGGAAAGAGGGTGTGTGGCCTTGGGAGAATCCCAAGGGGCATACAGAGATGTCTGGGGGACACATTTGACCCCCGAGGCCTGAGGGGGGGGTCTCTCCTTCCACAGAAGAAGGAAGATATCAAGAACCAGGCATCTGTGAAGTGTGGTGTACTTTGCAGTGATGCCTTACTAAAGTCAACATGGGCTATTCAGCCATTTTCCCTTTGAGATGTAGAAGGCTGAATGCTTGTGAGGACCTGAGGCAGGAATGGGGAATCTGTGGACCTCCAGGTGTAGTTCAACTACCCGTCTCATAATCCTTGGCCCTGCTGGCTGCAGTTGATGGGGTCCAACAACATCTGAAGGGGCTCAGGCTTATCATTCCTAGACTCAAACCGAGGTTTGAATTCACATTCAGTCCTGGTGCTCACCAGGTGACATTAAACCAGACACTACACTTGAGTCCAATTTATCCCACTGAGTTGTTGCGAAAATTGGGTGGGGATGAAGGATGAACTCAGCATGCTACACTGAGTTTCTGGAAGGATTAGTAGGACGTATACCTATCATCAACAACATCAACAGCCCAGTGTATATTCATGGGGATATTAGTGGATCAATGTATAGTCATCATCAAAATATACAGAGGAGGATTTAGAGGAGCAAAGACACTGTTTTTCTTCTTCTTTTTACTTCCAACACGTCAGCTCATGAAATTTGTGAAATCTGAAGTGCAATAAAGGACCTACATCTGCGCTTACTCTCCTCTCTTCATTCATAGAGAACACTCTTCAATACCACACACAAACACACTTTCATTCCTCCACAGTACTTATCCTCCATACTGGTACATCCTCTTTCCTTCCTGCCTTCACAAAAGCCTACAGTGAATTCAGTCCTCCTTCCCTTACAATGGATTGCAAATTCCTTAATAGGTGCTGGGCAGCATCCAAAATTTCCCCCTCTCTCCCCCCCACCTCTGCCACTTTCTCTCTTTGTTTTTGCTGCTCACAGAGCAAGACTGCAAATGCTCTGAATCTTTCTTTTCTCAGCTCCCCCCCTTTTTTTTTTTTTGCAAACGACAAGTTTAGCCACTGCTGAAGTAGGGTGTCGATGTTCATCTCAGATCTGTACAAAGGTCTGTAAAGAAGCATTTCAGAAGCCTGGAAGAGGATAGCATCCCACCCTCCCTCTTATGTGAGGTGGGTGCAGAGCCCAGGAGATCCCACAGGGCAGCCCCCACCATTTCCTCCCTAAGGGTGGAAGGAGACCGGTAGCGCCTCTTAGTCCCTGAGAGGCCACTGTGGAGGCAGCATGGGGGACGGGGCTGCAGAGGAGGCAAAAGATCTCGCCTCCAGGGAGGGTCCCGCAGCAGCCACAAGCAATGCATTCCTTGGAGATCAGATCTGCTGCCCCGGTTGACCCTGACACCCAAGGCAGTTATGTCAGCTTGCCTCATGGGTGGGTGGGCCAGCCCTGAGTAGACCAGGCCTTTATTTTGCATGAAACATCCAGTGTACTTCTCTACGTGAGAGAACCCAAACGCAGCCATGGAAACACCTTCTAAATAGTGGCTCCGGAATTATGCCAAATGTAGTGATAGAATTCTGGACTGTACCATTCCAGGCATTTTAACAACAACAGCAACAATCCTGTATTTCTTCAGCACTCCTTCACCTTTTAAAATGTGTGTGCGCGCACATGCACACACACACACACACACACACACAATCCCAAGCATGCGAAAAAGAAAACTGCTAGAAGATGGGAGAGAAAGAGTTAACTTCATCCTCTTTCTAACATGCTTGTTTGTAGGGAGTTTTATTTAATGAACCTTCAAAAGGCACACACCCCCCCAACTGGAGTCCCTGAAGTGGAACAGCCCAGACCTGGATTACTTTAGCCTGCTATTTTACTCTGAGTAGAGCTTTCTCAATGGAAAAGATCGACCAGCAGCTCATTTACATAAACCCACCATAAGAACAAGCAACGAGAAAGACATAGCGGGGAGTTAGCAAGGCGGGGGTAAGGAAAGGAGAAAAGAGCCTGCTTTTTGTCCAGCAATAGCTGCGCGCACACATGCACATTCAGAGCACATTTCCCACCTCAAAGAATTCTGGGCACTGTAGTTTGTTAAGGGCTGCTGGGAATTTTAACTCTGTGAGGGGTAAACTACAGTGCCCAGAATTCTTTGAGGGAAATAATGTACCTCAAAAGTATGCGAATCCAGGTTCTCAGGCAAAGCCTAATACTGTATCTTTTCTTAGACCTGCTCCTTTTAACTGAACCAGTGTGGTTAGAGCATCAGAATGGGATCTGGGGGACCAGGGTTCAAATCCTCACTCAGCCATGAAGCTCATTAGGTGACCTTGGGCCAGTCACTGCCTCTCAGGTAACCTGCCTCAAAGTGTTGATTTGGGGATTAAATGGGGAGGGGTAGAGACATGTACACCACATTAACCTTCTTGGAGAAAAAGGTGGGAAATAAATGCCACTTATTTGCATCTGCGTTGTCTACAGAAGGTCACAGGTTTGTTCCCTGTCATCTTTAGGCAGGGCTCAGAGAGACCCTTCTTTGCCTGAAATCCCGGGGAGCTGCTGCTGCTGCCAGCCAGTGTGGGCTTTACTGAGGTAGATGTGTCAATGGTCTGACATGACATAAGACAAATTCCTGTGTTCCTCTGAGCAGGTTTCCCTCACGATCAAGACGCCTGCTGTTTGTGTCTTGCTTGCTCCAGCCCTCCCCATTCTGATATCCTTAGAAAAAGACGCTTGTTCCTTCCCCTCCAATTGCTTAGTTAGGGTGGTTGCCACGAACAACGCCTAGGATATTAAGGTATTGCATAAAATAGGAAGTGAGTGGCCTTCCGACCGGGAGGTTAGGTTTGCAAGGGTTTCACTGGGGTTGCCCCAGTTTAAGTATAATGCATTCTCCTAGCCTAGAGAACTTTCTCCGGTTCCACCCGAAACGATTTTGCCCATTCCTGCCAAGAGACCATCGCTCTCTCCAAGTTAAGCAAAAATCTTCGCACTGGGACCAACAGAGCGCCTGAATCGCCTTTTACCCCCCACGAGGAGGGGGGGGAGCCCAAACATTTTTAGATTCACTGAAATGTGTGGATGGACCGCGCTGTCACTTTGCAGAGCCTATTCAGCTACTAAAGATTAAAAAAACAACCTCCGGCTGATCCATAAAAATCGTGCAATCCTGCACGCAGGTTACGCTGCTTAAATCCCATTGACTTCAATAGAATCAAAGCAAGCCGTGTGTAGGATTGCCAGCCAAATCTCCACAAAGGTTTGCATGCGGTTTCCATTCCTCACCATTCCCTTTTCATCATTTTTTCCGCAACAGAAGTGAATTCAATAAAATCCATCAGCTTCCAGCTCGAATGCAACACAGACACAAGAAATTATCTGCACAGATGCCATTCCAGCTCGTATTTTCCAGCTAAATTTAGGCTGCAGTCCGAACTCTGTTTACCTGGCAGTAAGATCAATGGAATTCAATAGCCCTTACTTCTGAGGGGGGTTGCGATGTTAATGTTTAAAGTGTCCTTTTAAATCATTCTAGGGCTCGGTGGGCGTTTCCTGTTATTTCTGTTGCAATAAAGAAGCAGACTTCCTTATAGTACTTCTTGTTGACAAGGGAATGTCATGACACTGACTAGCGTTTCAGTCTTTCCCAACTTTGCCTGGAAAAAAATTAGGATTGAATCTGGGACCGTCTACATGCAAAGCAGATATAATCACTGAGCTGTGGTTCTGTCCCAACTGATGGGGTCAGATTAAAAAATTATTCTGACCATTGGCTTCTAAGGATTCAGAATATTATTGCAGTGTGGCAGGTTTTTACTCCCAAAGTTGTTTAAATGTTCTAGATCAACCAATACTGGGAAAAGGGGATACTAAATAGAATAAAACCACAATAACACTTATCTTTAATTACTAGAATAGAACTGCAACTGCTTTAAAATATACAGTGTAGTAGTTACCAAGTATATAATGGGATACTTATAATATAATGGGATACTAATAATAGTTTTTCCCAGCTGTTTACTGCCTTTCAGTCCTATCTACCACTGTCCCTAAGAACAGTGACCTGGGACCGCCACACAGTGGAGTTTACTTCCAAGTAAGCATGAATAGGATTGAGCTGCAATTCCATGTGCGTTAAACTGGATGAGTGCATCATTGAACTCTGTGGGATTTGTTTCCCAGTAAACTTGCATGGGATCCTGCTGGGCATTGCTTTCACTGACCCTCTCTCTTTTACCCATCCCACCTCCCCATCCCAAATATTCAGCAGGTTAGTTGTCCCATTAATTAAACTCTGTTCCCCAAATCAGGACAATATCTTGTTATTCTACCTTTGTAGCCGAAGGGAGGGATCTGTCTTCCTAACTCTGGTCCTGGGCGATTTCGGCATTCAGCACCATAGGTTCTGGACAGCGACCTTTTCACCTTCCAAGGGAAACAAGCCAAAGTAGTTCCGTTGTCCTGTTGAATTGGTGGTAAAGGGAGCGGAGAGCATTTCTTCAAGCGCCATATGACGGATGGATAGGGGTGGACTATATAAAGATTATATTTTGAAAACCAGGTGTGTCTGCTTAAAGATATGCAGAGAATAAAAACTTTTTGGGACAGAAAGGAAAATGTCAGTTTGAGCATATCTTAAGCCCTTTAAAAATGTCCAGTAGTATCCACTACGGAATATATTTGGCAAGTGCTTACTTTTCCCGGACCTGCCTACTCGGAAGTAAGCTGCAGTAGATTCCATGGGTGTATATACTGCAGCCTTAAAGTTTTGACTAGATCGTGCCCTTACGCTAACTTGTACAGTATATAAACAAGATTCACGTTTTCGCAAAACATCCAGACACATTTCCTTTTCATTTCTGATAGATTTATCTCTTTTTTAAAAAAAATTAAAAAATCAGATCCACTTTCTTGACCCTACACTGAATTTTTTTAAAAAGAGAACTCTGTCAAAATTATTTACAGTTTATACTAGTTTTTTAAGCTTCTGATTGAGTCATTCAACCGTTCTAAAGAGATCTTATTCTTTGTTTATTAATAAAAAAGACCATTATGTTCTTATTCATAAAAGTCGGTGTCTTTCATCCTTGTTAAATGAAGTATCTTTTCTTTCGCTGTAGAAGATGTTCAGATTTTTCATAATGTGAATGCCGTGTTTATTTTTACTATGGAAATTCGTTTTGTTTCCGTACTTTTAGGGAAGTGAGAGTTATTCCTTTGCTGCTATGAGATTACATAGGATGGGGTGGGTGCGTAGCGGGAGGCGGCTGTCTCCACCGAGAAGCGATCTTTGTAAAATATCGAGGTAACCAAGGAAACATACTTTGCTTTTTTAAAAAGAGGCGATAGACTGAATAGTCCAGGATGTGAGTACAGAACCTGCCTTAGAACCAGATTGTTCTGGGAACATGGGCGGGGGGGATCTGTTTCTCTAATTTCTCAGTTCTCTGCTAACGAAAATTGCGACATTTCTGGTAACAATCGCAATATTAATTATACTATTTCTCCAGAATTCCGGAATGTATTGCTACATACAAATTTATATATGATATATTGGTAGATGTATGAATTGATTTATACACCGCTCAATCACCTATGTATAACTAGGCGGTATAACTGCGTAATAATCCACACCCTGACCTACATTTAGCGTGTGTAATTAATTGCAAGATCATCGGGGCATGTTACTCTATGAAAGCGCCATGTAAAATTGATTATGTAATTATAAATAATGCAGAAACGGAAGGAAAGGGGAATTTAGAAATAGGCGGATTAAATTCAATCAGTCTAAGTATTAGTGGGGGTTTTTGTTTTTTTACTTCTAGCACATTCCAGTTTCTCGCGCGCGCCCTTGCCTGCCAGTTTTCTATATTAGAGCAGTGCAATCCTGAAGTAAGTCCCACTATGTTAAGTTCAATGGGGCTTACTTCCAGGTAAATGGGCTACAGGATACACTTGTAGACATGCATAGAATTGTGCTCTACGCTACATTACTGGAGGAGGACATTACTGGTTGGAATGTGATTTAGAATAAATTCCTTCATGGCTGTCCACCAATTAACGAATGTATACTTGATTAAGCACCTGCCTTTCCACCAGTTAATGACTGATTGAAGTGAAATGCATTTTTCATATAGCCAAATATTCAAATCTAGACAAAGTTCTGAGATATTGACCGAAGCATAAAGAGACGTGGGTCGTCCCCCCCCGGAAATGCCATATTTTATATTTTGGTCCCCCCTCCGCCCCAATTCTCTGCTGCAAGAGAGTAATATTTCAATAGAAGACATGCACGCTTCAGTATATCAGGACATCGAACTTAAAAGTGATCCCTTCAATCTCAACCCCCTCTATGAAAATTTGCCATCTCCAATTAAAATTGGACCCACATCATTAATCAACTAAAAAACTGAGTTGATTAATCTACCCATTAAACCTTCAAGCCCTACAGTTAAGTAATTGTCGAAGGGAAATAGCTCATCCGAAAATCCGCGCTCCTTCCTTCTCCTTTGCTAAACTAATAACGCTTCTGAACAGTTTCTGTGTTACTTTCCTCCAGTTGCAGGGAAGTAACTGTTTTCAAGTACTTAATAACAAACCGGATTAATGTCATCACCATTCAGCTTGTCACCTGGCATTCCTGCTGAATGGGGGTACCTTCTGTTTGTTTGTTTGTTTTTGTTTTGTTTTGGTTTTTTTTCCCCTGGGAGATGGGAAACAGGGAAACCACCTAGGACAGAGGGGAACTTTCGGAGGCTGTATGAGCGTTTCGTCCAGGCTACCTCTGTTGAAATGACGCCCCTTTTAGACTTGTGTAAAATTCAGCTCTCCATGGAGGAAACACAAACCTCTGCACCCCTCTTGTTACTCAGTAATATAACTTTAGTGAAGAAGAAGAAGAAGAAGAAGAAGAAGAAGAAGAAGAAGAAGAAGAAGAAGAAGAAGAAGAAGAAGAAGACTTCTACCGGACTGCAAGCCCATGCCACAGACCATCAAAATCCATGGGTGGCATTCAGTGCTACTGAGAGCAGACCCATTCAAGTTAACGGGCACTTATTCATTTCAATGGGTCTTCAGGTAATCTCATTCTTCTGGGAAGGTTCCATTGCCTTCAATAGTTGCTTTACCTTAGTCATGTAAATTTTTAGAAATGATTTCCTGACACTGTTTTAAAGTATGATTTGTGAACCCAAAGAGGAATAATATGCTCATATGATTGGAAGTAAGGATTTTTCAGGACATCCCAAAGGTTTCTATCCGGTGTGAGTCCTGCTCATAGTAGAACTATAGAAATTGAATAGAGTGGCATGGGCGTGGCCAGGATTTTTGTTAGGGGGCAGGCTTTTGGATTTGTATTGATTCTTGTTGATTTTTAATGATTTTGGGGGGCAGCTGTCCCTGCCCCCCCTCCATGGCTACGCCCATGGTCTGTGGTTGTATTCGGAAAATGAGGTGTCCTGGTCGACATCAGTCACTCAAAACGTGTATTGGGAATGCCTGTCTCACCAATAGATACAGTGGCATGGCGAATACGTGTGCAAAAACTGTCTATGCGCCAACACGTAGATTTGTGCGGAAATGTCTTGAGACCTGCACTGAAGGGGAAAGTGGTGCTCACTCACAGTAGAACTATAGAAATTGAAGGATTTAAGTTACGTAGCCATGTCCATTAATTTCAATGGGTCTACTCCGAGTAGGACTAACGTTGGCTGCAACCAAAATATATAGAAATGTATAGGGCTGGTTATTTATAATTTGCAATGTAAGGTTTTGCTTCGAACATTGCTGATTATGTCTGAAGTGTAAACCTTTGGGTAGGAAGTATGTATATGCGTTTTTCTAATACATATAAAACCATGCTAAGTTTTTCACGGTGGGAGCGGAGACTTCTTGTGGGCGACAGATAATATTTGGGGAAGCACAATAGCTCAGTGGTAGAGCATCTGCTTTGCATGCAAAAGATCCCGGGTTCAATCCCCCGCATCTCCACGTAGGGCTGGGTTCCTGGTCTGAAACTTGGAGAGCCACTGCCAGCCAGTGTAACCAAATGTAAACAATAGTGAGTTCGGTGAACCGATGGACTCGATGGATTCAGTACAAGGCAGTTTCCTATGTAAGTTAAGCTCAACGCTACACTGCAGTACTCTGACCCTGCAGAAGGCACGCCCGTATGTGATCAATCCATCAGGATTTATTAGTCAGCTGACCATAATACACACCAAAAGGACCTGTCAAAAAAGCACATATATACCATATAAAGGCAGCATTGGCATCAATCCTATCAAGATAAAGAGCAAGTAGCAATTCATCTGATCTACCAAGAGGAGCACTTAACTAAGGGAAAGAGCAGGCGTCCCTGCGTGCGCCCTTAAGAGATTCAGTTAAAATGCATTGTCCGACAGAGGAGCTTTACAGAAGTAAGAAGTATCTTAAAATCATAGAATTGTAGAGTTGGGAAAGATCACGAGGGTCATCTAGCCCAACCCCCTGCAATGCAGGAATCTTTTGGAGAGGGGGAGGGGGGACCGTGATTTAGGGGGGGAGGGGGATATGGTTCCTCGCATCGTACCAGATGACTAGAATCACCCAATGAAGTCCTTTCAAGTATAAAAGGCGAACACAACGTAAGTTGCTTATGGAACTCCCTGCCACAAGATGTGATTATGACTATCAACATATGTGGATTTTTTTTTTATTTTTTTTTTAAGGATTAGGCAAATTGCTGAAGACAAGTCCAGACCTATAGGGAAATTGAATAGCAGGTCCTGGGAAAAGACAAAAGCAGAATGTTGCTGCCTATAAACTTCCACATCCATCCTTCAGACTTCTGGCGGAGCAAGGATGGCGGACTAAATGGCCATTTGTTCTATTCCAGTTAGGGCCATTTTTACGCATTGCATTTTACAATCATATCCGAAACGAATAATTAAATATACAGCATCCCATTTACCCCTCTTTAATTTATGCATGGGGTATTTTTATCATTATAAATATCTAAGCATGTGCAAATTTGCACATTGGTATTAATTTGCAAAATAGGCTTCAAAAATGCCGCATCACAAACATTGAGAAAACGGTGTGTGGGTCTGTTGCCTTTTCTATTGGTTTTGGTCACGAATGACCTGTCTACCTAAAAACGAACTTGTATATTATCCTGGGTTTGCCAAGCGCTTGCACGCAAAGTGTTAGTTCACACGTGCGTGGTCATCGATTGAGTTATATCCCCTTGACTGTGTACTAACACTGGGGGGGGGGGGGACTGCGTTTGAGGGGAGGGATATGCAAGTTCGACCGCCTGTGTCCCATTAAGACGCACAGGTTCTTATAATCATACACGCACGTCTGTATCAAGCCTGAAACACACAGTCTTGGATTTGTGGTCCTATGCTTGCAAGCCGAGGTGCAATGGGACATGATCCATTCCGACCCCCGGAAATCCAATTGATTTTAATAGACACGTGCTTGATTACTTCCCACTCAAATCAATGGAACTGACCAGTGCGCAGCTTTAGGTGGTCCTCCTGCATTATACAAGAGCTCCCCGCGACCCCACCCCATAAACTGTAGTAATTTCAGATCCTCCGAGGATGATCGCTGGAATGCCTTTCATTTACGGCAGGAATAGCAAGCAGGGATAGCTAAGAGGCGCAAGTACAGTATGAATCCTGCCCTTAATTGACAAAACACGCACACTTTATGTTGTGTATTGGGCTCTCCTTGAATAGCCTGGCCGATCCTTGGATCTCGCCAGACACGCGTCTCTCAGGGAGGAAGCCAATGTCAAAGAGCCTTTGTCCATTTCATTTCGTCCGTTTCACTCTGGAAATGTCATTTTCTTTTTGAAATCTCTCTGCAGAGCCCTCTGGGACTCTGCCACGGTGCTTGCTGGCAGACACAAGAAGGCTCGGGAACACACCTGACCATGGGGTTTTCTCGGGCTAGGGGTCGAATTCACACCACATCGCAACAGACGGGCTGCCTTAAAGCAGGAAGGGAATCGCCTAAGTTGAAAAACAGCAAGAAAAGGCCCGCAGCTCTCGCTAAGGTTTCAAACCGTGCAGATTTGCTCTGGTAGGGTTTGGTGTCATTTTTGGTAGGTGCCACTGGAAATCTTTTTTGTGGCCTCGTTTCTGTGGTGGTGGCTACCACCAAGGAGCGAGGGAAGAAGACCGCAAGGCGGATGGAGAAGGGTCTCCTTTTAACATATAATTACACTCGTCTTTTTTCCTGAGCAGTTTCTAGCAAGCTTTGCCGATTCTTTCACTCTCTCCAACCGCTCTCGTCTCTCTGCTCCCCAGATATCCAAAGCTGGTTGTTTTGTTTAATTAAACTCAATGTCAGCTTTAATTTTCTGCCCGATTGGCTCGCTATGCCTTTATAGGAATTAACATTTTGTTTATATATGTCATTGCACTTTGTATAGACTGGCGCGTTTTTGCCGAGGGGAGAGGCGATTTCTTTACAGTAGATGGACCGCCCTGGAGGAAGCGAGGCCTAGCGCAACTTGCATACGGGAAGGGCGATTTCGAGGCTTTGGGCATTGCGGGGTGCGGGTGGTGCGTGAGAGTGGCCTCGATTGCGCCCCACTCCCGGCCGAAAAACCATTGTGGCCGGCGTAGACAAAGGCGAGGAGCGGGGAGAAGGAAGTCAAATATACCCATTGCCAATTGCGCACGAAGGATCTGCATTTTTCTGTGCTGTTTTAGTTAATCCGGAGCAGCTGCCACGCCTGTATTCCGTATTCAAAAAAATGCTAGCACTGGCCTGTAATCCAATGCAAGGCTTCCAAATAAGAAGGTATAGGGATTGGACTGCAAAACGCCCAGTTAAGCCCTTAATGCGAAGGATGCAACAATCCACTTACGTATTTATTTACAAATGAGACAAATTCACCACAAAGTAGCGCGGCAGGTTACCACTACGTATTTAAAGCATGCAATATTTAAACAATTTAAAATGGACCACAAATCGTTTACTAGGCAATAGAGGTGGATTCACAAAAACCACGCAAATTTTGGCCTGGGTGAAGATGTCCATCTTGACCCCCCATTCTACCACCAGTCTTGGGGTTTAGATTGTGGTCTCCTCCAGACTGGGTTTGTTCATTTGTTTGCAGAGGTATTTGGAAACATGTCACTGAGCACATCCATGGGCTCCCTGGCCAATGGAAACAGTCAGGGCTGGATTTAGGTTTGATGAGACCCTAAGCTGCTGAAGGTAATGCGGCCCTTTATATGTCCAGCTGTCCTTTGTCAACAACAAATTGTTACAGTTTTTTGTGTTGAATAGGTCCTATATGCTATATGGTAATTTATGGACCTAATGGGTATCTAAAGCCATTTGCACATGTTGCCATGTAACCAGTCCATGCAGAGTGATATTTTAGGGAGCCGGCTAGCAGGCAGAACCCATTACTTACATCATAGCAGCCTACACAACACAAAACACTTTTGGTGTATGTAGGTTTTATTTTATTTGTTTTTTTATCTTATATTTTGGAAATGCACATCCAATTTTTTTTCCTTTAAATTTTTTGGGGGCCCCCAAGAGAGTGGGGCCCTAAGCTATAGCTTGTTTAGCTTATACATAAATCTGGCACTGGAAACAGTGGAGACCTGGACAACAGCAGAGCAAAAAAGCTTTGAGCAAAACCTTGATGGTGGTGGAAGAGGAGGTGGAACAGAGGCAGTGCTCCTGTCATTATCCTGTCTGTTATGAGTAGAAGATCCCTCATTGCCACCATACCGAAGTCAGGTGCCACCTTTTAACTTGTCTGATGCATGGCAGTGCAAGATTTAGGGCAGTACGGGCAGTCCTCCCCCACAGGGTGCTAAGCCAAGGGGTACAAAACTGAGGAGATCCATCATTGAGAAGATCCATTTGGGGGCACCAAGTTTTGGTATTGTCATATTATGACAGATGAGCAAAGTCTGCCCTTGTGCATGGACTGCTAGAGAATCTTAAAGCACAGACTGAGAAGAAACCAGTAGAGGACATCTTCTTCAAGCCTCTTTGCCACTTTGTCTGAAAATATAATGCACAACGCTTCATTGGAAAGATGCTTGCTAGCCAGACCGATGGTTTAGGAGACAGAGGTCCTTGTTGTTGTTGTTTCTTGCTTCCACTTGGAGGTGGGGAAGGGGCTTCCTGGAAGATCCTATCATATTAGTATTATTATTATTATTATTTTATACCCCACCCATCTGGCTGGGTTTCCCCAGCCACTCTGGGTGGCTCCCAACAAAATATTAAAAACACGGTAAAACATCAAACATTAAAAACTTCCCTAAACAGGGCTGCCTTTAGATGTCTTCTAAAAGTCAGATAGTTGTTTATCTCCTTGACATCTGATGGGAGGGCATTCCACAGGGTGGGTGCCGCTGCCGAGAAGGCCCTCTGCCTGGTTAGAAGTGAAGCCCACAAAAAACAATGAAAAACTTGTGTGGAGTAGATTTGTAATGATTCTTTTTGAGGAAAGGTGGCATACAAATAAAATGATGACAGTTATGATATTTTTGCTGCCATGAATTGGGTTTTTTTGAAGAGTGTTTCCATAATTACGCCTTTAGGCACTTCCAGACTAGACAATTCTCCAATCCCAGTAAATCAGCCAATTATCCCAAAGCTATTTTTGCCACAAGTGCACATCTTGATTTCATTCTCCTGAAACCTCTAATCATCACTCCTTCTCCTTCCCCTTCATATTACTCTCCAGTTGTTCTTGTTCTTGTTACTGTTTGCTGTTTTGTAGTCTTTAGCCTTAAGTTTGCAATGGCCGGCTTTATAGTGGGGAAGACTACAACCATAACATGTAGTCCTATTCAGGTTTACTCATAAATAAGTTCTATCATGTTCAAAGGGAAAGAATGATTACCTCCCAGCCATAGGTCATCATTCAGTGTGCCACAACACCCATCAGTAAGTTCCTTTGGGTGTACCATAATGTCAGTGAGGATTGTTCTGAATAAAATGTAATTTGAAATCCATATTTCAAGTATACTATCAGTGCCTTCACCCCTGCTGATAATGCAGATTCACTGATGGATATAAGTATAGCTAAAATACTACACATTGGGTGCAATCCATCTCCCACTCTGTTAGTAAATAATAATAATAAATAAATAAAATATTAAGTGCAATTCATCTTCCAATGCAGACAGTGGCTTCAGTCATGTTCATTTGATAATATGTCTAGAATGGTTCTGTTGTGTCTTGCATTTTTCTAAAGTCTGATGGGGCTGAGCTAACATGGTGGCTTCCCCTCTGAAAACTGCAGAAGACTTGCTGCCTTGTTTTGAGATGGAGCAAGTGAAGGCTAGCACCGTATGAGGTGCACCTTCCCCTGCAACTTTGTATGAGTTTGGAAGCTAGAGCAATGTTAAGCTTCCTGAGACCAGAGTCTGCAATGGAAAACACAGGAAGGGAAGAACAAAGACCTTTGTGGTTCCCCCTAAGTCCCCTTAACTGCTCTTCCCTTTCATTTCTTAAGGTCTGTGTTGCCAGTTTGTCCTGTCCATATCTAATTGTGGGATTTCCAGCCCAAATCACAAAGGCATGGAATAGCTCAATTACTAGAGCAGGAGACTCTTGAACACAAGGTCATGGGTTCAAACCCCACAAGGGTCCCTTCTTACTATATGATTCTATGATTGCCAGACTCATAGTTTCTGAATCAACCCTGATTTACTGTTTTGGTGGGAATTTCTAACAAAAGAGATAATCCCATGTATTTCCTTCCTGTCTGAGCTCTCTCTTTCTCTCTCACCACCGATGTGAGCAGACATACATGCCTGGCCTCTCCTCAGAGCCCAGACTCCATTTTGGATACTCATTCTGTATTTCCGTGACCAAGAAGTATTTCCCCCTGCGTAGTACATGTGGGATGTAAAACACAGGAGCAGTCAATTACAACATTCCTAGAGTGTACATGTTTAAACATGGGGAGGGATGTCTGTCCAGCCAGCAGGTAAACTTCCTGGGACAAACTTCCTCCGCATGTGACCAGAGGTGGGTGTGGCCTCACCTGTGCAGGTAATAATAAAAGCACAAGGCAGGGCAGCCATCTCTCTCTCTCTCTGCCATCTTCCTTCCAAGATGAATTTTAACAGGGAGAAATGTAAAGTATTGCACTTGGGCAAAAAAAATGAGAGGCACAAATACAAGATGGGTGACACCTGGCTTGAGAGCAGTACATGTGAAAAGGATCTAGGAGTCTTGGTTGACCACAAACTTGACATGAGCCAACAGTGTGACGCGGCAGCTAAAAAAGCCAATGCAATTCTGGGCTGCATCAATAGGAGTATAGCATCTAGATCAAGGGAAGTAATAGTGCCACTGTATTCTGCTCTGGTCAGACCTCACCTGGAGTACTGTGTCCAGTTCTGGGCACCACAGTTCAAGAAGGACACTGACAAACTGGAACGTGTCCAGAGGAGGGCAACCAAAATCGTCAAAGGCCTGGAAATGATGCCTTATGAGGAACGGCTAAGGGAGCTGGGCATGTTTAGCCTGGAGAAGAGGAGGTTAAGGGGTGATATGATAGCCATGTTCAAATATATAAAAGGATGTCACATAGAGGAGGGAGAAAGGTTGTTTTCTGCTGCTCCAGAGAAGCGGACACGGAGCAATGGATCCAAACTACAAGAAAGAAGATTCCACCTAAACATTAGGAAGAACTTCCTGACAGTAAGAGCTGTTCGACAGTGGAATTTGCTGCCAAGGAGTGTGGTGGAGTCTCCTTCTTTGGAGGTCTTTAAGCAGAGGCTTGACAACCATATGTCAGGAGTGCTCTGATGGTGTTTCCTGCTTGGCAGGGGGTTGGACTCGATGGCCCTTGTGGTCTCTTCCAACTCTATGATTCTATGATAAGTAAACAGTTTTGTTTTTACTAAAATGGTTGGTTCATCCTTAGCAATGGAGACAGAACAGGAAAAGGTCAGTAGACCACAAATAATCAGGGATAAAAGGTGTAACTGCCTAATTCTTAGCTTTCAGTAAACTGCAAAAGAACATAAGTGTTTTTACTCTGCTAAAAGGGTTTCATGGCCTGTTTACTCTTATATCTGCTGCAACAATCTCCTCACTCCTCTTGGTCTCCCCAGGAGAGGCATGAAGAGGGTGGAGGAGAAATTGGCACCCCACAGGCGCAGTCTCAGATTGTTTGGGGAAAACCTGGAAGAGGAGGGGACTAAGGCAGCTGTGGGAAGGTGGGGACCTTCAGTTTCCACAACTGCTTCATGAGGAAAGACCTACCAAAGAAGAGTTGTTGTGCTAATTGGACCTGACACCCTGGTGCAAACCCTGTCTTTTTTCTAACAGAGAGTTAACTCCACTTACTTTGTGTGACATACTGCTGGCTCGCTCTCTCTCTCTCTCTCTCTCTCTCTCTCTCTCTCTCTCACACACACACACACACACACACACCTGTCCTCCATCCAAGCAAGGAAACAGTGTTGTGAGAATTCAAGGACACATCCCAGCCCGTCCAAAACACTCAAGGAAGATGCAAAGTAGGGCCTGCAAGGGGTATGGACCACAGAAAGACTGAGAAGGAGGTGTAGCAGATTCAGAAAGAGAGACCTTGGACCAGATAGAGAGGCTTGGAGGGGCACATTTGACCCCCAGACCTGAGGCTGCCACCCCTGTGCTCACGGAATCCCAGGATGAATCTAAGGCTGATACAGACTTGATGTGCGCACATCTACCAGAATAATGCTTGGACTGGTCCTGGGTGGAAGGAGCAATCTGAGCCCTTTCCTTGGTCAATGGGGATGGTAGGCCTGCTATAAGTTGTGTTTTCTTCTGGGAACATTTCTCTGCTTCGATGGGTCCCCAGAAGGACAGGCAAGATGCCAGGCAGAGCCCAGATATCTCCTTGCTTGATTGGCTTGTCTTCATCTCTGGGGGGAGGCAAGCAGGACCTCCCACAAAGCCCAGGAGGAAGGAAGATCAAATGCAATCTCTCTTAGAAGGAGCCAGAGAGCAAAAGAGGCACCCGCGTGGTGCAACATGCCAATCACTTGGCAGGGGCAGAGCATCCTGCTGGCTCTTCTCACTATCGGTCCTGAACAGGCAGCTTCTGCACAGCAGCAGGTTGGAGTAGAAGGCTAGCCATGAATAAACACAAACCACCACTTATACACTTGCACAAAAACCCCTCCGTTACACTCTGCACGTAGGATTACTGAAAACTACTGGTGAGAGTGCTCTAAGAAAGGGGTGCTCTTTAAGCAGGTTTGGTGGCGTGTTGAGAACAGGGATGAGTGGATCTCTCCATTTCAGTTTCCCTCAGGCTCCATCTGCACTATACAGCAGCATCGTACACAGCTTCCCACAAAGAATGCCTCCTGTCCATCATCAGCTGGGATAGCTCAGTAGAGCATGTGATCTCAGGGTTGTGGGTTTAAGCCCCACATTGGGCAAAAGGGTTCCTGAATTGTAGGGGATTGGACTAGACACTTCTGGTCCCTTCCAACTCTACAATTTCATGATGCTATGATCGGACTGTAGTTTGTTAAGGGTGCTGAGAGTTGTTTGGACTGAAGACTCCCCATTTCCCCTCCTAGAGCTACAATTCCCAGTGTTTCCTGTGAAGAAGTATTGATGGTTAAACAATGTGGGATGTAATCCATTGGAGCAGTCAAATACAACATTCCTTGTTTCCCTAAAGTGGACACAGACAGGGGGTGTTACTCCAGCCAAGGTAGAATTTCCTCTTACACCTGATCTGGAGCATCCTCCACCTGCATGTGACCAGACAGGTGGGTGTGACCCTTGCAGACCCTACTAAGGGGCCAGTCATGCAGCCATCTCTCTCTTGATGCTCCTCTCTTCCATTTTGGCCACTGCTCCTTGTGCATCTGATGCTGTCTTCTGGCTCTCTGTCAGCAGCACATGGGCCCATCCTTACAACAACGTAAGCTACACTGTATCTGTAACTACAAGCTAAAGCCTGCCTTCAGGGATCATACTGTGAACTGAATGTGAGTAAACTTTTCATTACTTATAAGGAAGACTCTTGTGTCTTTATTCTTTTTGGAGGGAATCAAAGGGGTCTTACCAGGAATATACTCTAATCTGGGCATGCCAGATTGGATTGCTTAATTAAAGTTATTCAAACGATTCTGCAACTAGCTTCTTGCTGTGTAAAGGGGAAGGAGCTCTGCTATTTTAAAATGGGGTTTCAGAGTTTTTAGGGGGTTTTGAATGTTTTATGTAGATTTTCAGTTTCATTGTTCCATATGGGACAATGACAATAAAGAGATCGTATATATATTGTATATTGTATATCGTATATATATAACTCACTAGCGTGAGAGGCGAAGGATAATATTTAATCAATATATCCTCTCCTACTATCTACAACATTCCCACAAACAACTCTAGGTACGGCAGCTCTGGGAAGGGAATAGGGGACTCCCAACAACTCACAGCACCTTTAACAAACTACAATACCCATAATTCTTTGGAGAAAATCATGACAGTTTAAAGAGCTATCATTGCGCTTTAAATGTATGGTGTGAATGTGACCCAAGTCAGACCACTGGTCCACCTGGCCTAGTATTGCTTTCTCTGACTGGCAGCAGCTCTTGCAAGGTCTCAGGCAGATATCTTGTTGCTAGAGAAGGAAGGACTTGCCAATATCGTTTCCCCTGTTTTTCCAATCTTAAATTTAATTCTCCACATTTCCGCAGCCATTTGCAGGTGTGTTTTTTAAAAAAAATCCACACGAAAATGCATCCACAATTTCTTGCTGATTTCTCCTAATTAAACACATTCGTATATGAAGTTTCAACCAGTGCACATAGTTGGCAGACAATTTCCCCTAATATAATGCATGTTTGTACATTGTTTTGATGAATATATTTATTCTTATGCACACTATCCCCTAACATGCATTCTTGCAAACATATGTTGGAGACCTGCATTTCATAATTCAGATAAGTATGAACTTCAAAGGGATAGTGATTTGGTTCGAATACTTTTTCAGAAAGTGCAAAATTTGATAGCTTCAGCTTTAATGGGACCTTAGGTGAAGGGTAGGTAAATAATCATCATCATCATCATCTGAATTGAATTTCTCCTCCATCCCCTGCATGCTACTTTTATTTATTTATTGAAGTTATACCTCGCCTTTTCTCCAAGGTGCTCAAAGTGACATATATAGTCCTCCTCCACCCCTTCCTCCTCCTCCTCCTGCTCTTTCTCACAACAACTCTATAGTGTAGGTTAGCCTGAGAGACTGGGGCTGGCCCAAGGTCACCTAGTAAGCATCATGGCTAAGTGGAGGTTTGATCTCTGGTCTCCCAGGTCCTGGGACGCAGGTGGCGCTGTGGGTAAAGTCTCAGTGCCTAGGACTTGCTGATCGCAAGGTCGGCGGTTCAAATCCCCATGGCGGAATGAGCTCCCGTCGTTCGGTCCCAGCTCCTGCCCACCTAGCAGTTCATAAGCACCCCTAAGTGCAAGTAGATAAATAGGTACCGCTTTATAGCGGGAAGGTAAACGGCGTTTCCGTGTGCGGTGCTGGTGCTGGCTCGCCAGCTGCCACTTAGTCACGCTGGCCACATGACCCGGAAGTGTCTCCGGACAGTGCTGGCTCCCGGCCTCTTGAGCGAGATGAGCGCGCAACCCTAGAGTCGGACACGACTGGCCCGTACGGGCAGGGGTACCTTTACCTTTACTTCCCAGGTCCTATTCCAGCACTCTAATGTGCTCTAATGAGGTCCAGCTCCGAGGGCCTTCTGGCAGTTCCCTCACTGTGAGAAGCAAAGCTACAGAGAATCAAGCAGAGGGCCTTCTTGGTAGTGGCGCCCGCCCTGTGGAACACCCTCCCATCAGATGTCAAAGAGATAAACAACTACCTGACATTCAGAAGACATCTGAAGGCAGCCCTGTTCAGGGAAGTTTTTAATGTGTGACATTAGTGTATTTTTTGTCTTAGTTGGAAGCCACCCAGAGTGGGTGGGGTACAAATAATATATTATTATTATTATTATTATTATTATTATTATTATTATTAAATCACTAAACACACTGGCTGCCTTTGACATCCTTTTAACTGAAGATGCCAGGAATTGAACTTGGAACCTTCAGCTTGCAAACTAGGTGCTATGCCCACTGAGCTATGACCTTTCCATGGGGATAAAATAGCCCTAGAAGGGTACATAAGGCTTCTGTTGAACACTGACCAGCTTTAGATGAGTACCTGCCTTTTCTTATCTACCTTACAGGATTTCTCACAGTAGGAAATATATCCACTTAGCAATGAGTTCCCCAAATTACTGACAACCAATCATTCTTTCCCAAGCAGCCATTTTTAGTGGTAAATATTTTAAGCATACAAAGCAAATGAATAGGTTTCCTTAATAAAATGATTAATACAGAAAGGCCTAGCTGGCTATGCATAATTCATAGGCGGGGAACAATGGGGAATTAGACTTTTACTCACCGTCTCTACAAAGACAATTATGGGGGCTATATAACTATTTTGCCTTTACCTGGAGCTTGGGACTTGACTTTCATCAAACGCAAAAGAAAGGAAATGAACTCATCTAAGTGAATCGTGATGGCCTGTGTGCTGTGCAGGGCTCCTAGGAAGGCAGGAAGAGATATTTGTTTCTGATTATGCGCTCCTTACTCTTAAGGAGAGGTTAAGTAGAAATAAAAGGTTTGGATCCAGGCTGGTGGCAAGCAGCGCGCCTGGTAAGTGTTATCTCAAGAAATCCCATGGGGCAGCGTCCAACTCAGTTACACTCAGAGTCAACTCACTGAAATGAACAGAGCTGTGTCCATTAATTTCGATGAGTCCAGGACTAGGGCTGGATACAGCCATTGAGGCTGAAGGGCCTACAGCTTCCAAGTCATCCCATTCCAAGGCTATCAATGGTCTACCTCCACTGCTGGAGCCAGTAATGCTTTGAAATACCAGTTGCTGGAAACCACAGAAGGGGAGGAAGGGCTCTTGTGCCAAGGTCTTGCTTTGGGACTTCCCACAGGCATCTGATTGGCCACTGAGCAAGAGCTATAGCTGAGTATTTGGTGGAAAACCCATTCAGCAGGTATTCAAATTCAGCTATCTGGGAATTACATTCCATCATAGGCTTCTCTGGTCCACGCACCGTGCAATGGCGGTGAATGCCAGTAAGATGTCTATGCAGGCCATAATGCATTTTTTCATAACAAGAGGTACTGTATTTTTCACTCTGTAAGACGCACCAGACTATAACACGCACCTAGTTTTTGGAGGAGGAAAACAAGAAAAAAATATTCTGAATCTCAGAAGCCAGAACAGCAAGAGGGATCGCTGCACAGTGAAAACAGCAATCCCTCTTGCTGTTCTGGCTTCTGGGATAGCTGCACAGCCTGCATTCGCTCCATAAGACGCACACACATGTCCCCTTACTTTTTAGGAGGGGAAAAGTGAGTCTTATAGAGCAAAAAATATGGTAATTCACATATCAGACCTACTTTGGGGAAGGTTCTCAGCCAGGGTGGAAGGAGAAAGAACTTGCCCATGTGAAGACCACCTGGTGGAAACCCTTACACATATGGTTCTTAATTGTAAACTATATGCTGATCTCCATCAGCAATTTCTAGATCAACTCTGTATCCCCAAATGGAAACCAGAGTTGGAGGACATACATTTTCTATTACTGGGGAATGATCAGGAGCTCACCAAGTTAGTGGCTAAATATCTCTATTTGGTTTTTTGTCGTCAAAATACACTGCAGACGTCTGATCTTCCTGGAGACCAAGAGATGTGATGATAGACTGCTCTGCCTCCTTTCTTTTAGCAAGTGTTTTGTGCCACTGGGGAAGTGGTAATTCTGTATTGATTTGTTTTGGATGTTTGCATGTGATGCCAATAAAAGTTTTGATGATGATGATGATGATTGGCTACTGTGAGAACAAGATGCTGGGCTAGATGGGCCATTGGCCTGATCCAGCAGGCTCTTCTTATGTTCTAATGGGGTGCAGGTGGCACTGTGGTCTAAACCACTGAGCCTCTTGGGCTTCCCGATCAGAAGGTCGGCGGTTCAAATCCCCACAACGGGGTGAGCTCCCATTGCTCTGTCCCAGCTCCTGCCAACCTAGCAGTTTGAAAGCACGCCGGTGCAAGAGATAAATAGGTACTGCTACGGCAGGAAGGTAAATGGCATTTTCATGTGCTCTGGTTTCCGTCACAGTGTCCTGTTGCACCAGAAGTGGTTTAGTGATGCTGGCCACATGACCTGGAAAACTGTCTGTGGACAAATGCTGGCTCTCTCGGCCTGAAAGCAAGATGAAACTCCATAGTCACCTTTGGCTAGACTTAACCGTCCAGTAGTCCTTTACCTTTTTTCTTATGTTCTTAGGTGGCAATAGCTTTATCTGTGAATAATTAACACAAAGATGCCTCCCTGCTTGACTTACCATGCAAGGAAGGCAAGTCTGCATGGGTCTTTGGAAGAGTCAAGTGCATTGTGAATGTTAGAAATTCAGACTCAAATTTTCCTTTCAGAGGCAGTTTAAGGGTAGTGCACTGGGCATCATGCTTCAGGGGCCCCCACAACAATGCTACAATAGAACAAAAATGCTCCAAGCTCAGACTCCATTTTTAAGCCAGGCTTATTATGCTTTAGTAACTCAATTACCATTTTAAACCTGCCTCAACAAAGCTACTGTATCTGTTACTCTTCAATGAGTATTTGGAGGGAGTTGTTATTTTTATCTTTTTAAAACCTGTCTGTGTGGTTATTGTTTTAAGCAGGAGAAAAGGAGAAAATATCAGGGGAAAAATCTAGTCTTCCTTAAAGCATCCTGGATTACTTAAACTAAAAGGATAACACCAGCTAATCTAAGCTTCCCTTTCAAAGTGCGTAGTTTGCAGACTTAACATATAGACTAAGAGAAGAACATACGTTTAGAGAAGAGTGGAAAACATTTATTGAATACATGGGGGGAAATTGTGTACACTTGAAAACGCTGGCAGCATTAAGATAAATTCAACAGTGTAAATAAGTTTTGATGGATGTAATAATGGAATACTGAATGTTATAGTTTTTGTAAAATATGCAGGGATTTATGAAATGCAAAATGAACCATGGAAAGAGAAGAAGGGAAGTCATTGATTTTTTAAGGATGTTTAAATCAGTGTTTTAAATTGTAAAACAGAAAATTTAATTAAAAATCATACACACAAAAATGGTGCAAAGGGAGGGCACTCTGATGAACTGACACATGTGAGAAAGGAAGGATAATAGCTAATAATTTTTTCCGTCTATAAGACGCCTCCATGTATAAGACACCCCCTATTTTGGCGGACTCCAAATTAAAAGAACACCCCTCAGCACTACCCGTGTATAAGGCAAGCCTCAATTTTAAACCTATTTTTTTGGTTTAAAAAAACCCTAGTCTTATACATGGGAAAATACGGTATATTCTCTCCTCACCTCTAAAATCACATCCCAACAAGATTGGGCAGGGAGGGTGGGCATCAAATTTTTTGGCTTTTTCCTGGCTGGAATGCACTTGCTATATAGAGGCAAGTGTCACCTAGGCTGTTCCGCTCACTTCAGCATCTGTCCCTGCCCCCTTTTTGCCCTAGAGATGCTCACCTTTGCCTCTGTCTCCCAGAACATTGTCCAGGAGGGAGTGCATCCCTTAGCCTGGAAGATGTTCCCAGCCCCTGGTATAAACTAACTGGCTGTGGCTCTCAAAGGTCTCAGGCTTTTGTAGTCTTTTGTAGTCCTACCTGGAGAGGCTGGGGAATTGCACCTGGGACTTTTGTGTGGCAGAGGACTATTTGTGTAGACAGAATAGAGAGAAATGACTAGTTGACTAGATCAGTTACTAGAGGGAAGGGCAAGTAGCGCAGTGGTAGAGCACCATGTATGCAGAAAGCTACAGCGATAGCAGACTTTGGGTTCGCAAATTTCAGCGGCACCCTGTGGGATGCCAAAATTTGGTGCTCCTCGCCTCTCACGTTCCATTCTACAGTATTCATGGAGCGCCCCTGCAGCACAGTACCCAGTGGCATTCCAGTTGTGCCACCCTAAAACTGTGGGATGTAACATAAGCAGTCAAGTACAACACTTCCTGTTTGCCCAGAGTGGACACACAGGGGGATGTTACTCTAGCCAGGAGGACTTCCTGTCCCACCTGGGCTAGAGCATCCTCCCCCTGTGTGTGACCAGCTGGATGAGCATGACCCTGGGAGACCCTGTAAAAGGGCCAGTCACTCAGCCATCCTCCTCTTTTGCTGCTCTCTTCTGATACCGATGTATTTTGCTGTCTGCTGGCTCTCAGCCAGCAACACATGGGCTCATTCCCATATGGGATGAACTAAAACTCTCTTCTGTAACTACAAGCTAAAGCCTGCATCCAGGGAACCTACTGTGAACTGAATGTGAATAAACTTCTTACCATTACTTTTAAAGAAGACTGTTGTGTCTTTATTCTTTTTAAGAGGGATAAAAAAGGGGAATTTACCAGGAACGAGCCCAATCTGGACAAAGCCATATTGGATTTCTTAAGTCAAGAGATTCAAACGAATCTCCCAACTGGCTTCCTGCAATATACTGGGGAATGTACTCTGCTACTAGCTCACTAGCGTGAGTGAGGAAGGATAATATTTAAACAATATATCCTCTCCTACTATCCACAATGGGACGCGGGTGGTGCTGTGGGTTAAACCACAGAGCCTAGGACTTGCCAATCAGAAGGTCGGCAGTTCGAATCCCTGCGATGGGGTGAGCTCCCGTTGCTCAGTCCCTGCTCCTGCCAACCTAGCAGTTCGAAAGCACGTCAAAGTGCAAGTAGATAAATAGGTACTGCTCCAGCGGGAAGGTAAACGGCATTTCCGTGCGCTGCTCTGGTTTGCCAGAAGCGCCTTAGTCATGCTGACCACATGACCCAGAAGCTGTACGCCAGCTCCCTCGGCCAATAAAGCGAGATGAGCACTGCAACCCAAGAGTCGGTCATGACTGGACCTAATGATCAGAGGTCCCTTTACCTTTACCTTTACTATCCACAACATTCCCACAAATAGCTTAGAGGTAGAGCACCATGTATGCATTAAGCTCCAGCAATGGTAGATTTTGGCTTCTCAAATTTCAGCAGCACCTGTGTGGTGCTAAAATTTGGTGCTTCCCACCTCTCGCACTCCATTCTACAGCATTGATGGGCCAGTGTGGTGTAGTGGTTAAGAGCGGTAGTCTCGTAATCTGGGGAACCGGGTTCGCGTCTCCGCTCCTACACATGCAGCTGCTGGGTGACCTTGGGCTAGTCACACTTCTTTGAAGTCTCTCAGCCCCACTCACCTCACAGAGTGTTTGTTGTGGGGGAGGAAGGGAAAGGAGAATGTTAGCCGCTTTGAGACTCCTGAAGGGGAGTGAAAGGCGGGATATCAAATCCAAAACTCTTCTTCTTCTTCTTCTACCCCTGCAGCACAGCACCCAGTGGCATTGCACCAGTCATGCCACCCTAAAACCACCTCAGGCCCTGGGTTCCAAACCCTGCCTCCCTAGGTAGGGCCAAGAGAGAACACTGCCTGAAATCCTGGAGAATCACTGCCAGTCAGAGTAGGCCATCCTGATCCAGATGGACCAAGGGGGTGAGTCAGTACCAGGCAGCTTCTTTATGTTCCAGTAGCATAAGCAAGTAGAAAGAGGTAGGAATAAGAGCGGCAATATCTGCCAGAGTGCTTGAACTCACTAGACAAATCAGACCTCTTGAATTAAGCAAAACACTTAGCTCAGCAGTTAGCTAAATATGTTTTACATGGTCAGTGCAGGTTTTTTTAAAAAAATAATAATAATGATAGGTTAGCAGCATAATGGATATTGGGTAAAATTGTCCAGGGGAATAGAATTTGCAAATGGCACACGAACACCAATAAATGTCTTCACAGCGCTTGACTTGGTATACATAGAATCCAGTTCATTTTTCTAAAAGTGAAAGTATCTCTGCCACATACTTTGGAAAGACTCCAATCCTATGTCGCTTTTCTAGGAGCAAGTCCAATGGAAATAAAATATTTTTCACTGGCAGGGATGGCCCCAACAAGTTAGGGAGGAGTGAGAAGGCAACAAAAGGAAGAGGGAGCACAAGGAGATTTCAGAAGGTGGCATCCTGTCTTTGGCAGCACAGTGTGTTACACCTAGCCCTCAGGACTGGCCCATCCTTGAGACAAAGTGAGACGACTGCCTCAGGCAGCAAGATTCACAGGGGCAGCAGATTCCCCATATAGATCTTTATTTCCCACACACCCTGATCTTGATGTAGATCTTCATTCAGTCATTCTTCCCTGGTGGAGAGGAAGACACCATGTTGTGGTTTGCCTCGGGTGCCAAAAAGCCTTGAAGAGCCCTGGAGCACAAACAAGCATGAAGCGAGGGCAAAACCCCTTTACCACTGTTTCTTTATCTTAAATATTCAACTTATATGCCTACATTCCTCCCAAAGGGCACCAAATGATGTTCTGCAGTAACTGCTATTCAGAGACAGCTTGAGTGAAAGCCATTGAAATGGTGGTTCAGGTGGCGGGGTATTTATTATTATTATTATTATTATTATTATTATTATTATTATTATTATTTCAGTTTATATACTGGCCTTTATACAAAGATCCCAGGGTGGTGTACAACACTGAAAACATAATTTACATAGCATAATAAAAAAAACCACAGAAAATAAATCCTAATAATTGCCCAAACACATTTAAAAGTGTGGATGTATCATCACTGAAGCAGTCAAACACAACATTTCCTGTTGCCTAGAGTGGACACACAGAGGAATGTAGCTCCAGACAGGGAGGACTTACTGTCATACCTGCCCATGTGTGTGACCAGGTAGATGGGCGTGACTCTAGCAGACCCTACAAAAGGGCTAGCCAAGCAGCCATCTTCCTCTTTTGGACTCTTTTTGCTCTTTTGCCATCTTCTGGCTCTTAGCCAGCAGCCACAAGGTAGAAAGTCTGAGGCCTAGCTCAGACTTCTTTTCTCTACAAATGTAACTGTAACCACAAGAAAAAAGCCTGCCTTCAAAATACTAACTGTGAATGTAAGTAAACTGTACTCTTACTTTTAAAGAAGATTGTCGTGTTATTTTTTTTAAGAGGGAAAGGAAAGAGGAAACCTACCAGGAACAATCTAGACTGGACAAGCCAGACTGGATTGCTCAACTTGAATGATTCTAATGAATCATAGAATCATAGAATCATAGAGTTGGAAGAGACCACAAGGGCCATCGAGTCCAACCCCCTGCCAAGCAGGAAACACCATCAGAGCACTCCTGACATATGGTTGTCAAGCCTCTGCTTAAAGACCTCCAAAGAAGGAGACTCCACCACACTCCTTGGCAGCAAATTCCACTGTCGAACAGCTCTTACTGTCAGGAAGTTCTTCCTAATGTTTAGGTGGAATCTTCTTTCTTGTAGTTTGGATCCATTGCTCCGTGTCCGCTTCTCTGGAGCAGCAGAAAACAACCTTTCTCCCTCCTCTATGTGACATCCTTTTATATATTTGAACATGGCTATCATATCACCCCTTAACCTCCTCTTCTCCAGGCTAAACATGCCCAGCTCCCTTAGCCGTTCCTCATAAGGCATCGTTTCCAGGCCTTTGACCATTTTGGTTGCCCTCCTCTGGACACGTTCCAGTTTGTCAGTGTCCTTCTTGAATTGTGGTGCCCAGAACTGGACACAGTTGAATCCATCAACTTTCTTCCAGCAATCTGCAAGGGAATGTGCACTGCTGCTTGTTCACTAGTGTGAGTGAGGAGGGATAATATTTAATCAATATATCCTCTCCGACCTTCCTCAACATTCCCACGAAAAGGCCAAAGGCATAGGTAAAGACCTGTAATGATGGCACTAGTTGAGCCTCTCTGGGGAAAGCATTCCACAGATGGGGGAACCACCACAAAAAGGCCCGTTCTCGTGTTGTCACCTCCTGAACCTCTCAGAGAGAAGGGACACAGAGAAGGGACTCAGGTGATTATTGCAGTTACCTATTGCACCCACAAGCCCTACGCTTGGCTTACCTGGTATACAAGTACAAATTTGCATTTGAGGGCCAGACTAAAAGGGGATGTCTTTGCATTTAACATCTCTGATTTTTTAAATACAGATAGGTTTGTTATGGGCAGGGGCTGATAATTATCTGCATCACCAATGAAGGGGGTTCCTCCCAATGCAAATACCAGCTTCAGAGGAAAGCTTTTCCTCAAGACTGCAATGATTAAATTCTCTCTCCATGCCTGACACAATAATTATCAGCCCCTTGACCGCATGGGAGCTATTTCATTATTTTTAAACGTGTATGCTAAGTGCAAATACACATTTAGGCTGCAATGCTATATATGCTTATTTATGCTTAAGTTCCTTTAAAGTGAATGGAGCCTAATTCTAAATGGATATGTATAGGATTGCAATGTTAACATTGCATCTAGTTTGGCCCTGAATTAGAATAGATCAGAGATTCTAACAACTTAATTACAGCAGGGAGCTTGAAACTTTTGCAGATCTACTACTACTAAGGATCCGGTAATCTACCACTAGGTCCTGAGCTACTACTTTTATTCCTAGCCAACAACAACCCTTTTCAATTAATAATAAGGTGCTGGGGTGGGGGCAGAATAGTTAAGATATAAATTAACACCCTCAAGTTGTTTTTCTTGAAGTTCATCTTCCTTAAAAATATTGCAACCTCATCAATGAAAGACCTCAAGTGCCCTGAACATTTGAATTCAAAGTGACTTGATTCGATTTCGAAGACATCTTGCAAGGAAAATGTAGGAAAGTGTGTTTTGCTCCCCCTGCTGGCTCCTTCTCAGAAGTTCACCTTCCTGACTAACTTCACAAATACTCATTAACAGATATGTGTGGGGAGATCATTTCGAAACATGGACTGGGAGGTGGGCTGGAGGGGAATCTGCACCGTTGCTGGTTTTTCTTTATTAAAAAAAATGTTCACTGCAAAGTGGGCTAGAACTGGACAGTCGTATCCAACTAAATTCCACCTACAGTAGCCACATTAATGCCCATTAATTTCAATGGGTCAAAAACGAGTCTTTTTTGGAAAGGACAAAGGCTGCAATTCTGACCCCTTAAAATCAATGGGAATTCTACTATTGACTTCACGATTATTTTATTCATATTCCACCTTTCCTCCATGCTGAAACAATGAAGGTGAGATAGGAATGTCAGAACCTACCTTATACGCAGTCAGATCAATGGCCCATTTAGCTTGGCTCAGTATTGCCTACACTGGATGGCAGCGACTCTCCAGAATTTCAGAGAAGAACCTTTCCCAACCCTACCTGGAAGATGTTGAGGGATTGAACCTGCGACCTTCTGCATGCAAAACACTGAACTTGGCCTTTCCATATGATGGGGTGGCCATACAATGACATGCTTAGCAATAGGATGGCCACAGAACACAGGGATTTCAGAGAGGGCATTCTCCCAGCTCTAACCAGAGGTGCCAGGGATAGAGACATGGGTCTGTGGAACATGGCATTGCCAGTGAGCTTCTCCATAGAAGAAGAACAAGAGGAGGAGGAGGAGGAGGAGGAGGAGGAGTCTGGATTTGATATCCCGCTTTATCACTACCCGAAGGAGTCTCAAAGCAGCTAACATTCTCCTTTCCCTTCCTCCCCATAACAAACACTCTGTGAGGTGAGTGAGGCTGAGAGACTTCAGAGAAGTGTGACTAGCCCAAGGTCACCCAGCAGCTGCATGTAGAGGAGCAGGGAAGTGAACCCGGTTCACCAGATTACGAGTCTACTGCTCTTAACCACTACACCACACGGGCTCTCCTGGGTTCCTGGGCAATGGTGGCTGGTGCTTATTAGGTTAGAAGGCAGGGAGGTCAACAGTAGGTAAAACCTGAGCCAATGGCAGGTGGAGCCAATAAATTCTACTTGTGTCCCCATTCTTCTCCCCTCCGAGATCTACAAGGGCAAAACTGAGACTTACAGAGGAGGCAGCTGGTGGGCAGTTATGTGCTGGAAGACAAGCAGGTGAGCTTGGAGGAATCAAGAGTGAGGTTGGTGGGGCAGTGGTCCATTTGCCCCAATGGACCAGCCTCTGCTGCTTCAGCAACACTCCTCCATCATTGCCTCCAGATCATGGCTTGGTGTGGCAACTAAAATGATAAAAGAAAGGAACAAAGCCCATTCATTCCCTCCAGTGTTTTGCAAACAGTGGAGCACGGGTGGGAGGAGATATTAATAATTTCTTGAGGATATTGTTTTAATTTTTAATCTCATCACGTGGAAACATCGCTAGTTGAGTGGATTAAAGGTGGATTTTCAAGTAAAGCTGAGTCCTGCGCATTAGTAAGCTGTGGTGTGCATGGAGGGACTGTGTGTTGCATGCAGGTAAATTCTGGAGTCTGCCCTGCATAATTTGCAAGGTGTGAAAGAGCTATCCTATTACATCAAACTTATCTTTCTTAGCTGTCCCTCAAGGTACACAATTTTCTCAAGTCTCAAAGATGAGCATTTGCTGCAACCTCCATTGAGTCACTTTACATTGCATTCTGCAGTCTCCATCATATTATATTAGCAGACTCCAATCTGACGAATAGTTTCTGTTTGTATCCTTCGTCCACTTTGAGTCCCTCCTGAGTCCTCTTGCATTTCTTTTGTTGATTTATGCTGTTTGCTGACTATAAAAAATCAATGAAAATCTTTTTTAAAAAAAGAATTGTGAATATTCTGTGTGTATGTTTCCCCTGTAAAGCAATTACAGGATGGTTTCCATACACGGGAATCATATCCAAATTTTATCACCCTCCAGCATTTTTGCATTTCCATGCCTCTTGTTGTTGCTGTTGGATTGCGGGGGGTTGTTTACAAAACAAGGGGCCACTGATGGATACAGGTGCACCCTTACAGCAAATTGAATGTTACCAAGCTGTGACTTTTAACATTGCTGCCTTGAAATTGTATGTCTTACTGACAAATTGCATCTTATAAAATTATATGGCTAAAGAGAGAGGGGGGGGGAGAGAGAGAGATAACAATTGCTGTAAATTGTTTTGGAGACTCTGAGGTTTAATCTGAAGTTAAGCAAGTTTATGGTACTTCTGATTTTTCTTATTTTATATTACTGATGTTTGTTATATTATTACTATGTTTGTATTTAGGTACATTTTAATGGAATGACATGTCATGGCCTTTGGCTAGCACAATAAACTTATTGAATGAATGAATGAATGAAAAAAAGTATCTTTCACAACTGGTGTTCAAAAACCAAATCTGACCTATTGATTTATTTTTTAATTTAAAAATTCAGATTTTGAACTCTGAAATGTTGCCAGATTTGGAATGTGCAGAAATTTGTTTCCTGTCTGTGCTGATTCATGAATTATATAGTTGTCTCTGAGAGTGCGGATAAGATCTCACACCATCTCAGTGTGCAAAGAAGTGGGAATGTATAGGAATGTGGCAGATCCCGTGTGTTTCAGCTGCATTTTGCTTGTTGGGCCTGATTCAGCTCTAGAACTGTTTGCAAGTAGCTGTTTTTCAATAAGCACCAGGTGTGTGGGTGGGTGGGTGGGTGTGTATCTGCCACACTGCACAAAAACCAGGCAGCTTTTAACCCACAGATAATGTTACTATTTTTTAGATTCCTTACTTGCCCTTTATCATTAGGTCCCAGGTTGGGTTACATTGTAAAAATACAATATTAAAATCAGTTTTAAAATTAAGCATGGATCCTGTGGATTTAAACAGTGTGACTGTGTGCAGAAGGGGCGGGGGGGACTTTTTGTGATGTAGTTGAATGGGGGAAATGTTATGGGCATTTTAATGTACTCAGTTGCAGCGCAAGGTGGGAATGTGGAGGTGCGAATGTGGGTTAGACAGAATATGTATCTTGCAGAAAACTGAGCTAGCCCCCAATATTTTGGCACCTAAGGCTTAAGTTAGGTTGTCCCTTAAGCATCAGAAAGAAGACCCATGGACCAGAATGAATTTCATGCCCTAAGTGAGTTTGCTTAGGACTGTGCAACTTCAAAGATCTGCAATGAAAAGCATCACTTTCTCTGATGCCCATCACAGTAGCTTCCTTCCCAGAAGAGGCATTCTGCCTCCTCTCTCACACAGAAGAGAATGCTTCCTTTAAGTTACTACTCACCAAGTGCAGTTTTTATAAGTTTTTCTACACACACACACACACACACACACACACACACATCTGTTGCCTGCTTAACAGCAGCACCTTGTAAAGTGCTGAATCGATTTAAAATATTTTCAGCCAGTTAAACATTGCACTCCTGCTGGAAATCCAAACAGCAGATGTAATATTTCAGCAGTGCTATTTTTCTAGAAAAAGAGATGCTGGAACTCACCATGAAAACATCCCTTGTTCTCTCAGAACGGTGTCCACCTGAGAGGTGCCGGAACTGAGTTCCGGCGAGTTCTGGGTGAATAAAAGCCCTGTATTTAATCATAATAACTTGGCAATTTGCTACCTTTCTAAATGGTGACCCAAATCTACAGCCTGAGCTACGCACATCCTTCTGACTCATGGTCAGCCCTGGCTAACCCTGGCCAAAAAAACAACAACAACTCTGTACACAGGAATGAGAAACTGAATGGAGTCGGGTTTTGTACTATGAAAAAAACCCACAAGAATGGAGGTGGGGGGGGGACAGAGTGGCAGAAGTAAATGCTCCCTTCTTTGGCCCAGGCGCTGTGCCAGTACCGCTTCCTGCCTGGGCTGGTCTGTGCCAAGTCCAGCCGTTCTTCGGGATGAAGAAGGAGCTATTTGCTTTGGCCATGGAGTTTATCATTGTGGATTATTCACCTCCTGAGCGGGCTTCCTCCCCTTCTTTCTTTCTTTCTTTTTTCTTTCTTTCTTTCTTTTCTGTGTGGTGGTGGGGAGAGGCGGCCTTGAAAGGCCTCAATGGCTGGGAATACCATTCTAATGACAGGGAAGCACAGCTTATTTAGAAGATGAAAAGGGGCTTGTGGTCTCATAGCAGCGCCTCGCAGCCCTCAAAGAAGGTGCTCTAATGATGGGGGTGAGAGGCAGGGAAGGCCTAAAACAAACTCCAAAAGGAGAGCAAATAAAGCAGCCAGGAGCTTAAGATATATTAAATTACCCTGATTAGGAATTTAGGCAAGGCTCGAGGCTGCTGGAGAGGCAAGGGGGGGGGACACGCCAGGGGACGCCATTCATTGCTGGGGAGCGGGGGTCAGGAGGTCGCAGGAGTTCACAGGAGCTGCCTCCATTCTTATGTTAAGAGAGGGAGTGGAACAAGTCCAGGCCCAGGGAAAGAGAAGAGAAAAACCCCTTGGCAATCATTTTGGGCTCTCTGTTTGCAAGGCGAGAGAAGCACTCTAGCTAATTGCCAAGCGGCCTCTTCCCAGTGCCTCAAGGAGGGCAGTTCTAATAAGCCTTTGGGAGATCAGACCCCAAAGGTAGAGACTTGGAGAGAAGGGGGTTTGGCAGAGGCAGCTTTCAGGACAGCCAAGTTCCAGGACTTTCCCAGGGGTAGGCAAACTGGACAGGACTCTCTGGTCTGGAATCAGAGGCAAGCACATCTACTGTTAAGAATGGTGCATTTTTCAATTCTTGGGAGGGTGGGGGTGTTATACCCTACCTATATACATGGGCTAGCTCATTCCTGGCTCGATTCTCTCATACCTTCCTTGGGTTTTTTTATTCCTCCCCCCGCTTCATGTCCAGTGCAATATTTTACATGTCGGCTCAGGAGTGAGCCCCACTGAGAGTTCAGTGGGTAAGTGTTGCATTATTGCAGGCTTGCTTGTTTTGAAAATCTATATACAAACTGGTCCTTTAACATTTAAAATATATATTTTTGGATGGCCTGTGAACTTTTGAACCAGCACACATTTTTCTTTTTCTTTAAAATGTTTGTTTTCCTTATTGCTATCCTATCTGTCAAATAACTATATATATTATACTCCAACTCAAATAAATTATCAAAATGGTTTTGTTTTTAAAGTACATTTAATATCAGAACAAGCATAAATTAATCAGGCAACAGGGTTGTTTTTTTAAAAAAATTGGATATTTTTTTAAAAAATGCTTATAATTCTAAATGCTTATAGTTACTGCAGCTGGCAATCACTTTCTTAAAAGAGGCATTCTTCCAAGAGGGGATGCCTCTTCTATGACAACACTTCCTATGACACATGCGTTTATCATCTAAAAAGCAAAGGAAGTAATATATATATATATATACACACACACACACACACACACACACACACATATATATATATATATACACACACACATACAGTGGTACCTTGGGTTAAGTACTTAATTCATTCTGGAGGTCCGTTCTTAACCTGAAACTGTTCTTAACCTGAAGCACCACTTTAGCTAATGGGGCCTCCCGCTGCCGCTGCGCTGCCAGAGCACGATTTTGTGGGATGTAAAGACAGGAGCAGTCAATGACAACATTCCTAGAGTGTACATGTTAGAACATGGGGAGGGATGTCAGTCCAGCAAGCAGGTAAACTTCCTGGGGACGGACTTCCTCCGCATGTGACCAGAGGTGGGTGTGGCCTCACCTGTGCAGGTAATGACAAAAGCACAGGGCAGGCAGCCACTCTCTCTCTCTGCCATTTTCCTTTGATGAGGAAGCATCTAAAGATGCTCTCTTGGCTCTCAGCCAAGAGAGGAGGAAAGGACTATCTTGCTATAAGATAGATTCTGAATGTATGTAACCTTTTTAAGCTGTCTGCCTTCTGGGATCATATTGTGCACAGAACGTGAGTAAACTCTTTTATACTTTTATAAAGACTGTGTCATGTCTTGTATTTTAAGAGGGAACAAAAGGGGAAATTACCAGAGTAATTATTATAGAGGTTCTAGCGAACCTGTGCACACGTTACCGTTGCGAACCTAAAAGGGGAATGTCTATAAACTCTGCTGATATTTTGGGAACTTGTTAGCACAAGTTGGATAAGGATATAATCCCACAATATATCCTCTCCTGCACCCCAGAACATTCCCACAGATTTCTGTTCTCATCCTGAAGCAAAGTTCTTAACCTGAAGCACTATTTCTAGGTTAGCGGAGTGTGTAACCTGAAGCGTATGTAACCTGAAGTGTATGTAACCCGAGGTACCACTATATATATATATATATATATATATATGCTTCAGAAATAATGCTTTTACCGATATGCAGCAAAACACAGGGATGCAAGAAGCTGCCTTATATCATTGGTCCACCCAGCTCCACATTGTAAACACTGACTGGTAGCAACTCTCCAGGGTTTCAGGCAGGGAACACTCCCAGCCCTGTCTGGAGATGCCAGGGATTGAAGCTGGAGCCTTCTGCTTCCATCGTAGTTGCTCTGCCACTGAGCTATGTGGCCCATCGACCTGAAAGAGGGGCATGTGGAGGCGTACAGCATGGAGCCCCTCCCTTCCAGTACTGTCAAGCTGCAGAGGAACCAACCCCTATGGCAGGTTGCCAGGAACAGATAAGACAAGGAAAAGTCCTTACCATCTACTTTTTATTCAATATTTACAGAGAGAGGCTTGAGAATGCAGCCTCTTTGAATTATGGCGTTGTCCCGAGTCAATCTCCACTCCCCTTCTCTCCCACTTCCTCACTCGTCATCTCTTCTATGGGTGGCGCTGAGGGCCCTTTGCTTCTAAGCCCTTTGCTCTCCTACTTTTAAGGCTCTCCGGCTCATGGGAGATGGTGGGTCTGGAACGTTTTCTAGTGCTAATGTATCAGCCAGCTGCTCTGCCTCTGCCTCTTCCTCCTCTCCCATTATTTCCCAGCCCCCTCATCTTCCTCTGAGCTGCGACGTCCCTTAAGCCCCTGTTGTAATTCTGAACTGTCTTCCTCTTCTCTGGAAAGGTCAGGCTGGTCTCCACCATTCCTCCTCTGCCCAGTCCCTGACAAGTATTGATGTTGCTACTGCTTACTTACATGATAATAATAATAATAATAATAATAATAATAATAATAATAATAAATTTTATTTATATCCCGCCCTCCCCAGCCGAAGCCGGGCTCAGGGCGGCTAACAACAATAAAACAGTATAAAAGTATAGCATAAACAACACTCTAAAATCATTCATTATAAAATTAATTAATTCAGGCCACTGGCAACCATTGGGCCAGAGCTCCGTGAAGATTGCCGAGGGAGGGAGTCAGGCTGTGCCCTGGCCAAAGGCCTGGTGGAACAGCTCTGTCTTGCAGGCCCTGCGGAATGATGTCAAGTCCCGCAGGGCCCTGGTCTCTTGTGACAGAGTGTTCCACCAGATCAGAGCCACAGCCGAAAAAGCCCTGGCTCTAGTTGAGGCCAGCCTAACTTCTCTGTGGCCTGGGACCTTCAAGATGTTTTTATTTGAAGACCGTAAGTTTCTCTGTGGGGCATACCAGGAGAGGCGGTCCCGTAGGTACGAGGGTCCTAGGCCGTATAGGGCTTTAAAGGTTAAAACCAGCACCTTAAACCTGATCCTGTACTCCACCGGGAGCCAGTGCAGCTGGTGTAGCACCGGGTGAATGTGATCTCGCAGCGAAGACCTCGTAAGGAGTCTCGCTGCAGCATTCTGCACCCGCTGGAGTTTCTGGGTCAGTCTCAAGGGCAGCCCCACGTAGAGTGAGTTACAATAATCCAGTCTGGAGGTGACCGTCGCATGGATCACAGTGGCTAGGTCAGGGCGAGAGAGGTAAGGAGCCAACTGCTTAGCTTGGCGGAGATGGGAAAATGCCGCCTTTGTTATAGCTGCAATCTGCGCCTCCATGGAAAAGGAGGTGTCGAAGATTACACCCAAACTCTTAACGGATGGTGCTGGCACTAATTGCGCCCCCGCAAGAGATGGGAGTTGCCCCCCCAATCCCATATTGCCCCGTTCCAGCCACAGGACCTCTGTCTTCGAAGGATTTAGCTTCAACCGGCTCCCACGTAACCATCCAGCCACAGCTTCCAAACATCTGGTCAGTGTGTCTGGGGCCGAGTCAGGATGGCCATCCATCAACAGATAGAGTTGGGTGTCACCGGCATACTGATGGCAACCCAGCCCGAAACTCCGAACAAGCTGGGCGAGGGGGCGCATAAATATGTTGAAAAGCATCGGGGAGAGTATCGCACCCTGAGGTACTCCACACACCAAGGAGTGGCGCGATGACAATTCCCCCCCAAGCGCCACCCTCTGTCCCCGACCAGAGAGAAATGAGCGCAGCCATTGAAGGACTGTGCCCTGGATCCCCACGTCGGCAAGGCGGTGGTCCAGAAGTTCGTGATCGACCATGTCGAAAGCTGCTGACAGATCTAGAAGAATCAGCAGCCCCGACCCGCCTCGATCCAGCTGTCTACGAAGATCATCTGTTAGGGCGACCAGAGCCATCTCGGTCCCATGACCAGCGCGGAAGCTGGACTGGAATGGATCCAGAGCCGATGTTTCATCCAGAAACCCACCAAGCTGTTCAGCAACCGCTCTCTCAATCACCTTACCAAGGAACGGAAGATTTGAAACCGGGCGGTAATTGGATAGATCTAAAGGATCTAATGATGTTTTCTTTAAGAGCGGGCGCACCACTGCCTCCTTCAGTTCCCCTGGGAATGTCCCCGTGCCAAGGGACAAATTGATGATATCCCCCAGGAGGGCCCGCACCTCGTCTGGACACGCTCTAATCAGCCAAGACGGGCACGGGTCGAGAGGACAGGTGGTAGGCTTTCCAGCTCGGAGGAGTCTGTCCACATCGGCTGGGGATATCGGCTGGGGATATCGGCATGGGATGTGACTGGGCTTTTAGTGTTGCAGATCCAGCTTTTCACCCACTTTTTCTTGCTAATCTTAATGCCTGGAAAACCCACCTCCAAACCCACCTCTTCCCTGAAGCCACTGAAAAATTGCTTTATCCCAGTCATCAACTGGAGGGAAATCCAGATTATATGTTTCTGCATCTGCTGATGTTCAATTCTGGTCACCCATAACTCTTTCCTTTCCCTCTCTTCTCCTCCCACCTCTTCTTGTTGAAACTGTAGATAGTAAGCTCCTTGGGGCAGGGACTTGTATCTTGACTTTATGGTAATTTCCTCAAGCTCTTTAGTAGTATGAATTAATGGGCTATTTAAGAACTGGTGCCTGAGTTTGCTTTCCCACCTCTTCCCTCCCAATCCACTTTTCCTTTTATGTGGTGTATTTTACCTTTTAAGCCTCTAGGAGGGGCTGTCTTGTACGTAATTGATTTCATATAAGCTTCTCTGGGAGCTTTTCCAACTTTAAAGAAATAGAATTCAAATAAATAAATATAAGAATAATCAAATTCAGCATCTGAAGTGATGATACTTTGTAGCCAATGTGAGGCTACTGAGAAAAAAGAGATTGAGAGAACTCCCAAATTTGAGATAGAAGAGGGGTTTTTTTGGTGGTGGTGGTGGAGGTGGTGGGAGAAAAAACATTATCCAGGCCAGTCGAATGAGGAATGACCAAGTTCAACAGTCAAATATGGAATATCTAGTACAAGGAAGAAAATGGGAAACTGCAGGGAAAGGAATATCCTGAAAAAGGGCATGGCTGCCAGTCTGGCATTCTGGAGGAGCACTTCATGGTGCAATACTCTGTTGTAGGTCCCATTTTTAACCCTAACCACAGCTGCATACTGCACTTCCCATTAAGACAAACTCCTCTGAATCATAGAATTGTAGACTTGGAAGGGATCTCAAGGGTCATCGGCCCAGTATGCCTGAAGGAGGGTCTCCACCCCCATTGTTCAGCCCGGACACTGAGGTCCAGCTCTGGGGGGCCTTCTGGCGGTTCCCTCACTGTGAGAAGTGAGGTTACAGGGAACCAGGCAGACGGCCTTCTCGGTAGTGGCACCCGCCCTGTGGAACGCCCTCCCATCAGATGTCAAGGAAATAAACAACTATCTGACTTTCAGAAGACACCTGAAGGCAGCCCTGTTTAGGGAGGTTTTTAATGTTTGATATTTTATCGTGTTTTTAGCATTTTGTTGGGAGTTGCCCAGAGTGGCTGGGGAAACCCAGCCAGATAGGCGGGGTATAACTAATAAATTGTTGCTGTTATTGTTGTTGCCTAGTCCAACCCCCTGCAGTGCAGGAATCTGAGCTAAAGCATCCATGAAAGATGGCCATCCAACTTCTGCTTAAAGACCTCAAAGGAAGGCGAGTTCCCAACCTCCTGAGGGAGACTGGGAGATTGTTCCACTATTGGAACAGCTCTTACTGTCAGAAAGTTTTTGCTGGTGTTTCATTGGAATCTCCTTTCTTGTAACTTGAAGCCATTGGTGCGAGTTCTACCCTCCAGAGCAGGAAAAAGCAACTTTGCTCCATCTTCCACATGACAGCTCTTGAGATGGCTATCCTATCTCCTCTCAGTCTTGTGGGAATGTTCAGGGAGGCAGGAGAAGATATATTGTTTAATTATATCCTTCCCAACTTGTGTTAACAAGCTCTACAAATTAGCAGAGTAACATTCCCCTTTTAAACTTTCATAGCGGATATGTTTGCCAGGCTTGTATAAGCCTCTAAAATAAGTTTCCTGGTAATTCCCCTTTATTCCCTCATAAAAAGAATAGACACAACACAGTCTTGTATAAAAGTATAAAATAGTTTACTCACACATCCTGTTCACAGATGGATCCCAGAAGGCAGAATTAAGTTACAAAATATATACATGTGGAATCTATCCCATAAGGAGATAATTCCTTTGTCCTCTCTTGGCAGGAAGCCAAGAGCGCATCTCAGGAAGAAGATGTTGCTTCTTCAAGGAATGGAGTCAGAGACAGAGATGGCTGCCTCCCCTGTCCTATTTTGTTACCTGTACAGGTGAGGTCACGCCCACCTCTGGTCACATGTAGAGGAAGTTTGTCCCAGCCCAGGAAGAAACAGGAAGTTCCAACTGGCTGGTCCAGACATCCCCTTTTTATGTCCACTCTAGAAATGTTGTATTTGACTGCTCTGTGTTTCATACCCCACAAGTCTCCTCTTTTTCAGTTGTGAAAAGAGTTGTGAATAATAGTCCAAAACTCAGATCCTCCAAACTGTGTATTGACACCACCTCATTTTTGTATGTGTATTTAAGTTCCTCCGCACCAGGCAGACATGGAAAGAGTTAAGAAGAGGCACCGTTGTAAGACAATCCTCCACCTTCGCCACTGGTGGGCAGCTTCTCCTTCAGGAATGTTCAGTGAAAGGCTACAAAGCATGCATAATGGCACTCTTCTCCCTCTTCCCCTCCTTCCCCCCCTTTTTATTATTTATTTATGCTGGTTGCCGGCAAGGTTAGAACAAGACATTGTCTGGCTCTTTGTAGACAAGGCAGAGCCCTATTCATCGCTCAGTGACAAGCAGAAAATCGGGGAAGAAAGCCCGAAGGAAAACAAGTCATCAACTGGGCCCACATGAACCCACACCTGCAATCAGAGGCGGGCTGCAACAACAAGGCCCCCATTTACAGTAGGTTGGGGTGCTGTCTAGATACACCAAACTGTGCCCCAGGAAACCCATGGGGTTCCTTGGAAACATAGCAGTGATTCCTTAATGGAAAGATCAGTTATGGTGGGCGACTGTCACTGAAAAACAGCTTGCTCATCACTGTGCCAATCTTCCTTTGAAAGATAGGGTGCTGGGAATGTTTTAGACCAACGACAGAGAAGGGTCGCCATCCTGGCTGGAGCTGATGGGAGCTGTAGCCCAAAAACATCTGGAGGGCCACAGCTCCCCATTTCTGATTGAGATGATGCTGTCAGTTTACATGGATTTACATTAAGACCCAGCAGTGATTCCAGTGTAGGGATTAAAGAGTCTATCAATTTCAGTCCTCTCAATTTCTCATTCTTCCAATCTTAAATTCAGTTATATGCATTTCTGTGATTTGTTTATTTTACCCTCATGGAAATTCAGCATTTTAGTGCCAATTTCTCCCAATGAACATACTTTTGTATGCATTTTTGACTAATGTACACATTTTTGCAAGTGCTCTTCCCTAATGTAATGCATTGCTTGCTGGGAGAACTGCACTGCAAAATCTGGATAAATGCAAATTACAAATGATGGCTTTGTTTCGGTTCTCATATAGTTTCAGAAAGTATGAATTTGATAGATTCAAATTTAAATACAAATTGCATTTCTCCCCCGTCTTGTTGGGGGAGACCTTGACTACATTAGATGCTAATGCATATACCTCACTTCCTTCAAAATAGAGCTAGCCAAACCTGCTGTGCTTAGGTGCCCTTCTGCTCAGTGGGGCCCTGGACCTCAGTCTCAAAATCCTACCCTCATAGCATCAATCACTCTGCAGTGGCCAAGTGTCAGGAGTGAGGGGCAGTAAATCACACCATGCAAGTTGAAGTTAGCTGTTTATTAACAAGAACACAATCTGCACCATCTTGGTGTAGCGTCAGGCCTAATGATCACAGCAGCTCTTCCCTGGTAGGTCTTGCCCCATGGATCAGTTGCCAAGACTGAAAATCCCCTCTTCCCCACAGCCATCTAAATCCCCTCCTCTCCAGGGTTTCCCCCAAAGCAATTGGAGACTGTGCCTGCATGAAGCCAACCTCTCCGCCACCCTTTTCATGCCTCTTCTGATTCTAGGAGACCGGGGGGAGGGGAGCTTGTCACAGCAGGGGGAGGGAAGCATGCATGACTCTTCACCAGCCTGACTCAGCTCTGCCTCTTGGCCTCCCTCCTCCCCTGCTTCAACTTCTGCATCTGATTCTGGACTTCTGTCTGCCACAGATTCTCCCTTCTCACTAAACCCTGTTACCTCTTCAGCTTCTGAGTCCTCCTCTTCCCAGGCATCTCCCTCTTCTCCCTCTGACCAGTCATTGGTGTCCCACCACCACTTCCCAGGATCTGAGCCTCCTTCCCTTCACTAGTTCCTCCCACCATTTCTCTGCATCCAACCACTCCATGACATTGAGGGTTCCTTGCAGACAAGTCAACATGGGTACCCTTCTCTCAAAGTAAGGAGTTGGACAAAATACTGGAGAAACAAGGAGACCCATGATTCAGTTCAACTCACAGGAACATGGGAAGCTGCCATATACTGGGTCAAGCTATTTGTCCATGGAACCTAGTCTTCTCTACTCTGACTGGCAACAGCTCTCCAGGTTCTCAAGCAAACTTTCCCCCCACTCACCTCCTGCCTCCCATATTCCCCCCCCCCCCACTGGGCATTCCAAGGATTGAACTTGGAGTTTCCTGCCCATGAAAAACACACTCTGCCACTGAGCTGTGATTTCTCCCCACTAGAAAGACACAAGTGGACTGATATGTGGAGGAGTGCTCCTGTCCAGGGTTCCAGCTAGCCAGTCATGTCCCATACCAGGATACTCCATTCCATTCCACCAGTTGTCCTGTCCAGTTCCCCTGCCACCTCCACCAGTTAGCCAACATTCCATGCCCCCTGAGCATGCTCAATCCTTATTGAGCTGCTTGAAGGGGTACTCCTTCAGGGATTTTGTTAAAACATAGTTCTGAAAATCTTGAGAGTTCCCTCAAGCCATCCAATAGCTGCCTCCGCTGTATCTGGGGCTGTTTTAACCACATCAGAATCAACACTAAGAGAATCAGTCCATGATATACTATAGGACATAGATAACAGGGCTGTCACACAATTAATGAATTTAGTCAGCTAAAGTGCAAACGTTAATCAAGTCATCAATTAATTAAATATCAGTTTGCAGGTGAGGAAAAAGTTCTAAAGGAACTTGTTTTATTGATGATGCAACTATGTTGTACAACAGGCACCATCTTATAAGAAACAATCTCTTAGAAGAGGAATTTTATAAGAGGCATAATCTGTGTCAGACACAGGAGGGAATGCCTCTTTTAAGATCCTGTCTGGTATTTGCATAAGTACTTGTAATAAATATAGTTTCTGGGGTAAAAAAACAACAACCAGTGTTACAAAAATTAAAATTGGGAGCCCTGGACTTCTCTGGAAGTTTATCAAGAGTTCCTCAAGAAAAGGATCAAAAATAGCAGACAGGCTTCCCTGCAAGACAGCTTGCTCTCCACTGATGTATTCCCTTGCAATATGGAGTCACAAGGGAGTGTTGGGTAACTTGTAGGCCAGCATTTCCCACATTGTGGAGAGTAGTGAGCTCCAGCTCAACTTCAGGTGCACCTCAGCTCTGTAGCCCAACCACCTAGCCAAGCAGTAACCTTTAGGTTAGACAGATGCTAGCAGTTCCAAAAGCAGTAATAATTGACTTGGAACAGAGAGGAGGAAGGTAAGAGAGGGGTGCTATTTAAGAGGGGAAAGAGATGGCAGGGAGGAGGGATGAAAGAAACTGGTTGTTTGTGGGTGGGCATAATGGTACAGGTTAAGCGTGAAAGGGGAAGAGAAGAAGAAATGGCAAGAGATGAGCAAAAATGATTTGAGAGGCATGGGAGGAGAAGAGAAAAATAAAATAAAAACCTCCACTTACAGCCCCCTGAATAAGCAAATTCTGTCTGAAATTAGAAGTCTGAATCATAATACCTCCAGAACCAACATGCATGTACTTAGCTTGAGAAAAGAAGAACTATGGAACTCACTGTCATAAGGAAATCACAAAATTTCCGAAGAAGGATTAGATAGCAACAGAAAACGGTATCAGTAATGGCCAGCTGATTGTGCCAATCTTCATCTTCATATTGTTGCTGAGTCTGACTCTGTCTTTGCACTGCTATTTTGTGACTGGTGCACCTCAGTAATTTTTATGCCTCTTAAAGTGGGCCCTGAGGGTGCAGAACATGAGAACCCCAGTCCTCCTCTCAGTGGATGAAGGATAACAGCATGCAAAAACCCATCTGGCCACTGCTTTGCTGCCTGAAACAATGTCCCAGACTCCTCTGAGGCAGTCTGTGGGAAGTGTTTAAAAAACAACACACTGAGATATGATTCTGCTTTGAATTTTTGAAATGTTATTAGATCCTTTTGCTGTCATCTGTGGGTAGTTGTTGTTGTTTAGATAGCTGTCATTGTATTGTTCTCTCTAGTGCTTTTAATTTTGTACACCGTCTTTTCAAACAGTAGCATATTAAAAAAAAAATGTTATTGCTAGTTTTATGGACCCCGCTTTTAGAAATAAAGTTCTTCAGAAGGTGCCCTACATAATAAAAACCCTCAAGACAATGAAAATCACACCAGCATAATAATGTAGACAAGAGCCAGGATAAGTTAGGAAAGAAGTTTCTTCAAACACCATTTAAGATCAGAGGAAAACCTCTGAAAAGGTGATTTCCTAGTACCTGCCATTTTGATCCTTACTAACAGCCAGAGAATAGGACCCCCAAATACCCTTTCCAGGGCACCGAAAATAATCTAAAACTGCAGGCACATTCAGAATGGAGCTTGAGTTTGAATCTAGCTGTCCCAAGTTATAACTGTGCTTTTCATGAGAGCACGCCTTAGGTAGCTACTAAGAGTAAAATCAATGCAAATACACTGCCATAATAATCATTATAAATCCACAGTAGTTAAAGCAATTAATGAAATGGTAGAACAGCAGCCAATTAAAAACATGCATTTATTTTAAAATAATCTGGGGAATATTTGCTTGCTGGGATGAGCCCAGAATCCTATATTGCCTTCTCATGTCCTGTTGTTAACATTAATAAAAATGTTAAGACTCTGGCAAATCAAGTATCCAGAACAAAACCTAGGCAACAAAGCAGCTATTGAGAGGAAGGAAGAATAGTCTTATAAAAGAACTATAGTTGTGTGTGTTGGTGTGGGGATTATGTTTCAGAATTCAGTGTTCAAAATATCCAAAACAGTTTGCTTTTTAAAAAATCATAAAAGCATTTTTTTAAAAACCCCATGAAGATGTAATTTAAAATAACAGAATCAATGGGGAAACCATCTAAAACCAGGATAAATTTGTCAGCATCAACCAATGAAAGCAAGCTTCACCATCAAACACTAAAAGTCTGTGAGAATTAAAAAGTTAACCAAATCAAAAACTTAACCAAAAAGGTACTACCGTTGAACGTAACTAAATAAGGCCTCGTCATTGAAGATGCTTTCTCCTCAATCATCAGCTACCTAATCTCTGAAAGTAAAGCTTTGAAGAAGATCCTAGATTTCAGGCAGGTTTATATGGTAAGATGTTCCATTTCTATTTGTCTGTCTCTGTATATGGTATATGGATTACGTGTGAGAGGAGGGGGAAATGGATGGAGTTTTTGTGTGATTTCAGTGGGGCTTATTCCCAAGTAATTTGGTACAAGACTGGAGCTTTGATTGGCTAATCACCTGGCTTTTAACTGATCATTGACTAAATTCACACAAAATTTTGGATATTGCCAAGCTGCCTTTTTAACATATTGAAGGAAGTTCACATTTAATACACAAATCCTCCCATTTCTGCTGAAGACATTTATTAAACATTGCAGTGGCTACATTCTAACCAGCTTCACCATGTCACAGCTTGGGTTAAAACGCTGTAAAGCTGAAGGAATAAAAATATTTACCCACAACAACAACAACAAAAATACTGGATCAAATAACAAGGAGTCATGTGACGTGTTAAAAGGTTGTGATACACACTTTCCTTGCCTAGGGAATCCACTTGGACAGAGCTGCACAAAGTGCTGTCCCGTGGCTGCTTCCCTAGGCTCAGAGTTGTCAGCATGCACCATTTAAACTTTGTTCACGTCCATCAATCGGAATCCCGATTCAGCACCTTGGATAGGTAAAAAGCCCTAAAACGCATTCCATCTGTGGCTTCAACTTCCCCCCTTGCCTTGCCGCGGACTTTGCTATTCGAGATGTGGAAGTAGGGGTGGCGTGGTAGGGGAACCGGAATCCTCCATTCCCGTCACCCCTGCTTCCGGAAACAATACCTTGTGTCCGCACCGAGGGGTCTTAATTCGCTTTTGGCTTTGTGGGCAGTTCGCAGAAAGATTCTGCAGCCAGGCGACGACGCGTTTTGCAAGGCGAGGTGTAGCCCGGTGCGTTCCCCAACAGCCCTTTTACAGAACCAATTATCTTATTAATAATGGGACATTCAAATGATCAGCACATTAATTATCACTTTAACTACCCTTCTGTTCACACCATCAAGGCAGTCAAAGCATACTAGAAGGCTGATCGTTCGCCGAAACTCGTCCCCCGCCCATAACACTCAGTAGTGCAAATATTTTATTTTTATATTACTACACCCCGTCTATCCTCTAAGAGGCTCAAGGCGGCGCACACGTCCCGTCCCTATTCCCCACCCACCCCCCATTATATCCTCACAACAACCCTGTGAGGTAGTTGAGGCTGAAAGTGTGTGATTGGGCCACGGTGTTCGTGGTCACCTGCTCATGCGAACCCAGGTCTTTTTGGCGCTAGTCTAACTCTCTAGCCACTATACCACACTACCCCTCCAGGAAGTATACAGAGAATGAATCCAGTGTAAGAGGAAGGTACCAGGTACATCTTACAACCACACCCGTTGAAAATGTGTAGTTGAAAATTACAACCACCTATTTAGATTAGTGGTTTCATTTTCACTCACTCTTGGGAAATCCTGCCTGGCGCCCGCTCTGAAGTTCTCGCACATTTGTGTTGGCTTAACTCTGCATCAATCTCCAGGTTAAAATTGCCTGCGGGATCAAGACCGTCGCATCTCACAAGACCGGAGGCAGCAGTTTTTCTTCATGGAGGTTTTATTAGAATGTTCTGTCAATTACTATTTTTTGTCGTATACCAAATAGCTTAGTGGGAGAGGTGGATTGCCTCACTCCCCTTTCCTGGAGGAAAGTTATACTCTGTAGCAGAGCAAGCTTGAACACCGACATCTCCCATTTCAGTCGCTAAACAGGAAGTGTCTTATAGCCATTTTACAGATGCGAAAGCTGAGACCAAGGAGGAGTTGCTTGATTGCAATGTTGTTGTGTTTACAAACCGCCTTGAGCTTCAGAAAAGTGGGTGTCAAGGTTTCTAAAAACTAAATTAAGTGTATAAATCACACTAGACCATCACTTCAACCCAGTCCAGGCAGAACTGAATTAGAATTTGAACTCAGGTCTTCTGCTACATAACAGGGCGCGCTGGCCCTGAGATGATTCAGAAAACCTGCTACCTGCTTCCGGGAAGCCAAATAGCTGGTTAACAATTCCATTTAGTGTATTCCTTCCTCCTCTCTCCCTCCCTCTAAGCACAAGTCAGAACGAGTCGTGATGACTAATGGAGCATCCAGTTTCAGAGACAGTATACCAGTGAATACCAGGTGCTGAGGATAAACAACATGGGAATGCGTCTCTTCTTCTGGTCCTTCGTGTGAGCTCTCAGAGGACTTTGATCCAACAAGGCAATATCTATATTAAACCTAGAAGTAGTTGGCAACAACACTTAAGGAGGGCGATGTTTAGAGCTTTCGCACTTCTCTCCTCTTGTCAAGTAAGGGAACAGCGAAGTGCAAGTCAAAAAGAAAATCAAAACCAGCCCTCTGCTCTCCACGCTGAAAGCGTCCTAGAAACAATGACAGCTGGGAAGGCAGGTTACCTGTTGCAGGTAAGAAATTCACGATGCGCATCTCGCGCGAACTCCAAGCTGGGATGCAGTGTCCACTTCCTCTCCCTTGGAACGTAGATGCCTCGGAAAGGATCCTTTGAGATGGAGATAATTTGGATGCCGGGAGGAGGAGAAGCGAGGTGCGTTTTCCTTCAGCTCTGCTCGGCCTGCCCCAGGCAGAAAACGTTTCCTCACTCTCTTTTTTCTCTCTTTCTACTCCTCTGGAAGTTTCGTCGGGTGGACACCAGAATTCTGCAGGATGGGATCCTGACTCCCTTCCGCCCTCCCAGCTAGTTCTTTAAGACATTTTTTGTTTGTTTGTTATGAATGGGCAGAGAAAACGGATGAACTCTTTGCTCCGTAAAACCAGGACGAAAATGACTGAGAATGAAAGGGGCTTCCAATGAGCCACAATTCCCAGATTCCCAGCCTTCATTTCTTTAAAAAAAACCCCAAAAACATAGAACCTGAGATGTGGGGCAAAACGTACAGACACCATACTCACTTTTCGTGAGATTTTTTCCCCCTTTCAGTTTTACTTTATTCCTGTCATACCCTAAAAAAATAAATTTACGGGCATATGTAACCGAGGCTTCCTAAACCATATCTATAGGGGTTGTTTGGCAGTGGTAAAATAGGATGGGATTGGGTTGTATTGCTCACACGCAAATCATTCCCTTTTCTTTGTAAAAGCGAAAGTTTTTTTTCCTCCCTTGATTCCTCCGCTCTGCTGGTTTCGGTTTCGCTTCTGTATTATAATATGTACAGTATACGCATTACTTTAGAGAAACAGCTAGCCAAAAGTAAGTCCTCGCTATCCCACTGGCACTGAGGAAATTAACCGCGTGTTTAGCTTTCGCTCTCTCTCAGATATAGATGCACACGCACGTGATATAGTGGTTCAAAATGTGGTTGAACTGTGTCCGGTTTCTTTTAGAAGTCTCCACTAAAAAAAAAAAAAAAAAAAAAATGTCTGCGAGGCAAATAAGATTTTAAAGAGCGAAGAATCATATCGATAGATCGCTGTCTCTTTTTAGAAGTAAATTTTGTTTAAAGGCTTCTGAGTGAAACTAGCTTTTATGATAATGTGTGCATGTGTGTGCGTATTATTAACATATTATGGGATATAATGAGAGAGCCCATTCGGACCCCACCTAGTATTCTCAAATGTCTCTTTTTCTATTAAAAAAAAAAGTGCGGTCTGAAAAGGTGAGGCTCTTCAACGCTGGTCCCCTGGCCAGTTTCCCTGCCGTGTCACCGCTTATAGACCCTTATAGACCTGGGGGGAATCAACTAGTGATCAGAAACCTATCAAAGACTGAAAGCCAAATCTGACGGGAGTTTCGGAGACTTATTTGAAGATTCTGCTGCAAAAGGGCCCAGCTTCTCCAAGGTTTAGGTTGAATAATCTGGGGCCGGATTATATATGTGTACTTTCCTAGTATTCATATTTGTGTTTGCTTTTGTGCAGCTTTGCGACGTTGCGCTTCTTTGATATTTTCATTCCTAAATCCCTGCAGGATAGAAAGGTGGGCTATATGCTTGAATTAAAGGGGGGCGTCAGATGGTGTTTCCTGTCCCGTCCCCCCTTTTCAAGAGAGGTGCCGGGTTTTAAAAGATCGGGGGTCGGAGTCCCAGTCTAGATCATACTTTAGAAACAAACCCACGGAAATCGATGGGACACGTTATTGGCGAGTCACTTGATTCCCATGGCTCTACTCCAAGCGCGACCGACGAGGCAATTCCAACCACCTCTACTCGGACGTAAACCCTGTTGAATTCAACGGGGCTTACTCCCAGGTAAGTGGGTTTAGTTTTACAGCCTGGATCTAGGTCCGACGCCTTTAAAGGCAACGAGAGCTAGATTACAGCCCTGGGTCTGAACAACTTGTTGAGTTGCGTTTGCCCGGAAAAGAGGTTTTGGCGCACACGTTGCAAATCAACCTGTTTGCCCACGGGTGCTATTTGTCTTCGAAGGGGTCAGGTCACAGTCCCTCCTTCAAATCAGAACTGTCCCTCTCTTTGAGAAACCTAGCGACAGCGACAGGAGGCCAGGATTTTTTGGGGGGGGGGCAGGCCTTTTGCTGGGAAGCAGAACCTCAGTTTTTATGTATTTTATTGATTTTTATTGATTTATATGGGGCAGCTGCCCCTCCCTGTCTCCTCTTGGCTACGCCCATGCAGGAGGCAGGTCCTTTTCAGCCTGGGAAGGGCCGTAGCTCAGTGGAGAAGATCTACTAGGCAGGCAGAAGGTGTGTGACTTCGGTTATATATTTTGTTGTTGCAAACCGCCTTATGTATAGTAACATAGAAAGGCGGTATACAAACTAAAAGTGAAATGAAGGTCCCAAGTTCAATCCCTGGAGTTTCCAGGTAGGGCTGGGACCTGGAGAGACTTCTGCCCTGGAACCCTGGGGGAGATGCTGCCAGTCAGTGTAGACATTATGAAGCTAGAATATAAGGCAGCTTGTTTTGTTGCTAAGTTTCGGAGGTCCTAACTGGGGAATGGTCGTGTCTCTGTAGCAGAGCACCTGCTTGGCATGCAGAAGGTTCCAGGTTCAATCCTCAGCATCTCCTGGTAGGGCTAGTTAGAGACCCCTGCCTGAAACCCCTCAAGAGTCTGACTCGGTATAATATGGCAGCTTCCGAGATTCCTAAATGTCCTGTCAAAACAGGAGGCTCTCCCTAAGTTTTTATCAGCTTTGGTAATGAAATCAGGCGAGAGCCTGTGGTCCTCTAGTTGCTCTGGGACTCCAATTCCCATCAGCCTCAGCTTGCAGGGGCCAGCGAGCAGGGATGATGGGAGCTGGAGTACATCGACGTATGGAGAGTCACAGGATAGCCGCCCAGGAACTAAATCAATCCTCATATTTCGCCCTTTAAACAGGAAACAAAACCAGCACAACAGTGTCTCTGGATGAATACACGGCATGGACACAGCATATACAATTAAAAACCATTTTTAAAAGATCGTAATTTACAAAGAAATCGACAATCACGCACACAAAGGCACGGAAAGCAGCAGAGAAACCCACTTAAAAATATGGATTAATTCTGCTTTACAGCCTGTATTTTCTCCAAAGAGTTAGAGACAGCGTACATGGCTGTCACATAAGTACACAGAAACATACCGTTCCCATTTTATTCTCACAACAACCTTGCGATTGATGTAAATTGAGATGAGAGACTGATTAGGTTGAGTGATGGATGTCTTGTGTGAAAGGCTGAAAGCCTTGAGCTCTTTGGAGGAAAGGTGGAAGTATAAGTATGGCAAATAAACAAATAAATCACTGTCCTCGCCCATTGTTTGTCTCCTGCGTCTGTTACTCAAAAGTTTTTCTGTTTCTGTATTTTTTCTGCTTTCTTCCATGCAGTTCTCACATCGCCAGCAGCCACCAACAGAGCTACTCCATGTGAACTTTCAAAACATCGAAGCCACTGGCCAACTTAACATCTGGTGGCAGGGAATTCCATAAGCTAAATTAATGTGCTGTGTGGCAAAACTACTAGCTTTGTCTGTCCCGAGTACACTGCCAGTCAGTTTCACCGGGTGATCTTAAGTCACAGTGTTATGTGAAGAAGGGAGTGGGGAATATCGTCTCAAATTCTTCTTTTTATTATGTAAATTCGTCTTTTTCTAAACTTCAGAAAAATATAATTTAATTTCCTATTAGGAAAGGTGCTCCAATTTCCATTTTAAAAAAGTGTTTTAGCAACATAATCTATAACGTTAAGTACTTCATCAATGAGAGAACCTAAAAAAATAATCTATACAGTTGGAATTAAGGAGATCGAGAAATGTTTAAGGCTGCAATCGTAGACACGCTTATCTAGGAGTAAGTCCCACTGAAGTAAGTGGAGCTTACTTCTGAGTAAATATGTAGAGGATTGCAACATATGTCTGGCTCTGGAGTTGTAGTCGACCCAATCCTGCTAAGAGTAGACCAAGTGAAATTAATGGATCTATGTTAGTCATGTTCGGTCACTTCAATGGGTCTGCGCTAAGTAGGGGTAGCAATGATGACAACCCAATGCCTCGTATATTGCAAATACAAGGATACAAAAAGTGAGAACCTATACAAAGAGATTTGGAAAATATAAGCTATTGAGATCAAAGGGCTAGGGTCGCACTGAGAGGCTGCAGTCCTTTACTCGCTCCTGTACCCAGAAATGAGTCGAATTGAACGCATTGCGACTTACTTCTGAGTAGACACACTCAGGCTTGAGCTGCAAATATCTTTATCTGGAATATGTGGAGGGGGCGGTTGTGGGAGTATGGATTCTCACTCGTTTTTGGACGGCTGGTGTAAAACAATGCGCGCGATCCAATGCCTCTTACGTCGAGGAAAATTGTCTGGCCGAGCTCCAGAGGACTGCGGAATGCACCCAAAACGCAGTAAGGATTGCGGTATGTGCAAAACCACGGAGTCCAGTCTTATGAAGAAAAATAATATTGGTATCTCCATAATTCCTAATACGGATCATAATTCTATCCCAGTTGGACAAATCGTCTGATCAGTGCTTAAGTCATCAGAAGGAGACAGATTCCCCATTCCTTACCACAGAGCGAATATAATAGTCCTAACTTTGCGTATTCATGCTTAAGTTATACCTAGAAAACCCGCAAAAGGTTCCAAAAGAACGAATGTGGTCGGCAGCCAAATAGCCTCTGGGAAAGCTCCAATGCAATACAGTATATGAAAGTAAGAGCCCTTTCCGACCACCTCCTCCAAATCTTCAGTTTGAATTTGTTTCATTCATCCTTTTCTACGGGGGACGAACCAAATTTGCCGCCCCAGTTAACAAAAATCTCCTTTTTAGACCTTTCCCAGTCATCTGCTGAAAAGCACTGCCCTTTGGTTTACTTTCCACGCAAGGACGAGGTCCGTTTGGTTAGCTTCACGTCTCTGAGATTTTCAGCCCCAGCGATGCTTCCAAAGTGGTCAAGGACGCAAATGGTCAAGGATCGGGATACTGGAGAAATCCTTGCCCCCCCCCCCAGCCCCAGAAACGCTGCAAAGAATACTATGGGTGGAGGAAGAAGAAGGTACGATTCAGGAACAAGCATATGGACCCATCAGGAGCGAAATTAGTTCTCCAAAGAATTTTTAAAATACAAGCACCTGTGATGCGTATTTTTACTCAACTATAAAAGTGAAATCACGACTATTAAAATAACATGAATTTGTTTTAAACCCACGTGCCTCTCGCACCCAGGCTTGCCCTTATAGTTTCTAAACCTCCAGGCAGGTTCTATCGTATTTTCATTACTGTGCAGCATGGATTCGAGCGCTTTATGATTATTATTTTTATTAGTGGTGTTGGGATTACCAGGCCAAAGTTTGTTCCATCGCTTTAGGAGAGAGGTGTGCTTAACTTCCGCCATTCAGATGTGCAGTGAACTTGCAGTGATAATAAATTTAATAATATAATAAATGTAATTTAAAAATTTAAGCCTAAAGCAATAATAATAATAATAATAATAGAAGAAGAAGAAGAAGAAGAAGAAGAAGAAGAAGAAGAAGAAGACGAAAGCTATTTCATTAGAATTTTCCCCAAATGCTTTGACTGAAGAAGCCGAATAGATAAATTGGGCGGAGCCTTATGCACACCCCATCGAGTAGAGCAGGGCTTACTTCCGAGTAAGCCTTTAGGGTTAAGCTGTGAAGTGCTCTTCACTCGCTGGTCTAAGAAGTGCTCTCCAAAAACTGAACCACAAACAGGCCCGGCCACCACCTTCTGGCAATCAGGAAAGCGAAGTCAAGCCCAGGGAGAAAGGCTTCGTTTATTTTACAAACAAGAGGTTCCAGCCAGTGTTTACACGAGAGCCGCTCCTTTAAAAATAAAAATAAATATGCACACACACACCGCGCCAAGAACCTGGAGAGGACTGATTCTGGAGACCAATTAGGAACGTTCCTCTTGGGGAGAAGATGGAACCAGGAGAGAGGTTTGAAGCCAAAGGGCCAATTTCCACCGCACAAAGAGCTTTTAAGTACCTTTGGGGGGGAAGCGCTGGTGTTGATTCATAAAGCAGGTACTTGGGCAATCGCCATTCAAACCACGTGTCTGTGTGTGTCTGTGTGTATTTTGCTCGTCAAATGCACTTTAAGGCCGAGCAGGTGCAGCGAAGAGCCCCCCACCCCTCGGAGGAAGCCGGCGCAAATTGCGCTTAATCTCAGGCTGGAGAGGTGAGCGCAAAGAACGCGAGGGGGACCTCTGAGTTTTGTTCTCTGGGGGCAGAGACAAGGGCCCTTTGCTGGAGTTCTTCAGACCAGGGGAAGGGGGAGAAGAAGAAAGCATCATTCTTCGTTAGGAAGAATATGGGGGCGAGGGTAGCCCGAGTCCCAAATTTGGACCTCTTCACAAGCACAGGAGGCTCTTAGTAGATAAGCTCTCTGGCTCTGGAGGGGAAATGAATACACGCACGAACAACCTAACCCCCCCAACCCCAATATTGGAATACCCAATAGAGAGACGAAACACGAGCCAGGACAACAGCAAAGCAAAGGCATTAAAAAAGAAGTTTTAAAAAATAAAATAAAATAAAGATTTTGACTTTTGGTGTTTTTTAAAAAAGCATCGAAGTAGTCAGCATGGGGGGGAATTAGACTACACATCCCTCCCCCCTTTTTTCTGTTCTCATTTCGAAAATTAAAATTTTATTTTAGTGTTATTTTTATTTTGAATTACATATGTGGAGGTACCACAATATTTTCAATGCTTAGGGTATCTAAATGCCTTAATCCGGCTCTTTCCAACCCCACCCCACCCCCGCATTGTTTATCTGGAACTCACTTTTCAAGAAAGGAGTAAATGTTGGTTTGGGGGGGGGTTTAACACCACAAAGTGAGCTGGTGGGCCAAAGAGACTCTTCTATCTGGCTAGATTTCCAAGGAAATTTATAAAGCGATGCATTTAATTGCGCTACATCAGATTTAGGGAACATTTCCCCCCGCCCCCGCGCGCGCCATATTCCCCTCCTACGAAGCCTTCTGGGGACCACGTGGCAGGCGTGAGCAGAACCAGAACCAAAAGCAAGTGGAGCAATGCATGTGAATTGGACCTTTGGGCAATAGGTTACTGTCTACACACGCTTACATCGCCTCCATCCGGGCGAACAAGAAGAGTGATCAGAGTTCAAGGGCACAGCCAGTCAAAACACACAAACAAGGAGGGTGCGCTCAGGATTGGTAAAGGGGGAGGGAAAGCGCATGGCCTGGATAGAGTCAGAAGGGCCGGAGAGAGAAGCTCGGAGGTCCGCATTTGCCCTCTCCGGGTCCACATCACGGATAGACAGAATGGAACATAGGAAGTTGCCTTATACTGAATCAGACTAGTGGCCCACCTCGCTCATCTACACTCCACACTGACGGGCAACACCTCTCCAGGTTTTCATGGCAATGGTTTCATCCTGCGTGGAGACCCCAGGGATGAACTTGAGACCTTCTGCCTGAAACGCTCCGCCGCTGCTGCTGCTGCTGCTGCTTCTTCTTCTTCTTCTTCTTCTTCTTCTTCTTCTTCTTCTTCTTCTTCTTCTTCTTCTTCTTCTTCTTCTATACCGCACTCATCTGGCTGGGTTTTCCCAACCACTCTGGGCAGCTCCCAACAGAATATTAAAAACACAATAAAACAACGATTAAAAACTTCCCTAAACAGGGCTGCCTTCAAATGTCTTCTAAAAGTTGTATAGTTGTTTATTTCCTTGACATCTGATGGGAGGTGATTCCACAGGGCAGGCGCCACTACCGAGAAGGACCTCTGCCTGGTTCCCTGTAACCTCACTTCTCGCAGTGAGGGAACCGCCAGAAAGCCCTCGGAGCTGGACCTCAGTGTCCGGGCTGAACGATGGGGGTGGAGACGCTCTTTCAGGTATACTGTGCAGCGGACCTTCCTATTAGTAATCAGGATGATGACAGATAAGATAACAGATGCGATCAGATAGAAAGACCAGGGCAGGATGGATGGACAGACAGACAGAAGAAGATACCTCAGCTATGTTAGATAGAGCAATAAGAAGGAGGCGCAGAGCTGGCGAGGCAGGTATAATCAAAGTCTACAGCAGAGTTTCCCAAACTTGGGACTACAACTCCCATCATCCCTTGCTAGCAGGACTTGTGGTCAGGGATGATGGGAATTGTAGTCTTAAAAAAAAAAACAACAGCAGGAGACACAAGTTTGGGAAACGCTGATCTACAGCATGCCTGTGTGTCTTTAGAAGCAAGGTTCCGGGGAGGCAGTGCTGAAACTAAGCAGGTTAGGTTCTAGACAGGTAACCGCCTGGGGAACCACAAGGTTAGAGTGTCAGATTAGAGAGATATGGATTCAACTCCCCACTCGGTCACGAGGTTCGCCTTGGACCAGTCCCTGCCTCTCAGCCCAAATTATTTCACCTTTTTTTTTTTTTGCGAGGATAAAATGTGGAGGGGAAGAACCCTGAGCGCCTCGGAGGAAACGGGTCGTTGTTACCATCATCACCGTTATTAGATCACCATTGCATTTTAAGGATAAAAGCAAAATCAATCAGATCCCTGCCTCCCGGGAGCTTGAATTCTAAGGGCAGGATTCCAGACAAAGTCAAGCACTTTTCATGTCCCCTTGAAATCAACGAGGACTCGGTTTTAAGAGACGTAGTCGTGTTTCAAGTTTGAAGCATCAAAACCAACCATCCTGGATTCCTTGGCAAGGTTTGCGCACCGATGCGTTTTTAAATCTTTAAGGTGCCACAAGCCTGCCCTGGATTTTCGATTGGGACGGCCACAAAGGGATGGGAGAGACGAAGGCTATATTAGAGATGGTCGTGGGCAACTTTACACCTGCAAACTTGGGTTTTAGGTTAGGGATTCGGTAGGCTAGATTAGACAGATAGCGATGCCTGAACATCAAAAGCTCGCTCTTGAACAGCTTTTTACCGAAGCTTTGGCGGAAAACTTCCATCTTGCCGACCTGGAAACAGGTGTGTAGAGATTGGCTGTGGTTACTTAGTGGTAAATGACCTGCATTCTGTTTGTGCTCAGAGATGCTCTTTATCAAATGGTTGAGCGGAAGGTTGTTTGTTATCGTATGCTCCATATTTCAAAACTACACTATTTAGCTATAAGGGAACCTAATGTCCCGTAAACATGAGATCTAGAAACTTATTCAGGTGCACATGATTTTTTTATGGAGATTATGGGGCATCGTGGTGACGATGTGGTGTGTGTTGGGTGAAAGGGGGGGTCGCTTTTATCAGTTCTAAGCGGTACACATTGAAACAAATGTAGAATTGATGTCTGTGTCTTTCTCCTCTGAAGGAGTAGACCCAGACGAGGCTGGCACCCGTTTCTAATCCACCTGCAAGCACGAAACTCCTTAGAGGGAATGCTTGGACAGATTAGGAGACCCCTTTGGCGCTCCCAAATATCTCTGCCCTCACCTTGACCATTAACAAAACTCCAAATGAGTTTCTTTTACTTTAGCGCTAGTTCGGTAAAACATTCTAGGCCAAGAACTCTGTGTTAATTCGCAAGCTTGCACGCTATGTACCACCAAGGAATGTCGAGAAAAGCAATGGCGAACAGCGCGAGCCTAACCATGCCTACTCAGAAGTCCTGTTGAACTCAGTGGGCCTTACTCTCGGGTATGGAAGGTTAGGATTGCAGCCTCAGAGACGGAATTGTGAAAGAGACCCTTCCATCTTTAAAATTCTGGGAAGCAGAGAGAATGTTATTTAGCAGTAAATAGTAGGACTGTTTACATGACTTATTTCGCTTTTTGATCATAATGGTCATCAAAAAGGTTTACAAACCCAATAAAGCAGCAACGGGGGAAAACTTATCAAAACAACAAATCTAAAAGGAAAATCCAGGTTAGTAAAACATACACACACGCAAAGAAGACGTCAGAAAATGCCTCCTATTATTATATTTACTTCCAAAGGGCTCAAGACAGCGTCCTCCTTACAGCAACCTTGAAAGTAGGGTTAGTTTCAGAGGTAAGGATTATCCAAAGTTCACACAGTGAGCTTCACGCCGGAGCAGAAATTTGAACTCGGGGCACCCCATTCCTAGGCCGATGCTCTAACCACCACAACACATTTGCTGCCCGTATCAGGTAGTGTTTTCTCTTCCCTTCGTGACAAGCTGACTTTACTGCGCGCAAAACCCACAAATCTCTTTCTATGTAACTATGAAAGGAGATGCCGGAACACAAATGAACGACACCCCATCCCGTTTTGTGCCTGTCTATACGTACGTGCAGAGGCATTTGAAGGATACCTCTGCCTCTACCCCGCATCAAAGGTTCAAAATTGAACTGGGGGCTGGGTTCGTGTTACCTCTGCACGAGGGGCACTGCCTCTTTAATAGCTGTATTGAAGATGGAGTGTTTAGTAGGTGCTGGAGATGGGTGTGGAACATAGGAGCCAACTCCTAGGAGCCGAGGGGTCTTCGCCCCCCACAATAAAATATTTGAGGGTGTCGTCGCTCCCCCAAAATTGATGGGCATTGCCATTCAAATAGTGTGTGTGCACTGTGTCGTGTGATTAATTATAGGGGTGGGTCTTACTTACTTGGGTCCCTCCAATATTATATTCGCGTTGGCACCCCTGGTGCGGAATAAAATGGGCCTATGTCAAAAACCTAGACAGCATCTTAAAAAGCAGAGACATCACCTTGCCAACAAAGGTCCGTATAGTTAAAGCTATGGTTTCCCCAGTATTGATGTATGGAAGTGAGAGCTGGACCATAAAGAAGGCTGATCGCCGAAGAATTGATGCTTTTGAATTATGGTGCTGGAGGAGACTCTTGAGAGTCCCATGGACTGCAAGAAGATCAAACCTCTCCATTCTTAAGGAAATCAGCCCTGAGTGCTCACTGGAAGGACAGATCGTGAAGCTGAGGCTCCAATACTTTGGCCACCTCATGAGAAGAGAAGACTCCCTGGAAAAGACCCTGATGCTGGGAAAGATGGAGGGCACAAGGAGAAGGGGACGGCAGAGGACGAGATGGTTGGATAGTGTTTTCGAAGCTACCAGCATGAGTTTGACCAAACTGCGGGAGGCAGTGGAAGACAGGAGTGCCTGGCGTGCTCTGGTCCATGGGGTCACGGAGAGTCGGACTAAACGACTAAACAACAACATGTCAAAAACTCCCCCTCCTCCATAATTATTAAATAAGCCTGAGAGCTGGTCTCCTTCAACGATGGTTCTGAACAACGAGATGTGGGAAAGGCTGTAGGTCAGACGTAGAGCATCTGCCTCCCACCCAGAAGACCCCAGGTTCGAACCCCGATATCTCCAGTTAGGGCTGGGGGTGAGGCTCCCCTGCCTGAAGCGGCTACCAGTTAGTGTAACCAATACGGAGCTTGATGGGCCCATGGCTCCGATTCCGTGTAAGGCCGTTTCCCGTGTTCCTACCAGGAAGAAAGTAGCAGAAACCAGCCCTAGCCACCAGGGCTCCCTGCCCTCCTTGTGCCAAACCATTATCCTCCCGATCTACCTCGGACGACTGGAGCAACGGGTTGAGATCCTTGAATTGCAGGGGGCTGGACTACACGACCCTCGGGGTCCCTTCCAACTCTACAATTCTAAGATCCCATGGGGCGCCTCCCCGGGTTACAAATGTGGCGAAGGTCGAAGGAGGTAAGGAAAAGAAGGCTGGCTCAGCAAGCAACTCCCTCAGCAAGGCTCCTCTCTCTCAGCTGACTCGCAAGGCTTTTTCTTCACCTGCAGAGCCAGCTTGATTTGCTCCTGTTTTATTTTTTCCTGGAGATGGATTACTTGAGAGGAAGGGGGACTGGGAGCTCTTATCCTGTTTCTTCCACCGCTTTCTGCCTTGATTGCTGGGCATAAGCCTCTACCACCTTGCTAACAACAACAACAACAACATTCAGGATCTACAGAGGACACGTGACCCGCACATTCACACGGGCTTTGTATTCCCTGTTTGCATCTCCGTTTCTAATGGCCGGTGTTTGTGTGTTTTCGCTTCCTCTTCCTCCTTTCTTTCTTTCTTTCTTTCCTCCCTCCCTTCCCCTTTCCACCCGCTGCTGCGCCGGCGACCACCCCCCTCCCCTATCGGCCTCATGCTAATAGCATGCAAATTGCCTCATTTGCATGTTTCTCTCCGGCCCGGAGAACGGCGTGGAGCTGGCGAAGGTAATATATTTCCTAACGTGGGCGCCCAGTCAGGAGAAGGTGGCTCCCCTCCCCCCACTTCCCCTGCCTGCCTCCCTCCCCTTCCCCCTCCCCCTTTAGAAGCGGCTGGGAAAGAATTAACTCCTTCTTGGAAATGGGGGGGCAGGGAGAGAAGGCAGGCAGATCTTTGCCGTACGCGCCGTCTAATTGGCCTGCAGGCACAGCCTCCGCCTGGCATTGCTGGAAGAGGCACCTGCCACAAAATGGCTGCCCGCGAGCGTTTGGGGGGGGGGGTTGGTCTGGCTCTTGCTGTCTTCTCCCCGCCCCCCCCACTATTCTCAGCCTCCCCCTTTGCTGGTTGGCAAAGAGGAAGATGGGAATGGGTAAGATCCCATTAGCGAAGGTGCTTCCTAGCTCCCCCAAACCTGAGAGAATAGAAGGGCTCCCTGTGGCTTCCCTAGAGAGTAGATCGCAGGAGCTGATCTCTGAAGATGCAGGCTGGACGCGAAGGAGGGGAGATCCACGTATTTTGAAAATATTAGGGTGACTGTGCGGGAGCTGGCATGACGCGCACACGCGCGCGCAGATGCCGTCCCTGTTTACTCGGAGTAAACCCACTGGCATGAATGGACCTGAGCTGGCAGGGGAAAGGGCCTCGCTCTGCTTTATGTGCGGAAGGGTCCCAGGTTCATCCTTGGCCTCTCCAGATGGGAGAAACCCTTGCCTGAAATCATGGAGAGCAGCTGCCAGTCAGTGTGGGCAATACTGAGCGAGATGCACCTTGGTCTGACCGGTATAATACAGCTTCTTTGTTGATCGTTTATTCACTGCTTTTATATCCCACCTTTTTCTGCAAGGAGCTCAAGGCGGCCCTACATGGTTCTCCCCTTCCTCATTTAATCCCCACAACAGCCCTCTGAGGTAGGGTAGGCTAAGGAGCAATGACTAGCTCCGTGAGCTTCATGGCGGAGTGGGGATTTGAACCCTGATCTCCCAGGTCCTAGTCCGGCACCCTAACAGCCACATCACACACGCCTTTTCAATGGGTCTTTTCTGAGTAACGTTGCCCAAAGTTTCAAAACAAACAGAAGCAGCGCTTACCCGCCCAGCAGCGCGTTCCTAGACGCCTTGCCTCCTCAAAAGAAAAGCCATCTCTAGTTCAGTGGGGTTTATTGTCAGGTAAGCAGAGATAGGGACGCGGGTGGCGCTGTGGGTTAAACCACAGAGCCTAGGGCTTGCTGATCAGAAGGTCGGTGGTTCGAATCCCGGCGAGGGGGTGAGCTCCCGTTGCTGGTCCCTGCTCCTGCCAACCTAGCAGTTCGAAAGCACGTCAAAGTGCAAGTAGATAAATAGGTACCGCTCCGGCGGGAAGGTAAACGGCGTTTCCATGCACTGCTCTGGTTCGCCAGAAGCAGGTTTGTCATGCTGGCCACATGACCCAGAAGCTGTAAGCCGGCTCCCTCGGCCAGTAAAGCGAGATGAGTGCCGCAACCCCAGAGTCGGTCACGACTGGACCTAATGGTCAGGGGTCCCTTTACCTTTACCTTTAAGCAGAGATAAGGTCGCAACCTGAAACGTCCAAAGGACCAGGGCTTCTAGCCAGATTGATCTCCACTACAATACAGTACAATACGTTACAGACCAATGGAGGGGAGATCTGGAGAGGAGAAGGTAAGATATACACCCCCGTCTGCTGGAAACCCGACAACACCGATTTTCTGTTTCACTACACGGCGGTGAAACCACGGCAGAGCATCTCTTCCGCCTGTAGGAGGTCCCTGGTATATCTCCCTACTGGGCACAGCAGGGGGCGAGAGTAGGTCTTGCTCAGTTACCCGCCTTTAAAGTTAGATGAGGCGGATCATATCCATTTGAAGGTAAGAGGAGCAATGTGTACAGAAGAAATTCCCTTTCTCCCTCTCACACCTTATATCACATCAATAGCGCACCCGCACACATGCGCAAAGGGATTCACTGTGGCTACCCTAACTCATAGAGTACCAAACATATTGCTTTATAGGCAGACACACACACACAGCTGGTCACAGACTAGATCAGGGCTGGGCAGACTGAGTCTTGTGGGATCTACTTTGTTTTTTGCTTTCCTCTAGGAACTCCCAGGTCCACCAGATGCAAAAAGCGACAGCGGGGAGCAATAATACTCAATAATATACTGTACCAAGAGCCATACACTGTGTCTCTAAATTGGCATCTGAGTTATAAGGCATCAGATATTCCAACACAAACCTGAACAAAGATGAAAGGGAACCAATTAATACTCCTATTTTGCAGATGAAGAATGTCAGGCTAAGGTAGTGATCAGCTGAAGGTCTACCATTAGTATTAGTATTAGTATTCTGCCTTTCCTACAAGAACTCCAGGTGGCATATATAGTTCTCCTCATACTTCATCTTCATAACAACCCTGTGAGGTTGGTTAGGCTGAACAGAAGTGACTGGCCCAAGGCTGCTTCACGGCTTCATGGGAATTTGAACCCAGGTCCTTAGCTCAAGACTCTAACTGCTACCCTACACTGGCTCTATTCACTGTTATTTGGGACCAACCTATTGCAAATCACTATTGCCCTCTGCTGAACGAGATACATCCGCAAACACTTCAGAGGGAATCTGCCTCGGGAGTGTTTAGTGTCTCCATGTCAGTCTTTCTGTATGTATGCATCTGTGTGTTCCGTGATGTGCATGTGATGTGCATACGTGGTGTTGCCTGTTACATTCCTGCCCATGCCAGCTGTGGAGTGGGCCTTTTCGGCCATGCTCACTCTGAAGCGGTTGGAAGGGGGAGACAAAAAGATCAATCTCCTCTGTTTACTAAAGATCCCTGGTGTAGAGGCTAACGATCCATTTGGAGAACAGCATTCTGGCCCGTCAAATGCTTTTGGAAAATCACAAGGCTCTATATTCAATCAGTCATGGCCCATAGCCATGGATAGCTCTATGTTTCGTGAATTTGTCCAATCCCTTAAAATCAAACAGAAACTTCCAAGGTAAGCCATTCTCTTTCCCTTCCATAACCCACGGTTTGAATGAAGAAGTACTTCTGCATATGTATTTTTTTTAAATTCAAGTCCACGGTCACTCTAGATCAGTGATAACCCTCTATGAAAGAATATGGACCCCTGTGCTCCACTGAGACAAGCACCACAACTTTATTTCCAGAGGTGGACTTTTGTGTAAAGAAGGAATCTAAACTGTTTTTCAAATTGGGAGGGGGTGTCATATCATAGCAGCCAACGCTGCAAAATTCTAAAACATTTCAGAAACTCTCTCTGTGCGTACGAAGTGTCCGATTTTTTTTTCCTTTTTTGATTCGGTTTTGGTGGGCCATTAAACTAAATGAAAGTATTAACTGCCAGTACCAGCGTGGCATATTCAGTACCTTTTACACCTTTTCTAAAACCTCTAACTGCACGGGATCCAATCATTAGGATGATGGAAAACACGATCAAGTTACAATGTGGATTTCCATCTTCCATGTACCTTTGCTGAGAATCCAGTCGGATAATCCCTCTTCCTCTGACCCAGACACATTTTCCTCTCCATAACAACCCATTGCAGGTCTACTCAGACCCAAGTGTCATTGTTTTCAGTGACACTTACTCCTAGACGTGTATAGGATTGCAGCCGAAGAGTGTCACCACTCCAGACCTGTGACACAGAAAGGGACGAGATACTCAGATCAGACACCTACTCGCTCAAGTCCATGAATTCCAAAAGGTCTACGAAGACTTTGCTGGATATCAGCCTTGAAGATCTGCAGCTGCTGCAACGCAGACATAGGCGCACGTACACACTTTCACATTTATATTCAATCGCAATTATGCCACACACTTGCTTCTATAAGCGAGTCTCTTCTAAGGCCTAGTTCAAAACTTTCCCACGACAAACGTGAACTTAGGGGGAACAGCTGGTGGCAGACAGACAGCCTGCGGATTGGCGGCTCTGCGGAGTTTGGCTTTTAACAAACCATCGTTCCTTTTGCTTGAAACACGCCGTTAGGATTCTCCGTCCATCCTTGCTACTGTTTGGCATGCAAAGCGCGTCTTGATCTAACCCAACGCCGGTTGTTCTAAATCTAACTTCACCGCGGGAGATCTAGGAGTCGCACGTGTGCGTGCTTTAGTTTCACTCCTCGAGTCTAGCGGATAAACGATCCGGTCGTCGGTATACTGTCCATCACAGCGCAGACGCTAGAGTGGAACATTGGAACAATGTTGGGGTTCGAATTTTTAAAATATATTTTAAAAGAAATCCTTTCTTCCCAACCTTCGTAATCAATCAAGTGAAAGGCTTCAAACGCATCGGCATAGGAGCCAACGCCTAGGGGCTCCGGCCCCCCAATAAAATATTTGAGTCCCCCCCCAAAAAAAGTCGATGGGCAGGGCGTTGCCATTCAAATAGTGTGCGTGACCACGTCATGTGATCGATTGTGCGGGGCGGGGCTTACCTGCCACCCCCCCCCCAATATTTTATTAAAGTTGGCACACCTGCGCATCAATGTCTACCCATCTTTATTATCCTCTGACTTCAGGCACTATCATCTTCAAAACTTGTTTTCAAAAGAAAACAAACTGTGGTGGTTAGGTTGTTTGAGCATGGTGCGCCCACAGGAGTCCCAGTCTGCCTTTACAAGAGGAGTATAAAATCACTGTGTCAGGGAAATTCTTAAGGACAGAAACGCGCCAGAAGAGCCCCGCGGAATAATCAGATCCAAAGTCCACCAAAGTCTAGCCTCCTGCTCGCAGCAGGAGTCCGTTGCCATGAAGGCAATAGGGCTCCCCGCGTTGGTCTCTAGCATCTGATACAGTGCCTCCGACAATGGAAGCTCCATTTAGCTGTCGTGCAAAAACAAGAAGACCTTTCAGAATCAGAGCTGGAAGGGTTCCCTCAAAGGTCGTCTTCTAGTTCAACCTTCTGCCCATGCGCGAAATCCCTTACCGGCGACAGACCTCTCCTACGTCATAAGCAGCCGGACTTCAAGTCAGGGACCATCCCCACTTCTTGCGGCAGGCAGTTCCATTGCCTATCATTTTACTTACTTGCTTGCTTGCTTGCTTATACATTCATTTATTCATACATACATACACACATACATACTACGGCGGGCTTCAATGATTTCAGTTAAAACCAAAGAGCAATAAAAGCGATTTAAATAAATAAATAAAAACAGCCAAATCAGTAACAAGACGAACAATTATCAAAATCCTGCCAAGCCAATTCGCCTCCCACAAAGGCCTGCCTGGAATACGTGAGTTGGCAGTCGGCACATTGAGTGCAGTGACCTAATTATTGGGGCGGGGAATAGTGGGGCTGGGCCCCTTAAGGAAATGCAAAAGCCTTATAGTCAATAAACCAACTTTTTACCCTTTAGCAATCGTAAATACAGTAAGAGGGGGGCGGGCAACAAAAGGTAAGGGAGCCAACTCTTCCTTTCATTAGCTTGACCACCCCTCCTCGCTTACAGACGAAGAAAAATCCTCTCTCCGCTCTCTCCAGACCCCATTCCGTATCCCCTCCCGCTTTTCTGTTATAAATTTAAAAAGCAAAAAATATTTTAGTCCGCCAAGAAGATCTGCCAACGCACAACTCTTTCTCTTTCTTCCACCACCTGCAAAGTGGTCATCTAGCAGTACGAATTTACTGGGAGTCATTTATAATTCCTTCTGAAAGGAATTGGGGATCTCCCTGTGCCTCAGTATTTCCAGGCTCTGGATGGAATCAATTAAATGTGCGCCCAAATGGAATTAATTTGGGATTTGAGTTCTAGGGGTTCATATAAAGTCAATGGGGATCGGATTAAAAATTTTAAAAAATCTCGTGGAATTTCGTTTTAACTGGATAGCAGATTTGGGCTACCCATTTACACGATATAATCTCCCTTTGAGATTTGGACTTCTTTAAATGATCACTCTAGTCTAGCCGTTTGCTCGCAGAAAATCCAGATTGTAACGCACAGAGAAATAATAGTTTCATTTTTCTAGGGAAATTGTGAGTAGGATATCCCACCGTTTAGCATTTCATCATGGTGTTCCAAATATATCGGTGTAGATGATGATGATTAAATTATAATCGTAAACTTACACCGATATACAGCTACAAGGTCCATTTGACTTCAATTGCACTAAATTAGCAAAACAAACCTGCGCAGGTCCCTGTCCTCTAGGAGTTTACAATCTGTAGCCAAAGTTCTGCACGTTTACCCGTCAAAGGGTTTGGTGCACCCTAAACACACGTGCTTTCGCTGCATTCCGTGAGACCTACCTCCTGGTAAGTAACACGCGTCAGCTAGCGCAGCAGCCGTCCCACTGATCTCAATGGGAAAGCGAAGGATCGGGTTAACATGGGTCCCATTTAAATAAATGGAGCTGACCATGGTCGTAGCCAGAATTTTTGTTGGGGTGGGGGCTGTCTTCACCTTTGGCTAAGCCCTTGGAGCGGACCTCTGCCTGGGTTACACAAGACAGCCGGGAGAGGAACGACAAGGAAGCGAAGGAAGATAACAGAGAGAAGCGAGGACCACAAGGGACTAGAAGCCATGAGAATAGCCAGGATTTTTGTTACGGGGGCCAGCCTTTTGTTAGTGGGGCGCAGAACCTCAGTTTGCTATGTATTTTTATTGATTTAGGGGGGCAGCGCCCCTCCCTGCCCATCGCCCCTTGGCTACGTCCATGCTAGAAGCTGCAACGATCCTGGTTTTTCCCTCACTGGGACTGGTCGTCTTAGAATGAAGTCTCAATCTACACAAGAAAGGCCTCTCTCGCCCCTTCCCGAAGATCCGGAAGTATTGCAAAATATGCATTTTCTGCATGCCATGAGACCGCCTTGCCTGCAAACCTCTCGGGTGCAGGATGACTGTGCTGTTTATTAGAACCCACCCTTGAAGGTGGAAATACTCTCTTATCATTTCAGCCCTACTGGATCAATTCGGTGTGAACATTCTTTCCCATCTGCACTGCAAACGGGGGTGCGCATTTATTCGTGTACATGCGGTATGAGTTTATAATAGAACGTCTCTAAATATGTGTGTGCATATCTAATCACGGTATGCTCAAATCTTTGGGACTGGTTGTAGATAAGCACACATTCCTTCCTTATAGGAAGTAGTACCAGCACAAAGAGTTGCTTTACTTTTGAAAGTAGAGGCATGCAGGGAATATTTAACATTTAAAGGTAAAGGGACCCCTGACCATTAGGTCCAGTCGTGGCCGACTCTGGGGTTGCGGCGCTCATCTCGCTTTATTGGCCGAGGGAGCCGGCGTACAGCTTCCGGGTCAAGTGGCCAGCATGACTAAGCCGCTTCTGGCAAACCAGAGCAGCGCACAGAAACGCCGTTTACCTTCCCGCTGGAGTGGAACCTATTTATCTACTTGCACTTTGACGTGCTTTCGAACTGCTAGGTTGGCAGGAATTTAACATTTAACACTTCGCTTTTCCTTAAGTTCTAGGAATGGTGGTCTTTGAAAAGACACGGGTATTTCTTAATTTTATTTGTTACATTTGTATCTGTCCTTTCCTCCAAAGAGCTCAAGTTGGCATAAATGGTTCTCCCCCCCCCCCATTTTATCCTCTCCACAGTCCTGCAGGGTAGGTTAAACTGAGAGGCAATGATTGGCTCAAGGACACCCAGTGAGCTTCATGGCTGTGCGGAGGATTTGAACCCTGGACTCCAACACTCTAGCCACTGCACCATAAGTAGCCAGAACTACATTCCAGCCCCAAACGGTTTTTAAAAGGTAAAGGGACCCCTGAATGTTAAGTCCAGTCACGAACAACTCTGGGGTTGCGGCACTCATCTTGCTTTACTGGCCAAGGGAGCTGGTGCTTGTCCGCAGACAGCTTCTGGGTCATGTGGCCGGCATGACTAAGCTGCTTCTGGCGAAACAGAGCAGCGCACGGAAACACCATTTACCTTCCCGACAGAGCGGTACCTATTTATCTACTTGCACTTTGACGTGCTTTCGAACTGCTAGGGTGGCAGCAGCAGGGACCGAGCAATGGGAGCTCACCTCGTTGCGGGGATTCGAACCACTGACCTTCTGGTTGGCAAGCCCTAGGCTCTGTGGTTTAGACCACAGTGCCACCCGCATTTTTCTGGGTTGCAAATAGATGTCAACAGACCTTAAAAGCTGATGTATATCAGCCTTAAGCAGAATGAGATGATTAAGGGCCCTTCCCATATACAGTGGTACCTTGGTACTCAAATGGCTTGGCTCCTGAGCAAATCGGCTCCTGAACGCCGCAAACCCAGAAGTAAGTGTACCAGTTTGTGAACGTTTTTCGGAAGCCAAATGTCCAACGCGGCTTTTGATTGAGTGCAGGAAGCTCCTGCAGCTAATCGGAAGCCACGCCTTGGTTTTCGAATGTTTTCAGGAGTTGAACGGACTCTAGGAATGGATTAAGTGTATAATAATAAACACCTCACATATAGTAAAGTAGCATATTACCCTTACCTTTTCCTTTCTGAAATATACACTACCTTTCAGCAAAAACACAGAAGGCAGACTACACAAAAATGAAACAGGACAAAGGAAGATAAAAGTACTACCTAAACAAACAAAGCAAGATGCAACTTACAGGCAAATGAAGAAGCAACTCCCAATAGCAGTTAAAACAAAGCAGAAGGAGCTTGAAAAGCAGACCATGCAACAGAAGACTGTGGCTGTAGCCACTACTCAGAGTATGAACATTGAAATAGATGGAGGAGATGTACTTGCCAAAATTTGCAGTCCAAATGACAATTATGTTTGCTAAATAAGCATATGAAGGCTCACAGAGTTCCTGTATTCCTAGAGAAGACAGGCTTGTGTGATGTCATATTTCCTACTTCCTGTGGTGGGAAATACGACAAAGAATCTTGATCTTCTCTTCTTCCTCCTTGTCTCAGTCTCTCTCTTCCTTTCAAGCCAGCAGTGTAAGCCTGGGCTTACTCAGAGCCCATACTCCGTCTTGGAAACTAACTTTGTATTTTGTAGCTAAGAAGTATTTTTACTTGCAGAATACTTTGACATATTTGCTACCTGCATCGAAATGTCAGTAAACCTTTTTGTTTTAACTAAAACATGTGGTTCATTCTTAAACACGTGGTTCATTCTTAGCAATGGGGACAAAGAGGGGAAAGGTCAGCAGGCCACAAGGAAACAGGGATAAAAGGTGGAATTGCCTAATTCCCGCAAAAGTGCCTAACTGTTTTTACTTTGCTAAAAGGCATTCAAAGCCTGTTTACTTTCATGTTTCTTCCACACGCATAGGATAGATTTAAATTTTAATTTACAGATTTAATCCTCTCTCCATTTCCATCATTTCAGAAGTTCAGGCTGTTTGGGCTATGACCAGGGCCACTGCCTTGATCACTCCATCATAGTTACACTAATGTCTATTCCATAACCAGGAGAAAGATTTGGATGTGGGCATTGCTACATTATCCTGAAGATATTTCAGCAGCTACCATCTCCTTGTATCACTGGAATTCCAAGAACCTCAGAGCTTCCCTCACACTGAGTCCGCAGATGGTGTTGGACTGCAATTTCCATCATGCCTAGCCAGTTTAGACAATGGTAAGGGATTATGGGAGATGTAGTCCAACAACATTTGGTGACCCAAGGTTGATGACCTCCTCTTGCTGGTTTCAGGTCACTTTTAAAAAGAAAAGAAAAAGCTTTATTTCAGGAAAACCGGTTATTTGTGCCACTGCAACAAACATTGATGGGGCCTATGTAGTTTGATAATAGTAGTTTAGCCCAGGGGTAGGCATCCTAAGGCCTGGGGCCCAGATGCGGCCCAATCGCCTTCCTAATCCGGCCCACAGATGGTGTGGGAATCAACATGTTTTTACATGAGTAGAATGTGTCCTTTTATTTAAAATGCATCCCTGGGTTATTTGTGGGGCATAGGAATTTGTTCACCCCCCCCCCCAATATAGTCCGGCCCACCACATGGTCTGAGGGATGGTGGACCAGCCCAGGGCTGGAAAAGCTTGCTGACCCCTGGTTTAGCCTGAAGGAAGGTCAGCACAGGTAAAGGACAATCTAGGAAGCCTGGAATATTCCTAACTCTATCTACTCCTTTCCCATGCAGACACTTAGGCCTGCAGTGCAAGCTGAGTTGCATTCTAACACAGCAGTTTTGAAGCCTGGGGCAGGGGGAAGAAAGTTGCTTAAGGGGGCAGGTTGACCCTCTGAAACTAGTGACTTAATAGATTATAGTGATTTAGATGATTTGGGAAAGTGGAGAAGGGATTTGCATTGATCAGAAGTTTATTGTTTGTAGATCAGCAAACTCGATTCTTCCAGGGTGCATTGCTTGACTGAGCTTCAACTCTGCCTCCTGGCAACCCGATGCTTCAAAAGCCTTTGCTCAGCTAATTGGGGCAGTGGGTAAGGAGATAGATGGTACACAGAGTACAGTGTCTGCTTGAAAGATTTAGGATTGCAGTCTCATTTTGTTTCTACACACATATACACAGGGGCTGTGACAGTATAATATAATTTGCATTGTGTGTGTGTGTGTGTGTGTGTGTGTGAGAGAGAGAGAGAGAGAGAGAGAGAGAGAATCGATGTATTTTTCTGTAGGTATTAATATTTCCCCTAGATTATTTCCTCCTCCTCCATCACTACCATCTCAGGTGGGTACACAAACAAAGGCTCACCCTGTACATCATTTGACTAGGGCAGCCTCACACGATGACATCCTTCATGAGTAAATGAGTCATCTGGTGCCCATTAAATGGTGCCATTTTGCCCTCGAAATTCCAAATGGCTGCCATATATATTCCAATTGCTGTATGTTTGTAGGTCAACTTGCAATGGATATCAGAACAAACACGTTGTTAGCCAACATTGCGCAATTCAGAAACCAGGTTTGAAAACAAGCAAGCTATTGCAGCTTGGTCTGCAATGTGGGATACTGACAATGCAGTCACACCAAGGATGCATGTTTGATAGATAGGCACGTGATAGGAGCTGAAGCTTACAGTTTTCCTGTAAATTTGTTAGAGACAACTCTGAGACTCTGCCCTGACAAGGAGAGGGTGTAGCCTTATTTAATCTCCTCACCTGGCTAGGCACTTCCCCTATGCTCTTTTGCATCTCTTCACTCTTACTCTTCAACTCATCACCAAGCCAGAAATGTAAGAACAATCTGCATGTCTGAGCTCCATTGCTCCATCTTGAGCTAGACTTAAGCATGTCTTTGAAACTAAATTACCATTTTAAACCGTTTTGAACAAAGCTGCTGTATCTGTTATTCTGCAACAGGAACTCTGAGTGAATAAATTTTGCTTTTACCCTTTACAAGAGTGTTTGTGTGATTATTGTTTTAAGAGACAGAAAAGGGGGAAATACCATGAGAATCCAGCCTGCCTTCAAGCATCCTGGATTCCTTTTTTTTAAAAAAAGGCTAAAACTAGCCTACCTAAGCTTCCTTTTAAGCTGCAAAGTGATGCACTCTGCTGAACTGACAAATGGGAGGAAGGAAGTAAAATATCTATTAAATATATCATCTCCTATCATCTATACACATCCCTACATGCAACACCTTCAAAAAGCAGTGGACTAAAACATTTTGCTGCTTGAGATGATGGGCAAGTTGGCAATACACACACCCAACCACCCATTTTGCCTAGTAGCAATATTTGGTCCCCAGATGCTGTTGGATGACAACTACCATTATCCCTGGCTATTGACTAAGTTGTCAGGTAGTGCTGGGGGCTGAAAGAGATTTATTTTGTGGAAAAACAACTTCATGTATGTGACAACGGCGGTGAGAGTCTTAATAGCACAAGGATGGAAGACTGAGGAAACTCCGACGAAAGAAGAATGGCAAGAAAAACTGATGGACTATGCAGAATTGGCAAAATTGACACACAAACTATGGGACAAGGATAACTGCGACTTTAAAGATGAATGGGAACCTTTTACAAAGTACTTAAAGACACAACAAAGTGAACTGGACTCATTGGCAGGTTTTGAATAAACAATCACAAACTTTTTATTGATAACAAACAGCTAGACAAATTGAGGATCTATACAAATTTGTAACATGCAGAGAATAGCATTCATAGAGAAACCAGAGATTGGAACTGAGGGAAGTCGGGGGGTGGGGGGGTTGTTTTATGGGAGGGAGGGGGAGGGGGAAATTGGGGGGATTAAGGATGATATGTTTTCAGATAATATGTTTTGTTTAAAGTCTTAATTACAAAATTATTAAAAAAAGAAAAGAAAGAGATTTATTTTGGCACATATATTTTTAAGGTAAATTAGAGCCCCTGCGAATGGGAGTGTGTGAATCTGAACTCATCTCCATGTTCTATCTCTGTAGATCACACCATTAAAAATAAGCATGGCATAACTCTAATACATGGTGGTCCAACTTTTCATACCAAGTGGGCTGCATGAGTACTTCAGCATGGAACTCATGGGCCACGCAATGCCTGGTCACATGCATGGGGTGGGGGAGTGAGCCCAAAATTTGATGCTCCCCAGCCCTTGCACTGACTTCCCAAACCGAGGCCTTGAGCTTTGGGGAAGGAGACACAAGGCTCTGGCAAGATCCCAATGTCCTCCTACTTCCCTCTCAAAGTTGAGAAAGTGCTAACTAGGCTTTGAGAAAGAGGCAGTAGTACTCTAGGACCCTGTCAGAGCCCTCAGACCTCCTTTCCAAAGCCCTGTGGGGGCTGTGGGGGCCACCAAAATAACCCTCGAGGACCACCCTGCTCTAATATGACAGGAGACCCTCCATGGTGAACTTTGGTGACCCTGGTAGAACGCTGATTCCAACCTCACCTCCTGGAAGGCATATCCTGAGTTCACCCACACCTCACCTAAAGGGTAAAGGTAAAGGTAAAGGGACCCCTGACCATTAGGTCCAGTCGTGACCGACTCTGGGGTTGCGGTACTCATCTCGCTTTATTGGCCGAGGGAGCCGGCGTACAGCTTCCGGGTCATGTGGCCAGCATGACTAAGCTGCTTCTGGCGAACCAGAGCAGTGCATGGAAACACTGTTTACCTTCCCGCTGGAGTGGTACCTATTTATCTACTTGCACTTTGAAGTGCTTTCGAACTGCTAGGTTGGCAGGAGCAGGGACCCAGCAACGGGAGCTCACCCCGTCGTGGATTCGAACCGGTGACCTTCTAATCGGCAAGTCCTAGGCTCTGTGGTTTAACCCACAGCACCACCCGCATCCCTAAAGGTTAGCGCATGCAAATTTAATTGCTATGTAAATCAGCTCCTCAATGGCAGCCATCCACACAATGGTAAGGTGATTTGAAGGCAGATAGCAGGCAAAGAGATGTCTAGGTTCACTATTACAAGTCTTATACTCTTTTGTTAAGCAAAACACACACATAGTGAGAAGCAAGCAGGATGGTCAGGTGAGAAATGGGCAGAAACTGGGGGGTGGGAATTGTTAATTTCAAAGCCCCTTCCTTCCCTACTAGGAGGCATTTGCTAAGAATATTATTAAAACCCCAAACATTCCAGTAGTTAGCTACCTAGCTACCTTGTCTAGCTCCAATAGGACACTTAGCCAGCACTCCCCAGGACTCAGCTTTCTGCCTCACTTGAAGAACAGGTATACTTTCCTTTCTCTCCCCTCCCCCCCCCCAACCTCTCCACTTCTAGTGTGGGTTTATGGCAACATTGTCATGCCTACATTTCTGTAGGGCAGAGCTTTCCAAACTTCTCATGTTGGTGACCCGCTTTTGAGACATGCATCATTTCCCAACACAGCAATTCAGTTTTACTAGCAAACTGGAGGTTAAACTAACCCCTCTCTTGCCCTGGGAGGAGTGTGGGGAGCATTCGCCCCACACACCTACACCCTGCAGCTGATACACTGACACTACATACAGTTTGGAAAGTTCTGCTGTAGGGTTCTTTTAAATAGCTGGGAATCTTTCACTCTTCAGATCTAGGGGTGTGTGTGTGTGTGTGTGTGTGTGTGTGTGTGTGTGTGTTGTAGGAGTTGCTGCCAATTTACTTTTATTTCATGTAATAAACATAAGCTTTCTTTATTTCTATGTGTGAAAGCTTCCTGTGAGCTGAGAGTTGAGGTAAAACACATACTCATAGACAAGGCAAGCACATGTTATAACTCCAGCAAAAGATCCTAAAACTCTCAGGAGTGTGCATATGGACATACATGAGTGCTGGATGTGCACGTGTGAGTCCAGGTATACACTAGTAACAACCACAGCTTCTGGGAGGTTGGTGGATGAACGGGCAGTTCAGCTATAGAGGAAAACATCATTGGATTATGTTTCATTTTTGAAGTAAAACAAAAAGATATATGGAATCACTGAATCCACCATCTTTGGAGTGATGTCAAAGTCCATTTAGACTGCAATCCTATAGACACTTACCAGAGAGTAACTTCTGTTTGTGTCTACTCAGAAGAAAGTCCTCTTGCAATCAATTGGACTTTGTCCCAGAGAAATGTGCAATATAGGATTGCATTTTTAAATTTTGCTTGTTTTTTAAAATATATAGGGCCCCGGGAGTGTTTTAGTTTTTCAAATCAACCCCAAATCATCCAATTCTGCAATATTACCTTTCTGTGCGCCAAAAGGACCTTTGTTAAATAAATTCACCTGAATTTACCTTTGCCTCATTCTGACTAAAAAATGCAGAGTTTTAAGGTCATGGAACCTAAGATGCAGTGCAACTGCAGCTAAATGCACACAGCTGACAATATCTGTGTCATAAATTGAACCAATAAATTGAGCAAGCAGTGAACACTGCAGGGGGAGCAGAATATTGCTTGGATATAGTTCTGTTCCCATACAGAACATTTATTGCTTGGAATGGAGAAAACATAGTTATTGAAAGACTCCCTCTTATAACTCGCATTTATTCCTACAGTTCCTGAAAGCTGCATTTCACTGGCCATAGCTGGTCAGCACAACCAATTATGTCACATTATAAAAATAAAATCTGGGTGTGTGTGGATGGGGAACCTGGGCCGTGTCCCTGCAGATCTTGTTGGGACTACTATAACTCCAGTCACTGTCAAACCAGCTTTGCCAAAAATAAAGGATAATGGGATTTCTAGTCTAGCAATGTCTGGAGAGCCACAGCTTCCTCATCACTACAAAAGGAAGAAGATGGTAAGAGAATTCCACCAGGTGACTTCTAACCTTCTTCCTCTTGCCATTCATATCTCCTGATTTCATGCTTGGGAGGCATAGCTAGTTGGTCCACCTCCCTCTCTTTCTGGTTCCATTATATTTCTGGAGCCTACTGTCTCCAAGATAGAAAAGAGATAATCATACCTTATAACTGGCCTGCTGCTTTTAAGTGAGAGCAGAGGGCTGTGTGTGTGACGTTATCCCCAAAAGAGGGGAAAGTTTTGAAAGTTTCCCCAATGGTATTTATTAACAGGAGAATATTTTAAGAAATAAAGAAACAAGACATTCCTATACAGACAGGTACACCCAGGTACATTTAGTTGAGCCCTCCACACATACCTCTTGTGCCCTAATGTATGCCACAAATGCATGCCTTCAGTTATTATAGCCTGACCTTCTCTTGACCTTCCTTTCACCCTTAAAGCAACAGGAGCCCACCCACTCCCAACAACCCCCAGGGCTGGGACAGTGAAACCGGGGGCCTCCTTCAAGCAGGAGAGCCTGATAGGGGGTAGGTTTGTTGTTTTAATGGCAGCAGTCCTCATTGTGTCCCAAAGACCCTTCACAGTCCAGAGCATCAACCTGCCTCTCCTGAGATGCTGCCCAGGGTCAAAAAACATGACCCTCTTGAACAAAACAACTGCCTCAACCCAGCAAAACAGAGTGACTTTGTTATTTCAGCTTCAGTCTGTCATCATATTGGGGAGACGGGGGCCTGTTAAAAGAGCAAAGCCTTCAAAGGGTAATGGACAGTGAAATATTATTATTAATAAGAAGAAGAATGGGATTTCCCCCTGCTTACCTGAATGCAATTTCTCCAGAGCTCTGTCTCGGATGAACCCCCAAACTGGTCTCTCTCTCTCTCTCTCTGGGGCTTTTTAAAAGGACAGATACTTGAACTCGTGCTTCGGAAAGCCCTTTTAAAAAATAATATTTAAAAAAAACTTGGAAAGGAAACTCTCTTTGGAACTCCGCCCCCGCCCCCGCCAAAACAGACACACACGGCCCATCTTCCTTCTTAAGGATTTTGGGCAAGAAGGAAGCCCGTCTCCGGCTTTCTCTACCCTGTACAGCCTTCGAGTGTAGAGAGAGACACTCGCGGGGCATATATACAGATATACATATATGTGAGGAAAGAGAAAAGGGGGTAATTGGAGTGCTTAGGGAACCAACAAACCGGAGCTGTGAAGTTTTTTGCAGACCAGGCAGCTAAACGGTGCCAAGTTAAAGAAAGCGGGGACGGGACGGGAGGGGAGGGGAGGGGAACGGGGGAGGGTGTTGTTAGGGATGGATAAAGAGCGATTGTCAGAAGAGGAACAAAAGACCCGGGCCTGGAAAGGAATGGAGAGCTCCGCGGCCAAGCGCCCGTCCCGTCGACTGAACTTGAACTTCGGAGTCGGGGACTTTGTCTGAGGCTGAGACAGCCTGAGAACCTTGTAGAGGGGCACCTCGGGGCGGCCTGTCTGGGTCTGGGAAGAGGGGTTTGAGAGGGGCTGCTGTTTTTTTTCCCCTAGCCCCCGAAGTTCCTGCGTGGAATGCAAAATCAGATTTGCTGGGGGGGGGCGCAATGTCTGTTTTCCCAAAGCAACGTTAATTGAGGGAAGGGGCGCGCAAACTTTGCACCCATTTTGGGTTTGTGTGTGTGAAAGAGAGGGAGCGTGTCTTCCCCTTTAAAGCACAGTTAATTGAGGGGGTGCATAATTATTGTGCGACCCCAGACTTGATGCAATTAAACCCCTCCTTCTTTTATTCGCCCCCCACTTCACAGATACAATCAAGGCAGCCTTTTCTCACCCAGCCGTTGCTCTAATAATTTATTCTTGCCCTCCTCGGGAGAACATTTCCCACCCCTCACAAAATGTGGGTGAAAGCAAGAAAAGGTACCTGGGAAATAAATCTTAGCGCAACGTCTTTGACACACTTTTCTTGGGGACCCCCACCCCACCCTCCGCACTTGCATGCTCTTCTTAGAGATTGTCCCCCAAATTTTGAAACTTTAATTTTATGTCCTGTTGCAAAAAGAATGGGCTTTTTTCTTTTTAATCAATGCGTGCCTGCGTGTATGTTATTTTTGGAGTAAGGTGAGGAGATGCATTAGAAACCGTCACTCCGTTCCGAATAAAATGTGGCGCAATCGACTAGAGGCGCAAAGAGTCCGGATCAAGCGCTTGTCGCATCCTGTTAACACCCACAACAGCTCTACTTCACAATTCTATTTTAGAAAGCTGACTTCACCTTACATTTCTTCTTCCCCGGATTGCAAGATTTTTAAAAGTCTGCCTGTTACAAAGTTGTGGAGAATTGGTGGCGTGGGGCGGGGGGGGGGGGGAGAGAGAGAGAGAGACCAAGAGAGAATCAAAATCTACGGCCCATGCACGTTTTACCCGCCAGACAATCTAGTGACGCTTACTCCCAAGTAGACGCGCTTAGCAGCCCAGTTTTGCAGCCGGATCCTAAGCATCCTTACTAAGAAAGAAGACCCCGCCCATTCAAGTGGGGGGTGTGTCTTCCTTCCAGGTAAGCGTGCCTTGGCACCTGTGCAACCTGAAGCTTATTATGCATCATTTACACGGAAGTAAATCCTGCTGATTTCAGTGGGACTTCCTCCTGACGACAGTGTTTACACAGTGTACGACTAACCGTTTCCTAGGAGCCAACTACTAGGGGCCGAAGTCCCTTTGCCCCCCACATAAAATATTTGAGGGTCTCCCAAAAAGTTGATAGACATTGTCATTCAAATAGTGTGTGCCCGCCATATCATGTGATTGATTATGCAGGGCAGAACTTACTGCCCCCCTAAAAAATATTTTATTCAAGTTGGCACTCCTGAACCATTTCCTCGGAAGCTGATCTTATTGTGGTCAGTGAGGTTTACTCCCTAGTAGGTGCGTTTTTTGGGCATCGTCATATTTTCAAGGCATCGATATGTGTGTGTGTGTGTGTGTGTGTGTGTGTGTTGGGAAGGGGTCTTTATTTAAAAGTCTTGCGGGGAGTAGACAGTCCAGTGATACAGGAAACCCTCTTCTGGCCAACTTTTTCAGATTTGTTTTAAGATATGGGAGGAGGGAAAGAAGAAGGGCACTTAGAACAGCATCTTCCTCCGCTCCCCACCCCCTGAGCACAACATAACTGGGGGTTTTTTTTGAGTGGGGGGAGCAGCCAGCTCTGGATTGCTCTGGGCTCCGCGCCCCTCCCTGCATTCCTCCAGAGGAGGGAGAGGGGCGCTGCTGAAGGGGAGGGAGGAGAAAGGGGTGGGTAGGGGGGTTAGCAGGAGCAGTTTCTCACACTTTCCCGTCCCAACCTGGATTCTCTGCACGTCCAAGTCTGTTCTCCCAGTGCCTTCTATTCAGCGTATAATTGAACGTTAATAGCAGCTGGGGATGAGGTCATTGGCGCCGTCTTTTCTCACACATTTTCCATGCAAATCCGTTCAACTCTAAACAAATTTGAATAAAACCCCCATTGTGTCGGCCCTCTATGGGCTTGCTTCTTCTTCTTCCTTTTAAATAAAGTTCCATGGGTCTCTCTCTCTCTCTCTCTCACCAGAAAGCTGCACCAAGGAGGAAAGGGAGGGGGGGGGAGGCAGGGAAGACACAGCCAAACGCCTGAGCTTGGCAGGTTGCTTTTCTCTCCCCCCCTTCCTTAAAAAGAAGAAGAAATTATTGGGGTGAGGGGGGGAGAGAGGAAGGCCAGTCTGGGGCAAGTCTGAAGCTCCATTGAAGGAAGAGGTGGGGAGAGGTTTTTTTGCTATAAATAGTGGGAAAGACCTAAATAGTTGGTGTGATGGCCCTCGAGGGGGGTGATGGAAAAGGTGGCCAGGACTCCCTGAGGCTCCAGGAATGGGATTTGTTTGGTGCAGGGAGCCCAGATGCGAAAAGAGCAGGGCCAGATTACCAAATAAGCAGAGTAGGCATTGGCCTACGGGCCCCACACCTTTTGGGGGGCCCCTCGAGAACAAATCAAAATAATATTGATTTGTTTTGTTTTGTGTAATAGAATTGGTTTATTAAAATTGTTGGCTGGTAAAATAAAAACCGTGTTAGGAGAGAGGCCCCCCTGAGATTTCAACTGCCTAGGGGCCCTAGTAAAGGTAAAGGGACCCCTGACCATTAGGTCCAGTCATGGCCGACTCTGGGGTTGTGGCGCTCATCTCGCTTTATTGGCCAAGGGAGCCGGCGTGCAGCTTCCGGGTCATGTGGCCAGCATGACTAAGCCGCTTCTGGCAAACCAGAGCAGTGCCTGGAAACGCCGTTTACCTTCCCACCGGAGCGGTATCTATTTATCTACTTGCACTGGTGTGCTTTCGAACTGCTAGGTGGGCAGGAGCAGGGACCGAACAACAGGAGCTCACCCCATCACGGGGATTCGAACCGCCAACCTTCTGATCGGCAAGTCCTAGGCTCTGTGGTTTAACCTAGGGGCCCTACACAGGGTTTAATCTGGCACTGGAAAAGGGAGAGAGGAAAGTCCCAGCAAAGGAAGAATGGATACAAAAGCTTATTGAATATGCAGAACTGGCGAAACTTACCGGAAGAATAAGAAATCAAGATAACAAACTTTTAAAAAAAGAATGGGAATGGTTTATTGAATATTTACAGATAAATTGTAAACAGATACAAACACTGGCAGAATTATTGTAATAACCTGCAGCTACATAAGAGTATATATATATAAAGAAGATAAATAAATGAGTAACTTAATTTAATTTGGATATGCAGAAGATATTAAAAATAAATTTAAGGAACCTCAGTAAGAGTGGGAAGGAAGTCAAGTTTTAAAATGCCAAAATGATTGTAAAATCAGTGAAATGTATATATCTGAAAAGTATAAATTAATATATATATATAAATTAAAAAAGGAAAAGGGAGAGAGTTCCTGAGCCTGAACACAGAGGGTTTCAAAGTCCCAGTACCACTTGAAAATGACCAGGGAGTCATGCTGGATTGCTTAATAAACTTCATTAAAAACAAAAACAAACTACCACCAGTGCTGAAGCATGAAAATCAGACAGAAGACTAATAATGTAAGAACCTAATAGGAACCCGGCACTGGATCAAGCCAATGGCTTATCTAGTGCAGTATCCTGTTCCCACAGTGGCCAACCAGATGCCCGTGCAAAGTCCACAAGCTGGGCATGAGCTCAACAGCCCACCTGTGATTCCCAGCAATTAGCATTTGGAGGCCTCTGACAGTGGAGGGAGAACACAGCCATGGTGCCTAGACACTGCCCATTAGAAGTCATCCTGGATAGCTCAGCTGGTTAGAGTGTGGTGGTGATGACTCCAAGGTTGCAGGTTCGATCCCTGTATGTGACAGCGGCGTAATCCTGCATTGCATTCCAGCACTATGAATCTATAAATTCTGTGATATGAACTTATGAACTGTGAGCAAGTCAGTAAAGGGACCCCTGACCATTAGGTCCAGTCGTGACCGACTCTGGGGTTGCGGCGCTCATCTCACTTTACTGGCTGAGGGAGCCGGTGTACAGCTTCCGGGTCATGTGACCAGCATGACTAAGCCGCTTCTGGCGAACCAGAGCAGCACACAGAAACGCGTTTACCTTCCCATTGGAGTGGTACCTATTTATCTACTTGCACTCTGACGTGCTTTCAGACTGCTAGGTTGGCAGGAGCAGGGACTGAGCAATGGGAGCTCACCCCGTCTTGGGGATTCGAACCGGCAACCTTCTGATCGGCAAGTCCTAGGCTCTGTGGTTTAACCCACAGCACCACCCGCGTCCCGTGAGCAAGTCAAGCATATTGCTAAACAGAGACTAACAGAGGCCAACCTATAAAAGCTGTATTGAGATGCAGGAAGCAGACCAAGTCAGACACATTTCCTTCATAGCTCAGTGTTGTCTTCTCTGACTGGTAGCAGTCTCTTCGGGGACAGGGGATATTCCCAAACCTACCTGAAGTTGCCAGGAATTGTATCAGGGACCTTTTGATACCACTGAGTCGCACAGCACAGGAGCGTTGTTATGTCCTCTCCCAACATCGCATATCTGAGTTTTCCAAGTCTTAATTCTATTTAAACAGGTTTAAACAGGTTACCTACTCCTAAGAGCTTTCTTTCTTGGTGTGCCCTCAAAGCTTTTAGAGCACAGATGTAATAAAGCTCCTTTAAATAATAGATACTCTCCTTGTAATAATGAACAGGTGGAGTCACTTTTACGTGCACTACTTAATCACAGTTTTTACCGGGGGGCTAAGGAAACTATGACATAAACCCTCACAGAGTCCTTCCCAGGTCAGTCATCAGAGCTTCTGTTGATCATTTTACTGGAGAGCTCCATTTTCTATTAGAAATAATAATAATCACAGAGCAAGTTGCAAAATTACAGCAATTTCGCTTAAGACAATTTAGGGTTGCTTTTTTATTATTATTCGCAGCCTGCTGTTTTTTAATGAACTTTTGTATTTTATAACCTGTCATTTTTCTCTTTTTATTTGCAGTCATGGGATCACAAACGTTCTTCAGTTTTACAGGTAATACCTACGGAACCTCCCCTTTCTGCACAACTATTCAAGGTTCTGAGCATCCTTTCTTTTGACACCAGGCCACACTAGGTGGTATAAGCAGCTATACTGTGGCAAGGTGAGGTTAAGTAACAGGAACCAGAGAGCAGGAATAAGGGGATAGTTCTTCTGATGGAGGGATTTAGAAAGTATATTCTCCCAAGGAGCGTTTCCACCCCCATCCTTCAGCTCAGACACAGGTCCAGCTCTGAGGGCCTTCTGGTGGTTCCCTCCCGGCGAGAAGTGAGGTTACAGGAACCAGACAGAGGAGGGCCTTCTCGGTGGTGGCGCCAGCCCTGTGGAATGCCCTCCCATCAGATGTCAAGGAAATAAACTATCTGACTTTTAGAAGACACCTGAAAGCAGCCATGTTTAGGGTTTCTTTTTTTAAATGTTTGATGTTTTAGCGTGTTTTTAATGTTCTGTTGGGAGCCGTCCAGAGTGGCTGGGGAAACCCAGCCAGATGGGCAGGGGATAAATAATATTTTTATTATTATTATTGACGATCGGTATTGGGACTTTTGCTTTTTAACTTTTTCATAAATTATCTAGAGTGAGCAGTAAGGTGGCCAGGTATGCTGATGACACCAAACTTTTGGGGGTCCTTAAGACAAAATGGGGGTGTGAGGAGCTCCCAAAGGATCTCTCTAAACTGAGTGAATGGAGGGAGTGGTGGTAAAATGGCAAATGCAATTCTTTGTCAACATGCATATAGGAGCAAAATGATAACAATCTTATTTTCACATATATGTTTATGCATGGGCGTAGCCAGGGAGAGGGGCAGCTGCCCCCTATATCAAGTAAATACATAAAGATACTTAACTAAAAGTAGAAATTGTAGAAAGATTTTGACAGGTTTTTCTGAGCACTTGGGGTCGGGTCGAAAGAAATTTAAAACAGTTATTGTCGAGACATTTCATTCCGAATCTGCTAGACAGAGCCAGACAGAGGATGATGACAGGTGGGTCTCCTTCCCCCCTTAACATAAGTCCTGGCTACAGCCATACACTCATGGGATCTGAACTGTCAGTGACTAACCAGGAGTGAGAGCTTGGAGTCATTGTGGATAGCAGCTCAATGAAGATGTCAAACCACTGTGGGGTGGCTGTGGAAAAAGCTGAATTCCATGCTACTTTGCAGATCATTAGGAAAGGAATGGAAAATAAAAAGTGGCTGATGTAATAATGCCACTATACAAATCTACGGTGCAATTCCATTTGGAATATTGTGCACAGTTCTGGTCACCGTCACCTCCAGATGGATATTGTAGAGCTGGAAAAGATTCAGAAAGGAGCAACCAATATCATCATGGGGTTGGAGGAACTCTTCTACGTGGAAAGGGACTTTATAGTTTAGAGCAGTGGTTCTCAAACTTTTTTCTCTGGGCTACATTTTCAGAATAAAAACTTGCGAGCACCACACTGAATTTCTTATTGATAAGAAATACATTGGAAAGCAAAAAGCAGTGCTTGTTTTATAACATAGAACACAACTGCTTTATAATATGGTCATGGGACATCCAGAAAGTATAAACTGCAGAAGAACATGAATCACTCCCAAAATATAATGATAAACAAGCCTCTTACATATGTACCTTAAGTACGTATACAAACTCAGTGGGAGGTATGAGTTTGCTGGGTGATCTCATTTATAATAGGTTTAATTTGAGACAAGCAAACTCCTCATCAACACAAAGAAGCCTTTGCCTTTTCTGATCTTTCATATTTGTCAGAGTTGAAATATGTTGTGGAGAACTCTAGAACATGGGTAGGCAAACTAAGACCCGGGGGCTGGATCCGGCCCAATAGCCTTCTAAATCCAGCCCACAGACAGCCTGGGAATCAGCATATTTTTACTGTGGGATGTAAAACACAGGAGCAGTCAATTACAACATTCCTAGAGTGTACATGTTAAGACATGGGGAGGGATGTCTGTCCAGCCAGCAGGAAAACTTCCTGGGACAGACTTCCTCCGCATGTGACCAGAGGTGGGTGTGGCCTCACCTGTGCAGGTAATGATAAAAGCACAAGGCAGGGCAGCCATCTCTCTCTCTCTCATCTTCATCTTTCAAAGAAGCAACATGCCCTCTTGGCTCCCAGCCAAGAGAGGAGAAAAGGACTATCTTCCTGTAAGATAGATTCTAAATGTATTTTACCTTTTTAAGCCTTTCTGCCTTCTGGGATCATATTGTGAACAGAACGTGAGTAAACTCTTTTATACTTTTATGAAAGACTGTGTCGTGTCTTGTATTTTAAGAGGGAACAAAGGGGAAATTACCAGAGTAATTATTATAGAGGTTCTAGCGAACCTGAGCACACGTTACCGTTGCGAATTTAAAAGGGGAATGTCTATTAACTCTGCTGATATTTTGGGAACTTGTTAGCACAAGTTGGATAAGGATATAATCTCACAATATATCCTCTCCTGCATCCCTGAACATTCCCACATTTACATGAGTAGAATGTGTCCTTTTATTTAAAATGCATCTCTCAGTTATTTGTGGGGCCTGCCTGGTGTTTTCACATGAGGAGAATGTGTGCTTTTATTTAAAATGCATCTCTGGGTTATTAGGAATTGGTTCATTTTTTCTTCAAAATATAGTCCGGCCCCCCACAAGGTCTGAGGGACAGTGGACTGGCCCCCTGCTGAAAAAGTTTGCTGACCCCTGCTCTAGAAGAATGGCCAATGGTCTTGAAGAGAGGCGTGGATGCTGTTTCTGGTTGTATATGCAAAAGAAACTATTTTGATACCATACTATACTACACTGAAATATTTAAATGTTTCTTTGATTGTCCTTGAATCTTTCCGCCACACTTGCTACCCTTTCCTGCCATACCAGTGTGACAGGCCATACCATTGAAAACCACTGGTTTAGAGAAACAGCAGGTAAAAGGTGACTTGATGGAAGTGTATAAAATTATACAGAGGCAGTATGCTTCTGAATGCCAGTTGCTTTGAATCGCAAGCATATATATTTTTTAGCATATTACACCGATCCTGGCTTGATCGCCACCTGCTGCCATTGAGTTTCCAGGCCCAATTCAAAGTGCTGGTTTTGACCTATAAAGCCTTACACGGCTTAGGACTGCCAATATCTGAAGGACTGCCTTTCCCCATATAAACCATCCCAGATTCTGTGTTCATCCTCTGAGGCCTTTCTTCATGTGCCTCCTCCACATACCGTCCAGAGGGTGGCAACACAACAACTGGCCTTTTCTGTAGTGGCTTCCTGTTTGTTGAAAGCTCTCCCTAGGGAGGTTCACCTGGTGCCTTCATTATATATTTTCAGGTGCCAGGCGAAAACATTCCTCTTCAACCAGGCCTTTGGCTAATTAATATTCTGTTGTTGTTGTTGTTTAGTCGTTTAGTCATGTCCGACTCTTCGTGACCCCATGGACCAGAGCACACCAGGCGCTCCTGTCTTCCACTGCCTCCCACAGTTTGGTCACACTCATGCTGGTAGCTTCGAGAACCCTATATCCAACCATCTCATCCTCTGTCGTCCCCTTCTCCTTTTGCCTTCCAACTTTCCCAACATCAGGGTCTTTTCCAGGGAGTCTTCTCTTCTCATGAGGTGGCCAAAGTATTGGAGCCTCCACTTCACGATCTGTCCTTCCAGTGAGCACTCAGGGCTGATTTCCTTCAGAATGGAGAGGTTTGATCTTCTTGCAGTCCATGGGACTCTCAAGAGTCTCCTCCAGCACCATAATTCAAAAGCATCAATTCTTCGGCGATCAGCCTTCTTTATGGTCCAGCTTTCACTTCCATACATTACTACTGGGAAAACCATGGCTTTAACTATACGGACCTTTGTTGGCAAGGTGATGTCTCTACTTTTTAAGATGCTGTCTAGAATTAATATTCTACAGACTTTTAGATGTGTCTGAGGGAAAGGGGGGAGGTTATTGTTTTGCTGTTTTGTTTTACTTATTTACTTGTTTTTATCCTGTATTTCATTCTGTGAATCGCCCTACAATCTTATGATAAAGAGTGGTATATAAACAATAACTAAATAAATCACAAGTGTGAAAATAATGGGGGGGGGGCACTCCTGTTTGTGGGTTTCCCAAAAGAGGCAACTGGCTGGCTACTGTGACAACAGGATGATGGACTCGATAGGCCTCATGCCTGACCCAGCAGAGCTCTACTTACTTGCACTCTTAGATGGTAACAAGGAAAAGAAAATCAATGTGCTAGATGGAGACTAGATTAGATATGAGAGAAAGATATTAGGAAGGTCGACCTGATTAAAAGTTAGATATTAGATTAGATTTTATCACCGGTCTCAGATATTAAAATATAAATTTAGATGGGATAAGTTAGATATTAGGTAGATAATATTAAAAGAGAGATAGTAAATTGGTTGAATATATAGTGTTAGACATATGCAGCTACCTTTTTTTTGTGGGGAGGCTTCTGTTAAGGAACAAGGGGTGGGGGGAGGAATTTATGGTTTTGAAAGGAATTTTCTAGACTAAGAGCACAATTCTCTTCATGTCTGCTCAGAAGTAAACCTCAGTGATCTTAAGGAACATGCAGGCTCAAGCAGGATGAAGAAAAACAAAGTGGTGTTATCAGAGTAGGACTTTGGGGTCGCCATCCAGAACTCCACTGAGCAGAATGAGTGGGAGGGAGCCCAAACACTTGTCCCTTTTTGTAGGAAGTGAAGCAGCATGCATGGTCATCTGAGGGTGTTGTTGGGGCTTGACAGAGGTGTGTGTGTGTGTTTAGCACCGTTAACCCAGAGTCTAAAAATCGCTTTGTGAACTTCTGGCTGCTAGCACAATTCATTTAATGTCAGGGCCGTTGGGACTGGCAGGGTGGAAGGCTAATCAAAACCAAAGCCAATGACAGGTTGAGGCGGAGCCAACTAAGTTCATTTTTGACCCCACCTTCCTCCCTACTGAGTTCTATAGGGGGCAAAAAAGGGGGGCAGAAGCTGGAAGCTGACAAACAGTGCTTCCCTCACCTAGACTGGATGTAAGGAAGAAGGTAGGTGGGAACGGCTTGAGGGCAACTTAAGTTTGGTATAGCAGTGCCCCCATTTGTCTTAATGCACCAACCTCCACTGGTCAGGGCATGACCGACTGTTTGAAGAACAAGGCCTTAACTAGCTCCATTCTTCCCCTATCCTCCTCCTAGCATCCAGGACTCCATTCTAGAACACTTGTATAGTGTGATTGTTTCAAATGCCCCCTCAAAGCCCACGTCTTACGCAAAGCTCTTGGCTCCATGCTTTCATCCCTGCCCTGGGCTAAACAGAAGCCAAAGGTCACTAATTCCAGTGTTGGATCCATCCCTTGTTATACAGTGGTACCTCGGGTTGAGTATTTAATTCGTTCCGGAGGTCCGTTCTTAACCTGAAACTGTTCTTAACCTGAAGCACCACTTTAGCTAATGGGGCCTCCTGCTGCCGCCGGGCCGCCGGAGCCCAATTTCTGTTCTCATCCTGAAGCAAAGTTCTTAACCCGAGGTAATATTTCTGGGTTAGTGGAGTCTGTAACCTGAAGCGTAAGTAACCTGAAGCGTATGTAACCCGAGGTGCCACTGTATTTGGCTTTCTCGCTTCCTCTTCTCCACATCCCTCCTCCTCCCTTACAGTTCTTGAGGGGAAAGGGACTTTACCACTGCCAGCCATTTCTCCCCATTTATCTTACTCTGTGAATTGCCCTGTACTTTGATATCGTTTAAGAAATCCTTTGATATTATTTATTAATTTATATATTTCTTATATTCCAAAATGGCTCTAAACTGTTTACAGCTTTTTTAAAAAAATAAATCTGCAGGGGGAAAGCCTTTACAGCAACTCACAGACTGGCTTCCAGGATCAGGATACCCATTTTCCCAGCTGCATTGGCTCCTTTGTTGAAAGCAATCACACTAACACATGGGTAGGCATACTGAGACCCGGGGGCCGGATCCAGCCCAATTGCTGTCTAAATCCGGCCCATGGACGGTCTGGGAATCAGCATGTTTTTACATGAGTAGAATGTGTCCTTTTATTTAAAATGCATCTCTGGGTTATTTGTGGGGCATAGGAATTTATTCATTTTTTCCCCTTCAAAATACAGTCTGGCCCCCCACAAGGTCTGAGCAACAGTGGACCGGCCCCCTGCTGAAAAAGTTTGCTGACCCCTGCACTAACACATGGGTGGAAAATGCCTGACCTGAAGCTGGTTGTGAAACCCATAAGCAAAACCATTTCTCAGTAACCGTATGGTGTCCCCTTCAGAGGAGTAACATGGGAAGAGGACTTGATTGTCCGTGAGAACTAGACATGTTTGTTTATTTCCTCCTCCCTCCCAACCCATTTTCCTTTCATATCATGCCTTTTTAGATTGTAAGTCTCTTATTTTTTCCCTTCTCTTTACCCTTTTTCTTTTTAATGGTTTGTAAGCTGCTCTGGGAGCCTTTTTTGACTGAAGAGTGGGATAAGCAAATCCCTTAAATAAATAAAATTCTGTAAAACAGAGACTAGAGCTGCAAGTGCGAGCCTATTTATCATTGCTAATTAACCTTGGCTTAGGTTGTTTTCTGCTGCTCCAGAGAAGCGGACACGGAGCAATGGATCCAAACTACAAGAAAGAAGATTCCACCTAAACATTAGGAAGAACTTCCTGACAGTAAGAGCTGTTCGACAGTGGAATTTGCTGCCAAGGAGTGTGGTGGAGTCTCCTTCTTTGGAGGTCTTTAAGCAGAGGCTTGACAACCATATGTCAGGAGTGCTCTGATGGTGTTTCCTGCTTGGCAGGGGGTTGGACTCGATGGCCCTTGTGGTCTCTTCCAACTCTATGATTCTATGATTCTATGATTCTAATATCAGGTTTAAAGTTTCTGTTTTCAATGGAGCTGTCCTCCACTCAAGTGCTGAAACCATTGCATGCTCGCTCTCTCTAATTGTGATACCCTTGTGGCGCTTTAAACACTAACAAATTAATCACGCCATAAGCCTTCGTGGTCTAGAATCCAAAAGCTTATGCCATGATAAATCAGTTAGTTGTTAAGATGCCACAAGACTCTATGTTGTTGTTTTTCTGTGACAGATTTCTACCTCTCCCGAAATCTCTGAAAGAATATGTAAATAAATGCTTGTCTGTGTGGTGGGATTGTGAACAAGTAAGGCCATATTTTTCAAAAAAGAAAGAAAGAAAGAAAGAAAGAAAGAAAGAGGATAGCCCTGATAACACATGTAAAACTTAAGAAGGATCTCTTATTATTTGTATTGTTATTAAAAGAATATACATATCATGAAATGATTATGTATACGTTAGCAACACCACGAATTTACTCTGCTATTAAATGGAAAATAACATCAATTCCTACTTTTGAGGAATGGAGAAATAAAAGGTATAATTACACAGTTATGTTTAAGGTAAGTAATTATATCAGAACAAGAAAGGAACTCATACAAAATGACAGATTTGTCGTCGTTGTTGTCAGGATGAAAACCTTTTATTGAGTTTTGGCAAAACAAGGTACATACCTCTATGGATGTTACATATTCATATTACAGTGCCATCCTATGCATGCCTATGCAGAAGTAAGTCCAGCTCTGTGAGACGTACTACCAAGGTAAGTGCATCTACGACTGCAGCCTGAGTGTATTATTTGGTATTTAGTTATATAAATGCGGGCAAAAGCATATATGCTTTTCAAACCTTGTTCCATTGTTTTGCATCGTTATATGTCTTTTTTGAATGTGAAATGAAACTTTAAATAAATTAGTTAACTGCACACCTGCCTTCAGACTTCATTTGACAGACGCGGTATTGAGTCCTGTGAAGCTAGCGGATTCATTAAATATCCACAAAATGGCACCTTACTAAATAACATATAAATGAACAAGGAGTGTGTGGGGCAGTGTTGTGCAGTGGTTACAGTGGCAGACTAGGTCCTAGGAGACCAGGGTTCAAAAGTCCACCCAGCCATGAAGCTCACTGGGTGACCTTGGACCACTCATTGTCTCTTAGCCTTACCTACCTCAGAGAATTACTGCAGGGATTAAAGGAAGGGGACAGTGTATGCCACCTTGAGTTCCTTGGAGATGCAATAAATGCAATAAATAAATAATTTTTTTAAAAAAAAACAACAAGAGACTGAAATTCCTGTGAATAGATCAAGGGTTTGTAGCAACTTCCCTGTGAGGAAAAATTACAAGATTTGGGGCTTTTTAGATAAAAGGCAAACAAGTGATTAAGGTGTACAAATTTATGCATGGTGAGAGTAGAAAGTTTCCCAGCATTCTTTGGGGTAAGACATGACTTTTCAAAGTGGTATGATATTGCCTTAAATGTGTAGTGCAGAACGGGCCTAAGAACCAATTTATTTCAGTGGGCTTAAATGTTCTTTTATGATGGTACTGTTCATAAGATTCACACAGGGCCGTGGTCTGTTTTGTGCAAAGATCACCCCATGCCCAATTCCTAAGGGATAGCAACAATGAAATTTCATAAACGGGGGGGGGGGGGAGAGAGAGAAATGACCACTCTAGGATCAAACCACAACTGGCTTTTATGACGTTCCCCAAACAGGACTCAATTTACTTGCCAGTCGGGCCAAACTTATCTTGCAAGAGCGACTGTTTGAGACAAACTGCAAAGTGAACTTCAAAAAATGCTGTGGAGTTATGAAATAATAATAATAATTAAACAGAGATTAGAGATCCAGTGATGGGATTCTGGAGATCTGACAAGTACTGTGTAACTGACAGCAACAATGACCGATATTAGACTGATATGATATACCATCAACACTCTTTGATGCTGTCTGATAGAGATCTGCTATATAATAATACATCTGTCTTATCTATCAATCCATCCATCTGAGCTGTCATTTCTCTCTCCCTCTCTCTCTCTCTGAGGTGTGCAGAGGGAGAACCTTCCCCCTCTTTCCACCCATCCCCCTTTAAGCAGAAGGCAATCAGACCCCATTGTTTCTCTTTAATGTGCTATTTGGGGGGAGGGGAACCAAACCAGCCTGTAGGAGGGCCTGGTGGCAGCAGTGAATAATCACCTCATGCAGATTTCCTAGCCTTGCATCTTTGCAGTGGAAATTAGCATGCCATTCCCACCTTCTCTCTCTCTCTCTTGCACACACACTCCACCCTCTCAATACTAGCCTTGAACTTGGCCTTGCAGGGGAACTGCCTGCATGTGCTTCCCAGAGAACAATATGGTCATTCTTTATCCCACCTCCTTTGTTCATTTGGGGAGTTCTGGGTGGGAAAGAATCACCAGCACCATCCTGGTTTTGTGATGGATTGGGAAGAGAAGAACCCCGAGAGGATGAGCGTTCTGAGTTCCATAGGTGTCCGGATCACCATCACATTATACATCCATCGCATGAATTTCCATGGCACTAAACCCAGGTCACGATCAAGCAGCCAGTCCTTGGTTGCATGTGTGTGATTTTTCCTTGTCTTGGTGGGTTTTGTATGGTGAAAGCTTCTAGCTTTCTGTTGAACGACATAAACCTACAGAGTTGTAGTTAATCGGAGAACACACATAAATTCTGGCTCTATTCCCACTCTATTCTATCACGGGAAAATGTACACAAGGAGACAGAAGAAGCCAGATATTTCCCCTGTTGGATGGTTGCTGTGCAGATACCCCAAAGGATGCTGTGGATTAAGCCCACCTTGAGAGTGTGAGCTGGTTATTTCCTAGATTACATGGTCATGGTCGATATTGTCCTCTTGGGCATGATTCAGCTTTCCCAGGCAAGGTCTAAGACCCCCACATCCCTCAACCTCACTTGCATATCGGCCAGACAGTGTATACCCAGCTCCCTATTCAGACTGTTAATATGTGCAGATTCTCCATCCCTTGTGGTGAACGTGGACAATGGCCAGTATTTATGCACATTCGCCATTCAACTCACATTAACCCTGACATATAAAATGCAGACAGACACGCAGAGAGACAACACAGACATCAGGGGTCCACAAATGCAGTTGCCAGGCTGTCAGCAGTGAGCATAAATCTCTTCTCAGTCAACTGCCTGCTTGCCAGGCCCGGGTGACCATCCTAGAGTGGCAAGGGTTTTTTTTTATTTTGCTGTCAAGTTCCCTGGCACAAGTGCAGAGGTCACTAGGAGGGAATAGTGTCATGTTGCACTGGGCTTTCGAGTCATCTGGGAACACCAAGAATCTCCCACCCCAATTCTGAATACAGTGGTACCTCGGGTTGAGAACTTAATTCATTCCAGAGGTCCGTTCTTAACCTGAAACTGTTCTTATCCTGAAGCACCACTTTACCTAATGGGGCCTTCCGCTGCTGCCGTGCCGCCGGTGCACAATTTCTGTTCTCATCCTGAAGCAAAGTTCTTAACCCGAAGTACTATTTCTGGGTTAGCGGAGTCTGTAACGTGAAGCGTCTGTACCCTGAAGCGTATGTAAACCAAGGTACCACTGTACATCCAAAGCTTAGCACGACTGAGAAACTGCCTCTCCCCTTTCTAGAGTCTTCTGTTGCTGCTGCCCAAAGACTCAGACAAGAGGCAGGTTTGCTGGCAGGTAATTTCAGATCAAGGGACGTGGGTGGCGCTGTGTGTTAAACCACAGAGTCTAGGACTTGCCAATCAGAAGGTCGGCAGTTCGAATCCCCTCAATGGGGTGAGCTCCCGTTGCTCGGTCCCTGCTCCTGCCAACCTAGCAGTTTGAAAGCACGTCAAAGTGCAAGTAGATAAATAGGTACCGCTCTGGTGGGAAGGTAAACGGCGTTTCTGTGTGCTGCTCTGGTTCGCCAGAAGTGGCTTAGTCATGCTGGCCACATGACCCGGAAGCTGTACGCTGGCTCCCTCGGCCAATAAAGTGAGATGAGCGCCGCAACCTCAGAGTCAGCCACGACTGGACCTAATGGTCAGGGGTCCCTTTACCTTTACCTTAATTTCAGATCATGGCTGCTGGCCGTGATGGTTATGCTCTGCTTCCACCATTGGGAGACGGCAAGGCTTCTGAATGCCAGTTGCTGGAAGCCACAGGACAGGAAATCGTTATTGTGCTTGAATCCTGTTTGTGGGCTTCCCAGAGGCATCTTGTTGGCCACTGTGAGAACAGAATGCTGGACTAGATGGGCCATTGGCCTGGCCCAGCAGACTCTTCTTATGTTCCAGACTGTGAACTTAGTGATTTTACAGGGGGCTCTTCAGATCACGGGCACAGCCAGGATTTATGGGGGGAAAGAGGACACCCACCTGTCATCATTCTCTGTCTGGCTCTGTCTAGCAGATTTGGAATGAAAACAGTTATTGTTAACTGTTTTAAATCACTTTCTTTTGACCCCCAAGTGCTCAGAAAAATCTGTCAAAATATTCCTACAATTTCTACTTTCAGTTAAGTATTTTTATGTATTTATGTACTGATATAGGGGGTAGCTGCCCCCTCCCTGGCTATGCCCATGCATAAACATATATGTGAAAATTAAGATTATTGTTATTTTGATCCTACATGCATATTTATAAAGAATTGCATTTGCCAGCCTTGTTGTTGGGGGACAGGAGGCCTGGTTATTCTGAAGGGGAAGGGGACTCCTCTCTAAAATACCATCCTAACTGTGTGGCAACCAAATATAATGGCTGGCTACCAAGGGCATCAAAAAATGTGAACATCTGCATTCCATCTACCCTGTTGTTCAGCCACAGCAAAAACACGCAGAGAGATTGTTTGTGAAACCATCAAAATGATTTATTGTCACAATGATTGAACTTTAATAAACAATAATAATAATAATAAGGAATTGGATTACAGACAGGTATTGGGTTTTGTTTTTGTGCTAATGGCAGTCATAAACAATGTAAACAACAACAACAACAACAACCCCCCAACAATGAAATATAAAAACACATCGCAACAAGGGGCAAGGCAGCAATAAAACCACAGAATTGATAGCCAATAGGGAACCAAATCAAAATAAGACTCTAAATGGCAGAAACATCAAAAGAATGTTGGAAAAGAGAAACATATCCAAATGACAAGATTTGAAATCAACCCAGCACAGATCTGGCCAATGATGACACAGTCCTATACATATCTACTCACATTGCCTCCAGCTAAGTGGATACAGGATTGCAACTCTAGCATTTCATACTTCAGCATTTATAGAGTGTTGGAAATGCTTCACAGTTGCTATAATCCAGGCATCCCCAAACTCGGCCCTCCAGCTGTTTTGGGACTACAACTCCCATCATCCCTAGCTAACAGGACCCGTGGTCAGGGGTGATGGGAATTGTAGTCCAACCATCCCGTATGTCAGACTTCTTCAACCAGTTGTTATGGTCTACAACTTTCATCACTCCCAACCAGACAACAGCTGCCCTGGCTGGGGCTAATGGGAGTTGCAGTCCAACACAGCTGGGAGGGCACAAGGTTGGAAACGGATGCACTAAGGTAAGTCTTATGCTATCCCCACATTGCAAAAGGGATCAGATGGTAAGACTGGGAGTGACTTCTGTAAGGGTCATAAACTTGGGGACCCTTCTGGTTCATAGCTCACAATGCAATCCTACACAAGTGTACTCAGAAGTACACTTCCATTGTTTCCAGTGCAGCCTGTACCCACCTACCTGAAAGTAAGCCCCGTTTAAAAAAGAAAATTGTGTTGTTACCTGCTATGCCATACAAGATCAGTGTGTTTATACCTAGGGCAGCCAAGAGCAGTGCGGGAGGAATGGCCTCTTGCACCTTTAATAGGAGCATGACAAGAACCCACACCTGCTGGAATCAACTAATATAGGTACAGGAGCACCATTCTCTTTTTCACATGACCACCCAACTAATCAGTTACGCATGTGGCAGTTTACACTGATAAAATACAATATATAATACGGGGGAACATGTTATTTTCAAAGCAAACCACTGCAATCCTAGCCAGCACCTCAGATGTCAAATGGAGCACATAGAGAAGGCATTAAATTACATGGGACTTATCACACAACCCTATACCTACTCAAAATCAAGACCCACTGAATGGTATGCATACTTCCCCTCCTATTGTCCTCCCAACAACCCTGTGAGGTAGGTTCAGAGGAAAAGGCCCAAAATCACACAGTGATTTGAACCCTGGTCTTCCCATTCCTAATCCAACACTTCAGCAGCTACACCACACTGTCATTGTCCTTTGCATTAAAATTAAACTGCAGCCACCTACTGTTCTGCACTAGAGATGCCTGAGGAATTTGTTTTGTCAGTTCTGAAGCTAACAGACCTGATCCGCGCTTCCCAGACTTAAGGTGGAGAATTGGAACTTAATTATCTTTCAAATTTTGGATTCTCCAAATTCTGAGAGACTGTTCTTGGCTTGCCTCCCCCTCACCCATACATTAGAAACAGATATTTTAGGCTAAAATGGGTTTGGAAATGTACTTTGAGACGAAATGAATTTGTACATAATTTGTGATAAAATACTATTAGATTTCTTACATTTATAGCCTGCTTTTCTTCCATCACAGAATCTATATTGTTCCCAGGAAGCCACCCATTTAGGCACAGACCAGACCCAGACTCTACCTTCAGACCATTCAGACCATACCTGTAATGTTGTTGCCATGTGCTGTCATGTTGTGGAACCCAACCAAAACATCAAAACTGGTTTAGTTGCAATGCTCTCTACATGGGGCTTCCCTTGTGCTTGACCCAGAAGCTGCAATTCATATTGAGTACTGCAGCACTCTTGCAGACAGGTGTGAGACCCAGTCCTAGGGAATCCTAGGTTCCTGAGTTAAGATCAGGAACAGCAGACAAGCTTCCCCAATCAATGATCTTCCCTTGAAATCTGGAGCCATGGCAGAACTCATTGGTGAAATAGTACACACTTCAGAAGCCACACTGATGTTTAACAGGCCTGAATAGCGTCATGTGTCACCTGAGTTTGCACCCAAGAACACACTCAATATGGTGTAGACAAGTCAAAGTGGAAAATACATGTCTCTAATAGGTATAATTTTGAAAAGCTACTGGCCCGGTCATTTTCTGATGCCTGTGCCAAAAAGGTTAAGTGATCCTAGGTGAAATCAGCCCCCAACAATCAGCTCAGGTCCCCCAGTTGTCTATCTCCATTGAGTCACAAGCCATATCACATCCCTCTTAATGACATCAATGACTACAGATAAGAAAGTTCACAGTTCAGACATTTGCTTCTTTGCCATGGTTGTTTTCCTCCTCCTTTAGCATCTAGCTGTAACAGAGCTGCTCTTGGTTTCCATGTGTGATCCAAATTAGCAAAGCATGGCAGACCCTAGAAAGATGGAGACCCAACACTGTCCCGTTTCCATGTCCAGAGATGGGCTTTTCTGGCCCAGTTCCCCAGTCTCATTAGACAATCCAGAAAATGCAAAGCCTAGAGTCCCAAGAAAGTTCTTGCTGTGTAGGGTGTCCTGAAGAAAGATGGTTTGAAAATCAGGTCCATGTGAAACAGGAAAAGCAGGCATGCCTTCATCCGTAGTAAACGTGACCAGAAAATCAACGTTTTCCAAGTTCTTGAAATTCCCCATCATAACAATCTACAAAAACAAGAAAATAATAGTTGTTCATTTGGTTCAACCACAAATGGTGAAACCACAAATCAACACAATAAATTGCCCAGATCACTCTAGGCCATGGCAGATTTTTCAGTGTAGATTATTGCTATTATTGTTATTGTTATCTTTATTAGTTGTTGTTTTAGCTATGGCACCTCAAAGCAACTTACAATATTTTAAGCAAAAAGCAACCACATGCATAGATTTAAAAAACCCCAACATTAAAATACCCCACCCACACACAAAAACTGTAGTTAAAAGCCAAAGACCCGATTAAAAAGGAATGTTTGATTCCTATCCAACCAAAACAAATGAGAGGGTCTCCAATTATGCAAAAGAAGACAGACAATGTCACAGGAACTCAGATCCAATGAAAATTGTATAAAAATGATTTATGAGCAGACAACCAAAAGTGCATGTGAAATAAACATGTATATATAAACATGAGTTTACAACAATATCCCCTAAGTCATCTGTTGATCTCCCAATTCCTAAAATTGTTAGAATATGGATAATAGCATACAGATGACAGCTGTAGATCCCCTTTTGGCCTTTTGTATACATTTTTTCACAATAAATCTTTAAAGGTGAACAAGATCAGTCCAGTACTTTGATAAAATAAGCCTCATATGCTGCCATGGGATCTCTGAGTGAGCTCTGAGTATTCTGTCCTTGAAAATAAGCTACTCATATCGGTCTACTGTATGGAGGGGGGATTTGTGCTGGTTTTGCCTTGGAGCTCAAATCGATGCAAGGGCAAATTTATACATACTACAGACACAAACTGGTTTAAGACCCCCTGCCTCCAGGTTACTATGGTTTCTAAGAGGGTGGCTAGAGATAACCAAGGGAGAATTCCCAAGCATGCTCACCACTACAATCCCTAGGATTGCTTGAGAGAAGCCATGAATCTAGTGGTGGCTGGTGCTGGTTGAGAATGGTAGGGCAGAAGGCAGGGAGGCTAACACTAGGTGGCGCCAGAGAGCCAATGACAGGCATTCTAGTCTTGCCCCCATCCTCTTTCCTGCTGAGTTCTACAAGAACAACACTGAGACTAAGGTGGAGGAAGCTGACAGGCAGTGCCACCCCCTGGACTATGTGGAAGTAAGAAGGCAGCCAAGGTGAGGGGCTGGCTAAGGGCACAAGTGAGGTTGACGGGGCAGCACCCCACTTGCCCCAAGGAAGCAGCCTCTATGATAAAACTGGCACATCAGCTCTTAGCACAGGATGCAATAACCAGGTAAAGCTGATTCTGCAGCAGCCTGCCAGAGGAGCAGCTGCTCTGGAGTTCCCATCCCAGGGTTCAAGCAATGTCGGCAGAGTGAACCAATGCCAAATTGATGAGAGGAGCACCTGCTCCTTCTCTGCCTCGCGAACAAGGAGTGTGGGGGGTTCCTCTACTGTGTAAATCAAAGCGAGGGAGCCACTAATTGGCAGGAGACACACAGGCACCCAGGCACCAACCCCGTCCGTGGGAGAAGAGGCTCTGCCATCTGCTATCCCAAAGTTTGCACATTTGCGCCTCGGATAAAAAAGGCGAGACTAGCGACTCAATAGGGAGACCCTGCTCTCTTTTAATTTCTGCTTTTGCAAAGGCAGCCCAAGGTCCCTTGCAAAAAATAATAATGCTGGGTGTGTGTTTTCTTGATGGTTGACTAGGGCTGGGGAGATGCCGAAACCACAATTATCCAACTGAAAGTCCGTTGCTGTGTGATCACCCTGCAACAGTGTCAAAACATAGGTGCAATCTCCACCTTTGCCCAAGGATAATCTATCTGAGATGGGATAGGTGTGTCTTTTGCTTTGGAGTAAATCACTGCAATAACTCACCCATTGCCTCTGTTCCGAGGCCCTGAACAAATTCCGCTCCCGCTCGTCAAATGGCTGTTATTGTTACACAGCCACTGAAAAAGCTGGTGGTTCTGTTGGGACTTGGAGAGTAACACCACACCAAACTGGAAGTGTGAGGTTTTGACCAAAAGGTGCACACACACACACACACACACACACACACACACACACACACATCATAAATAAAATGTCAGAGATTTTTCTGCTTAATCGGATTCCTTCCCTTTGCCAAATTTTCTATTCATGCCCTTTGGAAAGGAGGGATTCTGTCCCTCCTCCTTCGCCTCACCCCATCAACCATTTCATCAGCACACGGGGAGAAACTTTCTGGACAATTTAATCTCGCCAGGGTATTACTTAGCAAAACCCCTTTCACTGTCAATTTTTTCCACCCTCCTTTCTGCCCCCCTCCCTCTCCAGTCTCAATTGAATTTTGCAAGCCCCTGATATCTTTCTTTCTTCTCTTCTTGCTCCCACCCCTCTCTCTCTTTTGTAGAGACACATGCTATTTATGCAAATCAAGGCTTTTCATACCCTTTCCCTGGCTGAAGACCTCCAACTCAAAACGTGACCAAAAAGGGGAAAAAAGCCATATTCTCCCCCTGCTAACTCCTTAGCACAATTACACCTCCATTCTGCTCCAGGGGCCTGGGCTGGGGGGAAAATATCATTTTAAACCAATTGCACATGCTGTTTGTCTTGGATAATTACAGGGAGACTCAGATGCTAAAAAGGTAAGAAATATTCCATTCAGAGAGGGAAAGTAGGAGAGCTTCAGAGTTCTGCCTACGCAGCATGTTTTTCCTGTGGTTACTGGAGCTCTGTGTGTGTGTGTGTGTGTGTGTACATACACAAGGTTTTTGCCAGCTCTTTCACTTGCGCTGAGTTGAAGCTCCTCTTAAGGCAATCATTTACATTTTTCTTTAAGCAAGAACTTTGCCTGTGCTTTGTGGGGTGGGGGTTCTTTGCAGACAGAGGAAACGGGTGGAGGGGAGGAGAGAACACGCAGCTGACATTTCCTTATCTCAAATTACAATTTCCTGCAAATATCAAGATAATAAGGACATCAATGATCTGAAATCCAAAGTCAATTGAGCCCCCTAATCTCTCCCCTGCAGATGCACTCGCGAAAACAGGAAGGGGGTTCAGATGAGAAGCCACAAATATGGGGCGCGGAGAGCAAACTTCAAGGGATGCAGGCAGGCAAAGGAGGTAGACAGCCAAGTCCGTCTGGGCCTCCTCCTCTGAATAGGCTCACTTGGACCATTGTTCTCCATCCCTCCCTTGTCTCCTGGGGAGGGCTATGCATGGGAGAGGATTGGGGGGGGTTACAGAGAAGGGGGGGGAGTAGCTTCAGCAGTGGCACCCAGGAATGCATCAAAAGGAGGATAGGAGTTGGGGAGGGGGAGGGAAGAGAAAACACACAAACACTGCAATAAGAGAAAGAGGAGACAGAGAGAGAGAGAGAGAGACAGAGTGGGAATGTCAAGGACCCCCAACTAATGAATAGCAAGTTTGCCCTTGAACCTCACAGACCCAGGCCATTCCCAGGCCCCAGACAAGAGCTGAGGCATGCCTGAGCCCAGCTGTAGAGAGTCTGGCCTATGGTTTATCTCAGACACTTTGACAGGCCAGGCTGTTCCCTTGCATAGCTCTGCCTAGGCTGGCGGCTCCCTAGCAACACAGCTCAGGGCAGGAACCCAGGCTGAAGGCTTGCCTGCTGCATACAGAGGAAGGAGGAGGTGGTCCAGTGATGGTGGTGGAGGCAGCAGCATGGAGGGAAGAAGGTGGGAAAGGGGCCAAATATTAACCCATCACATCCTGGGCAACTCACAGCAAAAACACGCACAAAGGAATTGCATAGCACAACTCTAGTGCCCAGAACACTTCTCAGTCCTGTACGGTAGACCAGTACTACGTGTAATCTTCATATAGCAGGTGGGGTGGGTAGGGTTCGAGGATGAAATCATAGTGCAGAGGGAACATGACTAGCTTAAGCGGTGCAGAGCAGGTTGTCTTCCATCACTTGACCATGACTCCCCGCCCTCCAGCATCCTCTGCCCAAGGCAGTTACCTAATGGTAGGGCCGGCCCTGAGACCAGATGAACAAGTGGGAACAAGTGGGACACTTTTCAGCCCGAGGGACACATTTCCTTGTGGGCAACTTTCCAGGGCCAATGTGCTAGTGATGGGTGGCATCAGACGCAAAAGTGGGTGTACATTGTACAATAGGCTGGTTTCTATGAACACTCACAGATCCCGCTCTGACATCCGCACAGTCGAGCAAGAGGCATTGCCGGCGTTCAAAGACACATTCCAAGCAGGCAAAAGCACTCGAGGAGATTGTGAAACAAGTCCAGAGAGGGGCGTGGCCCGAGGAGAGCTCTGAGGGCTGGACAGAGAAGCCTGGAAGTCCATAGTCATCATTCATATATATATATCTATATATCTATATATCTATATCTATCTATCTATCTATCTATCTATCTATCTATCTATCTATCTATGATTTATATAGAATGATATTTCTTATTGAACAAAAACACATGTGTTGTCTCTTTTTTTCAAATTGTGATTTCTACAATATAGTTTCATTTGTTGTGAGACATTAGTATTATACGCAATATTAGGTTGGGGGAAAGGGGGGAAAGAGAGGGTATGATGAGTGGAGTGAGGTCAGGTGGTTATGCTTCTATTCTTTTACTTAGTGTACGTGTGGGATTATGTGTCAGCTTGTACTTGTATGGGTTCTCTTATTATTCGCTCATTGTGTTTCCTTGGTGGTGAGAGAAGATGGGGTGGTGGTGGCCTAGAGTGTTATTAGTTGTCTTTGGATGGCTGTAGTGAGCTTTGTTGTTGTGTGTGAGTGGTGTGTGTGTGTGTGTGTGTGTGTGTGTATGTGTGTGTGTGTTTAATCAGGTTAGCCAGATTGATTTGTATGCTGTTGGTGGATTTTTATCATCTTGTTGGACTATGTATGAAAAGGAAGCCATTTTCTTCTATTTGTCCCTGTGTCATTTTCAGTTTATTGGTTAGTTTTTCTAATAGGACTGTTTCCCATACTATTTGATACCAATGGTCCAGACGTACTCCTGACAGGTCTCTCCAGTGTCTGGCTATGCTGTTTCTGGCTGCTGAGAGTAGGTAGATTATGACTTCTTTATGATGTGAGTGGACATTATTGTCTTGGAAGATGTTTAGTAGGGCCAGTTCTGGGGTGACTTCTAATACTTGTTTTGTTATTTTGCATATTTCTTGTATGATTGTTGTCCAGAAGAGTTGGATTTTGGGGCATTCCCACCACACGTGAAGGTATGTGCCTGTGGATGTGCATCCTCTCCAGCATTTTGGTGAGGTTCTTGGGCATATTAGTGCTAGTTTCCTTGGTGTTAGGTACCATCTGTAAATGAGTTTTAGGGTGAGTTCTTTCCTTTTCGCTGATATGGATTTAAAGGGAGGTTTAGACCATATTCTAGTCCATTGGGTGGGGTTAATCTCATCACCTCTGCCGTCCTCCCACTGTTTTTTGATTACATCAAGGGGGTTTGTGGGATTTTGAAGCAGTATTTTGTCATCCCCCACTTCTGGATTAAAGCATAAACTTGCTCATCACACAATGACTGCATCATCAAACAAATATTCTAAATGGAACAACACAGATACAGCACAACCAGCGTAACTTTTCTGTTGCCTTTGAACAATGCTTTCCAAACTCCCATTCACACATTCATCTGCCCTGCATCAAGGGAACAGTAACCAAGGAGTGCCCAGGCATGTATAGCTAGATGCATTCATGGGTTGCTAATGGCAATCTCCAAGACTATGAGAGCTTCTTAGGGGCATTTGGCTGGCTGTTCTTGGAAGACAGAGCAGTGGGCAACCTGGGGCTTGGTTTCACCCAGCTACACAATCCTTATTTTCTTACACAATCCCACTAAACTCAACTTCCTCATGGACTACTTCGGCAATGAATGAGTTTGCTGGTTAAGGCTAACAAGAGAAATTTGAACCAGAAGAGGGAAGGAGCATGAAACCACTGGCCTTCCAGTATTTTATTGTGTGCAGTGGTGCCCTTGGGGCAGGACTTTGGGGCAGATGTCTGGGGCAACACTCAACAGGAGCCCCAAAACACAGCGGGTCTTGCTGAAGTGAGGTAATAAATATTGATCTGTCTCTAACCATGTTAACGTCAGAGCAGATCCACTTAAATAGATCTAAGTTAACTGTGTTTATTAATTAATTTCAGTGAGCGAGACTAAGGTTGGATACAACCGGTAGCCATTTAAACTAAAAAGGAGGGCAAGACAAAAACAGACCCGTAAGTCCAGAGTTGAAAATGACTAATTGTGGATTCTTTAAAATGGTTGCTTGTCTTTAATTGCTGTTGGTTTTGTGCTTGTCAGCTTACTTTGTTTTTAGGTTTCATTTCTTTCTTACATGCAAGCCAGTGTGTGTGTGTGTGTGTGTGTGTGTGTGTGTGTGTGTGTGTGTAACCAGGCAGGAATCCAATAATAATAATAATAATAATAATAATAATAATAATATTCTGCAAAATCTTCAGAGATGAAATCCATCAAGAAAGAGAAAGAGACTGCAACCTGCTGCCCAATTCAGAGCACCATGGGAGGGGATTCTGTCCAGGAAGCAGCAGGGAGGAAGCCAGCAGAGCCAGTTCTGATCCGTTGCCCACCTATTTGGAAGTGTTGCTTGCCAGCTTTTCAAAGCAGGGTAAGGGCAAGCTGCCGCCGCTGCCACCACCACCCATCGGTTGCTTGATGCAAATCCACTGGCCAGATTCCAGCTTGGAATATTACAAGGTGAAGCTCAAATTGACAGCATACGCTTTGAATTAAAGAAAGCAACCCCTTTCCCCACTTTCAGAGAGCGGCTGCTTTGTGCTGATTAGCATAGAATGGCTCTCTCCTCTAGCCTTTGGAGCTGCCTCTGAGCAAGGGAAAACACACACACACAAAATCTATCCATCCGCAGCTTAACTTCTTTTATATTTGCAAATGCAAAGCCCTTTAATAATGATGAACTTGCAAGGAAATATTGGATGTTCCCAATCAGGACCGGGGAACTTCGCAGCCAATGGCAAATGTGGCCCTTGTGTCCTCTTTATCTGGCCTGACAAACTCTGCCATCACTGATCCTGCTTTGCAGGAGAGAGAGAGAGAGGAAACTCATCTACTTATATGAAGGTAACATGTGCATTTGTTGCTCCACCCATGACTGGCATGTGGCCCCTGGAACGTTGCCCATCAGGGCATGTGGCCCTAAGGATGAAAAAGTCCCCCCACTCCTGTTCTTAATCATGAACTTGCCAACATGCTAGGCAACTGCTAGTGAATCTGTGGCACTAGTGGCCAAGGCTGGAAGATGGAGAGCTGCTCCTGCTGCTCCAGTTCTCTTCCCTACCCTCCTCTTCCTGGTTGATGTCCAGTATAACACAATACCCATTATGGGTTCTCCTTGACAGGTGAAAGTGCATCGTGCAATGACATCATGTCATGAATTGAATTGGTAGGAGATGTTACAAGAGGAAAGAAAGGGGAGGAGGGAAATGGCAACCCTGTGTCACAACATCTAGTTCTACCCTAAAATATGAAGTACTGAATTGTGAAGTCTTCCATTCAGGTTAGGGGTTGCTGCCTGGGTAAATATTACTCAGTTGCACTGAGATTAATGAACCTATGCAAGGGCCATAGCTCAGTGTGAAGAAGAAGAAGAAGAAGAAGAAGAAGAAGAAGAAGAAGAAGAAGAAGAGGAGTTTGGATTTGATATCCCACTTTATCACTACCTGAAGGAGTCTCGAAGTGGCTAACATTCTCCTTTCCCTTCCTCCCCCACAACAAACACTCTGTGAGGTGAGTGGGGCTGAGAGACTTCAGAGAAGTGTGACTAGCCCAAGGTCACCCAGCAGCTGCATGTGGAGGAACAGGGAAGCGAACCTGGTTCACCAGATTACGAGTCTACAGCTCTTAACCACTACACCACACAGAAGGTCCCAGGTTCAATACATGGCATCTCTAGGTAAGGCTGAAGGAGACCCCTGGTGGAAACCCTAGAGAGCTGCTGCCAGTCAGTGTAGATGAATCAATAGTCTGTCCCACGATAAGGCAGCTTCCCATATTCCTAAATTAGTCACGTCCATTAATTTCAATGAGTCTACTCCATCTAAAACACAGTTGGATGCAACCAACAGTTTCAATACCATTTTGCTTTTAATACTGGGATAGCTCAGTCAGTAGAGCATGAGACTCTTAATCCCAGGGTTGTGGATTCGAGCCTCACCTTGGGCAATAGATTCCTGCATTGCAGGGGGTTGGACTAGATCACCCTTGTGGTCCCTTCCAACTCTATGATTCTAAGAATGCACCACTCACATGAAGGCAAGTTTTTTAGAGGTTTCCTATTCTTTTAAACAACTGTTTTGTTTTGTTTTTAATTGTATTGCTTTTACATTTTGGTGTTTGCTGCCCAGGACTCCTTTGGGAGGAAGGGCATTATAGTCATTTAACGATAAATAAATGCATAACTCGTATGTAAGAAGGGAGGCAGGTGGGGCTGGCTGAAGGCAGACTGTGGTTAGTGGAGTGGCACCCCATTCACCTTAATGGAACACCCTCCACTGCAGTTCAAGACCCTGATGTTGGGAAAGATTGAGGGCACAAGGAGAAGGGGACAACAGAGGACAAGATGGTTGGACAGTGTTCTCAAAGCTACAAACATGAGTCTGACCAAACTGCGGGAGACAGTGGAAGACAGGAGTGCCTGGCGTGCTCTGGTCCATGGGGTCATGAAGAGTCGGACACGACTAAACAACAACAACCACTGCGGTTCAGGTGATGATCGAAGCATGTAGGGGGAGAAGCATCTCCTGAGGGTCTCCAGGTCCCAAGCATTTCAAGATTCTAAAGATGCTAGCTGGCTTGCATGTGAGGCAAAGCCTGAGGGTACACCTTCAACTATGGTGCTGCACCAGCTCTCGTGAGTCAAAACAGGCCACAACGTTATTGAATGCAGATGAAAGGTTTGGCTTGGGCATGGGGAAATCTAAATACTTCCGGCCTGCCCACCGGAAGTGATGTGTGGTCAATCCAGGTGGGGGTTCCTAAGACTTATATCCAATAGGGTGACTCCAGCAGGGACTGCCGTCTGGGGGAGTGCCTTCGGCCCTGGCCCCGCCAGGGCACATGGACATGGCCACTCCCCCCGGATCCTTTTAATGCATGGGTAGGCAAACTAAGACCCGGGGGCCAGATCCGGCCCAATCGCCTTCTAAATCTGGCCCACGGAAGGTCATGGAATCAGCATGTTTTTACATGAGTAGAATGTGTCCTTTTATTTCAAATGCATCTCTGGGTTCTTTGTGGGGCATAGGAATTCATTCATTCCCCCCCCCAAAAAAAATATAGTCCAGCCCCTCACAAGGTCTGAGGGACAGTGGACCGGCCCCCTGCTGAAAAAGTTTGCTGACCCTTGCTTTAACAGGATACCTCAATGTTTGGAGGGGCAGGCGGAGACTACAACCTCCCCTCCGGCCAAAACAAAGGATTGCTCCAATGCCCAACCAGTTGTGAAGATTGCTATGAGGAAGGGCTTGCTGTGATGTTAAACTGCCACTCCTTGTCTGGGAAGAAGGATGGGATATAGAAGAAATCTCTCTCTCTCTCTCTCTCTCTCTCTGTGTGTGTGTGTGTGTGACCACTGCAAAAAACAAAAAGCAGCCCAGTGGCAAATCACCCAGGAACCCAACAGAGCATCGTTGAAAAATAAGCACAACAAAACGACTTCCACACAGCATTGGGCCCAGTCCCAAAGGAATGCTGATGGCTGGGCACACCATCTGTGTGTCTCTTCATTGCAAAGCTAGGCAAGCGGGTCTGTGTGTGTGTGTTGTTGTTGTCATCGTCCCCCGTCCCCCCAGCCTTTCCCGCCTGCTTCCTTTTTTCCACCTCATAAGCAAAGTCCAAATAAAGCTCCCATCCCCACTCCCATCTTTGCCCTGCGCTCATGTTCCCGGCAGGCAACGAGATGCAAAGCCATGCTTGGAATCTCATTCCCCGGCTTTAAGCTCCGCTCTGCCGGCAAAGTGCAGCTCGAAAGCTCCCCTGTCACAGTTACAAAAGCTCAGAACAGCCCTTCCCTGGATAATCGCACTTATCTCCAGATTAAGAAGAAGGGAGCTGCAGCTGAGGCTGGTCATGTGGGATGGATGGGGGCAAATCTCTTTTAAACAATCCCCCATGTAACTGTATACACACACACACCCCTCATTCCCACTTGAAAACAAAAGAAGAAGAAGATGGGAGTGATATGAAAGCCAGATGAACTGGACCCTGATGGAAAGAGAGGAAGTTTCAGCAAGTTCAGGTTTTCTGTTTTTATCTTGCATTTTTATGCTGTGAACCGCCTTGAGATCTTCATATGAAGAGCAGTATACAAATTTAATAAATGGATAAAATATAAACTAAGGCTGAAGATGGACATTAACAGGAGTCATATTTGCTCACAGGGGTTGCAGAGTCATCCAAACCTGACAAACTGTGGCTAACGTTAACTATGGTTGCAGAGAAACAAGCAGACTACAAACCATAGTTTGAGATGCTGGGTTGTTTCTCAACAAATCACAACCACCATTTATCACGGTTTAGGGTTTGGATGTAATGCTAAACTGTGGTTAATCTAAAATGAAAGAGGAAGCTTTCAATCTCCTCCTCACAGGCAGGTTGAAGGGAGAAGATCAAGGTTTGCTGCAGCTCATCATAACACTAAACCATGGTTAACCAGGTCAGAGAGTTTAGCATTTATATTTTGTATTGATATCTCACCATTCCTAGAAGCAGTAAAGGGTAGCATGCATGGTTCTTCCAGCCCCAACCCATTTTATCCTCACAACAGCCCTGTGAAGTAGGCTAGGATGATATGACAGAGCCATAACTGACCACAGTGTACACCAGGGGAAAGGGACCTAGTACCTTCCAGATGTTGTTCGACTCCAGCTCAATGGTAAGAGATGATAGAAGTTGCAGTCTATCAACATCTGGAGAGGTAGTGGCTCCCCACACATGCAGTGTACACACACACATACACAAACCACTATTTTTTGTCTGATGTTCACACACTCATCCTTCTTTGACTAGGGATGTCAATGGAGTAAAGAGCCTGTGTGTACCACATGTTTCTATCATGCAACTTTCACCCGGTTTAAAAAAGAAAATTAAAACTGATCATATCTATTCAGCCATGAAGTTTTTAAAAATAAGAGAGAGATAAAGATACTCAAGATGTTGGGACTCCATCCCTGATAGTGTTCAAAGCACTTCACAGACAGCCTCTCAGTAATCCTTACAATGGATCTGTAAGGTAGCTGACTTAGCATTATCCCCATGGTAGGGGTATCTGCAAGACAGATTTGGGGAGAATGGCATGCCAGTTGTAAAGCCACTTTTAGCCCATTTGTAATGGAAACATGGAGTGAAAATGTTTTTTATTAGCTATGATAATGTGAGCTAGCTTAATTTGTGACTGATGAAAGATTTGAATTCAAGACTTTCCAGCCCAGCCCAGCCCACCACTAGTTGCCATGTTGTGTGACAAAGGAAACAGATTGTGCAATCTACTGTGCAACAAAGTTACCAGCTACCTGCTTATGCATTCTCTTGCACAACACTCCTCTGGAGCAAAACACTTCCCCAGTCGAATAAGTATATGGCTAGGTGACTATCTTTGTGCTACATTCAATACACCCTTGTGTTTCAGAGCTGTAGCACTGCAAGGGAAAAGGCCCAGCTCCCAGGCTTGCTTGCTTACAGTCCACCACATCCCTGGGAGTGAAGTATAAAGAGCCAGATCTCAAATAAAGATCCTGTATAAATATACATTATGGAGTAGAGGGCTTAGGGATTTCTTTTGTTTTCTTTTGCTCTGCTTTGTTTCAACATTAACTTACTTTTCACAAATTAGTTTTGCAATTTCCCCCCTAAAAGCAAAAGTAATACAACTGTCTTTCTTTACACCAGCTTCTAAGCTGACTACAACCAACTGAAATAGCTCTTTTCAGATGGCCAGTAAATGCTGTGAGGAGAATGGTACACAGGATCACTGCTGATTGCTCTGAATATTCAGAACAAAGTCTACACAACTTGCAAATGCCTAGGTTCTCTGCACACTACCTAGTACAATGGGGGGGGGGACCCCTCAAATCTGTGCACAAAGGGAGTTTACACGCCAAGCACTAAAACAAAATTCAGGCCATAAACTGTTAGGAGCTTCCTTGGCTATGTTGCCATCTAATAACAACAGTGGTGGTGTATGGGGACTGCAAATAGGAATGGCAGGTGAGAGCTCAACCCCTACATTACAAAAGTCCATATAATATTAGCATATTTATGTATTAAATAGGGTGGCCAATGCTGTGTCCTACTTTATAGAGGACTGTTCTGTATTTAGCGTCCTCAATCTGAAGGAATGTCTGGTCTAAGTCCAATTTAAAGATAAAAGAACTGTAGGGATAGCAGAAAGAACACCTGGGCCACAGACTGGGCAGGCACATGGGTCACTGAGTCACAACCACCACCACCCTGCTTTGGTGTCATATGTTGTTGTTTTTCTATTTAAATTATAGTAATTATGCCAAAATGGGCATACATACATATATACAACCATGTGCAAATTCTATGCAAATTAACACCCTTGCTTGTTCTCTTTTTTGGCAATATGTAAGATGCCACCCTAACACTAAATGCTACCTGGAACCATTTGGAGCAGGGGCACAGCCTTTCATCCTCTGCCACTCTGCCATATTTCAGATCAGATGCAATTATTCCGCAGGAACACATGTGCTTAAATTACACTGGATTTTGTCTGCTTTGCCATTTGAACCTGAATATACTCAAAAGCATCGGGACACAGGTGGCACTGTGGGTTAAACCACAGAGCCTAGGACTTGCCGATCAGAAGGTCACAGTTCGAATCCCCGCGACGGGGTGAGCTCCTGTTGCTCGGTCTCTGCTCCTGTCAACCTAGCAGTTCGAAAGCACATCAAAGTGCAAGTAGAGAAATAGGTACCACTCCGGTGGGAAGGTAAAAGGTGTTTCCATGCGCTGCTCTGGTTCGCCAGAAGTGGCTTAGTCATGCTGGCCACATGACCCGGAAGCTGTACGCCGGCTCCCTTGGCCAGTAAAGTGAGATGAGTGCCGCAACCCCAGAGTCGGTCACGACTGGACCTAATGGTCAGGGGTCCCTTTACCTTTACCTATACTCAAAAGCAGGCTGCTGACCACAGCAATGAATCTTGCCCTGCCATACTCAACACACACAGAGAGAGAGAGAGAGAGAGAGAGAGAGAGATTCGAATCCAATGAAGTGCTAAATTGAAGCCACTTTAACTGGTAACTGGTTGCCGGTTCATTTCTGGGCTCAATTCAAAGTCCTCACGTCAGTGTTTAAACGGCTAAATGACTTGGGCCCAAATACCTGAAAGACCACCTCCTTTCCAGGTGTTGCTATCAGCAGAGGGGCCTCTACTGGTTGTTCTATCACTCTCAGGAGCTTGTGGGAGTGGCCCAGGAGACAGCATTCTCTGTGGCAGCCCATACGCTGTGGAACTCCTTTCCCACAGAGCTGTGTCTGGTCTGGCATACAGCTTTTGGTGAATGCTTTACCCTGGTTTTTGAAACTGGAGATGCACATTTTAGGACACACCTTATTTCTGTGGTGTTTAATTGCTTTATTCTGTTGTTAACCTTGTTTTCAACCTTGTTTTTTATTGTAACCTGCCCTAGGACCTTAGGGTGAAGGTGGGTAATTAATAATAACAGTAACAACAAACAACAACAACGCTTGTTGCACTGGCAGAACATTGATATGCAAGGGAAAACACAAGTCTATTACTCAAGATAGTTGTGCAATGGCTTACACAATAACCAGCTGTTTCACAACAAGAACCTGCAAGAGGAAACAGAAGCAAAGATTGCTGTTTGCCCAACAAGCTTCTGCTCACATAACTATTGCGTTGGGATTCCTTTGTTGTCCAGTAACACAAGGGCTTTTGCACTAAAGGACAGAGGGTGTTAGATAAGGCCACATATCTTTTAAAATATTTGGGGAGGAAGTAAGAATCCTTCCCCAGACTGGAGAGTAAAATTATTTCCTGGGAGAGAAGGGAAAACAGCATGGAGGTGGAGAGAATAGAGGGAAGATTATTATTTCTTAAGTGTACACACACACACCCAGACGCCTGATCCCAAAAGGGGAAAAACCTAGGATATACTCTATGCACATGGCTTAAGTGTTGCTTTCATTGAATTGCTTACTCTCTGTCTCTTGCCGGAACGGCTCATTTGGCTCATTTGACTACGTGACTCTGATTGTGCCAAGAAGCCTTGGCAAAGGCAACTCATTTCCTGCCATGGATTCATTAAGAAGCTTTGCTCACATGGAAAGACATATATAATATATTTATCCCAACCAGAAAATCCCCCACATCTCAACTCGGCGAGGACTTTTCGATGGAGCGACGTTTTGCCTGGTGATCGGATTTAAATGAGAAGGTGACTGGTCAAGCAATAAAGAAACCTGGTGGGGGAGGAGAAGGGGGAGGTTTTTGCTTGGATGAATCACTGCTGGGGAGGCACAGATTTTGTGGGAAACTCTCAAAGTTCTTACCTTTCCTATTTAAAGGAACGGAACATCGTCAATGTTTGACAAATCGGCTCATATTTTCATATTACCCGACACTTGATGACTCACAGCTCAAAGGTGTGAAGCAGATTCATGGAACCGTTTGAGTTGCCATCAGGTGATAATAAAAGCAAATAATAGGTCAATCTAGCTCAGTACTGCCTACACAGACTGGCAGCAGCTCTCCAGGGTGGATACATTTCCATCACTACCTGGAAACATCAGGGTTTGAATCTGGGAATTTCTGCATACAAAGCAGAACCCAGTAAGTTTCTGAGCACAATTCAAAGTGTTGGTCCTAAATGGCCCTAAATGGCCCAGAAGGAGCGTCTCCACCCCCATCGTTCTGCCGGACACTGAGGTCCAGCTCCAAGGGCCTTCTGACGGTTCCCTCACTGAGAGAAGTGAGATTACAGGGAACCAGGCAGAGGGCCTTCTCGGTGGTGGCGCCCACCCTGTGGAACACCTTCCCACCAGATGTCAAGGAAATAAACAACTATCTGACGTTTAGAAGACACCTGAAGGCAGCCCTGTTTAGGGAAGTTTTTCATGACTTATGTTTTAATGTATTTTAAATCTTTTGCTGGAAGCCACCCAGAGTGGCTGGGGAAACCCAGCCAGATGGGCGAGGTATAAATTATTATTATTATTATTATTATTATTATTATTATTATCATTATCATTATCATTATCATCATCATGCTCTGACACTGAGCTGTAGCCCTAGCCCACTTCCTTCTCTAGGCTCATGGCAGCTCCCCATAAAGCAGCTTAACGTCCCAGTCAAAAATGAGACATAGTCTTTCAGTCCAGGCATCAGCAAATATACTAATGGCAATCTCAATTCTCAGATTGAAGGTCCTTTTCCAGACAAACCTAATGGTACCCCAACCATGGTCAGAGGCAATAATGCCTCCCAATACCAGTTGCTGGAAACCACAGGAGGGAACAGTGCTGTTGTGCTCAGGTTCTGCTTTTGAATTTCCCACAGGCATCTGTTTGGCCATTGTGAGAGCAGGATGCTGAGCTAAATGGGCCAGTGGCCTGATCCAGCAGGACCCCTTTTCTTATGAGGGAGGTATCAGATCCGGGGAACTCCTAGGCTTCAAATAAATAAATCACTTTTTTAAAAATGCTGAAAAGGGGAGGGAATTTCCAAAAACCAGCTCAGAATGTACAGAGCAGGTCCCACTCATCTTTCTAAACAGCAGAACTGAAAATAAACAGAGAAACTAACAAAGGTCCGTATAGTAAAAGCTATGGTTTTCCCAGTAGTGATGTATGGAAGTGAGAGCTGGACCATAAAGAAGGCGGATCGCCGAAGAATTGATGCTTTTGAATTATGGTGCTGGAGGAGACTCTTGAGAGTCCCATGGACTGCAAGAAGATGAAACCTATCCATTCTGAAGGAAATCAGCCCTGAGTGCTCACTGGAAGGACAGATCCTGAAGCTGAGGCTCCAATACTTTGGCCACCTCATGAGAAGAGAAGACTCCCTGGAAAAGACCCTGATGTTGGGAAAGATGGAGGGCCCAAGGAGAAGGGGACAACAGAGGACGAGATAGTTGGATAGTGTTCTTGAAGATGCCAGCATGAGTTTGACCAAACTGCGGGAGGCAGTGGAAGACAGGAGTGCCTGGCGTGCTCTGGTCCATGGGGCCACAAAGAGTTGGACACAACTAAATGACTAAACAACAACAAAGTGGTATGTCTCTGAATGCCAGTAGCTGGGAATCACAAGTGGGGAAGAGTGCAGGTCTTTCTTGTGGGTCATCTGGCCGGCTACCGTGAGAACAGGATGTTGCACAATGCTTCCTGCCCTTTATGGAATGACTGAAAGACCCAAGGATGCTTAGCGTGGGGAAGAGAAGGTTAAGGGGACCGGATGACTGTCTCTTGAATAACCGGAGGTCTGGCATGCAAGAGATGGAGCACACTTGCTTTCCGTTGCTCCAGAGGACAGGATTCAAACTAATTGCAAGGAAACAGATTTCATGTAACCACTAAGGAACACTTCCTGACAGCAAGAACTGCTCAACAGTGGAACTATCTGCCTGGGGGGCACGCAGATTTCTCATTCAGAGGATGTATTGAAGCAGAGACTGCACATACAGCCATTAGCAGTGATAACGCAGTTGCTTTAGGACGGAGGAGTTAGACAACATGATCCTCAAGGTCCCTTCCAACTCTAAATTTCTATGATTCCTCTGCCTTTATTTCTA